>NC_054484.1:27759261-28072011 GCF_017639515.1 Carcharodon carcharias
ATTCTGGTAATTCAGATGAACTTTAAATATCCTCAGAAAAATTGAAGAGCCACCAAAGAGTTCTACGAGTGTTTTGACCAAGAATCCCATTTTCGCTAACTTCATCAAATTAGATTAACTGGTTAATTCACCTCATGACTGGTTGTGGATTTCTGTTGCACCTGAAATGACTGCTGTAGTTATCTACATAACAACAGTTACATCAGTATTTTGAGAAACTCCTGAGACTAATAAAATCCTGTATAAATGCAAATCCTTCTTTCTGTACCATACACCTTGTCAGTACATTGTAATGACCGTGTGAGTCACCCTATCAGGAGCAGTTAGAGTTTTAGTATTCTCAAATTCTCAAATTCTCCCTGATTTAAACTGCCACATTCCATTTAGACTAATACATGGGGAGCAGGGCACAATTGAGTTTGGTTGTCTTGTTGTATTTGGTACAACTGTAATGGAGACGGTCATATTTGCAGCATTGTGGGTAGCATGGATCTGCTTTACAGGTTAAAATACTGTCTCATAAGAGTTTACAGAGAGGCAGAAATCCCATACCTTAAGCTTCCATATAAGAAAAGTTAAAGGCCATTAAGCCCATCTAGTTCCTTCTTTTGCAGAAACCTATGAATCCCCATCAATGTATCCTATTGTGAATGACTTCAAAGTTTTGCCATACCCAGAAACCAATTACAGATGTGCTCTCACGCTGTGAAGAAGCGCTTCCTGATATCAGTACTGAATCAGCCTTTTTACTAGTTTGTACCTACAACCCCTTATAATAGTGCTCAGGATTAACCTATTCCACCTTATATGTCACCAAAAGGTTCTCCTAACGTGCCCTGATCTGACAGAAGCTTAACGTTGAAGTGACAGCCAGGATCTCTGTTGGGAAGAGGTTTATTTGCAGCTACCCACTGGAAATAGGGACCCGCTAGGGGGAATTTAGGCCACGGAAGTGACCTGAGCTCCCAAATGTTCACTGAAGGTTTATTGTTGAATACATTCATCCAGGGCAATTTGGCAAAATTGACTTAGTGGCAGGAGGCAGTGGGTAATGGTCAAAGGTTGTTTTTGTGACTGGAAGCCTGTGTCCAGCGGTGTAATGCAGGGTTCAGTGCTGGTTCCCCTGCTGTTTGTAGTGGACATTAATGATCTAGACATGAATGTAGGAGGTACGATCAGTAAGCTTGCAGATGACACAAAAATTAGTGGTGTGGTAAATAGCGAGGAGGAAAGTCTTAGACTACAGAATGATATAGATGGGCTCATCAGGTGGACAGAATAGTGGCTAATGGAATTTAATTCTGAAAAGTGTGAGGTGATGCACTTAGGGAGGACTAACAAAGCAAGGAAGCACATGATGAATGGTAGGACGCTAGGAAGTACAGAGGATCAGAGGGACCTCGGTGTGCATGTCCATAGATCCTTGAAGGCAGCAGGGCAGGTAGATAAGGCAGTTAAGAAGGCATATGGAATACTTGCCTTTATTTGTCAAGGCATTGCATACAAGAACAGGGTGGTTATGATGGAGCTGTATAAAGCATTAATTGGGCCACATCTGGAGTACTGTGTGCAGTTCTGGTTGTCACACTATAGGAAGGATCTGATTGCACTGGAGAGTGTGCAGAGGAGATTCACCAGGATGTTGCCTGGGCTGGAGCGTTTCAGCTATGAAGAGAGACTAGATAGGCAGGGGTTGTTTTCCTTAAGGCAAAGAGGGCTTGAGGGGGTACCTGTTTGAGGTGTACAAAATTATTAGGGGCATACATAGGGTAGATAGGAAGAAACTTTTCCCCTTAGTGGAGGGATCAATAACCAGGGGGCATAGATTTAAGGTTTAGTGGGATTTGAGGAAAGCTTTTTTCACCCAGAGGGTGGGGAGTATCTGGAACTCACTGTCTGAAAGGGTGGCAGAGGCAGGAACACTCACAACATTTAAGAAATATTGAGATGAACACTTGAAATGCCATAGCATACAAGGCTACGAGCCAAGTGCTGGAAAATGGCATTAGAGTAGATAAGGGCTTGATGACCGGTGTGGGCATGATGGGCCGAAGGGTCTCTTTCCATGCTGTAAAACTTCATGACCCTGTGACAAAGGAGGCACTGATTGGGGCTGAATTGGCCAGTAACTAGAAAAGGGAAAAGGCAATTTCAGTGGGTGGATACTTGGGATTCATTTTTGGGGTTTTGGTGTTTTATGCTGGTTGAGAGAGAGAGAAAAAAACTGCACCAACATTAAAACCTATAATTTAAATGCTTGCTTGAGGTTTGAACCCAATCAGCCACATACTTCAAAATCGAAGAGATGGTTTTGCACAATGAACTATGATACCCTAATTCACCCTCTCCCTCTCATGACAGCTGAAAGTGGTCATTAAATCATCTCATTCAGCTTCTGATTGGATAGTTTGTAAACAATTAACGTCACAACTTTAACTTTCCCTTGGCTTCATTTCTATCTATTTTCTTTTTTGTTTTCCTTAAATGTCTTTTCGTTTGCATTTTTGTTTCTTTATCCAAGATCTGTTCCACATTTTGGACATGTTTCGGTAAAGGGGTTGCCGATGATGGGTGAAAATCAGTAGATAACTTACATTTGACAAGCAAGACACTGAGTGGATGCCATGGAAACACACTAGAGGGACCCAAGTGTGCAGGAAACTGCAGCAGTGTTGGAAACAAATAAAGAAAAACCTGCATTTATATAGGATCTTTCACAATCTCAGGATGTCCCAAAGCAATTTACAATTGAAATGTAATCACTGTTGTAAGAAATGCAGCAGCAATTTGCACCCAGCACGTTTCCACAAACAGCAATGTGACAATGACAGTCTGGTTTTAGTGAAGAGATAAAAATGGTCTGGACTCCAGGAAAAGCCCCTGGCTTTTCCTTTGAGATAATGATATGGAACATTTAACACCCACTTGAGAGAGCAGACCTTACCTGGGGTTAGTGCAGTGGACAATGCAGCACTCCCTCAGTAATGCACTGGAGCCCTGGTTTTCTGCTCAAGTCTCCGGTGTGAGACTTGAACCCGCAGCCTTTTAACTCAGAGTGCTAACCGCTGAACCACATTGCACCTGGGCAAAGCATCCATTTGGCTACAGGAGAACAAATGCACAAATTGGAGACACAGCTGCCTGCTTTGGCACGAGTCATCCCCCGCTCATAGATAACTCTTTAAAAAAATAAGAAGTCATTTTGACTTAACTCAAGCTGCCTGAAACTCCCCTTAGGTTATCAGCCTCCACATGCTGACAATAATTCGAGTTTGCACTTCTGGGAATTAGGATATTACTATTGGAAAACCATATGGTGGGAGAGGGTTAACAAATTATGCACAGTTTCTTAAATGCAGAACAGATCCCAACTGTGCTTCTAGTTGGTTAAGAATCCTCGCTTTTATATTCAACTTGGAATTAGAAAACTAATATAAACCAGTTTACATCAACATCTGGAATTTGCAACCACAGTCCTTCTGCACAGCCTTCTCAAGTTTAAAGCTCTCACACAGTGATATCAGTAATACATGATGCCATCGCATTAGTGCCTGCCCCACGTGCATGCCCATGATAGAAAACTAGAGTCAAATGTCATGTGGGCTGACAAGTAAGTGATCCTGTCTAAGGATGGTGTGGCCTTGTGGAGTTAAAGGAGGTGACTCTGAGAAGGTTGCACCTATAGGCTTCAGAATACTGTATGAATGAGATCCCATTCTCTAAATGTTCTGCTAAAGAATAACGCCAACACTGTGCTGGTTACCAACACATTCAAACGTGAGATTTTACAGCAGGTGTGGTTTCGCAACAAGACAATTTGAAGCAGCCCAATCTGAATGAATTGATATTAAGATTGCAAGCACAAAAATAGACTCGGCTACTTCTGAAAACGTTACTGTTCTTAAGTACAGATCAGAATTGAGGGGTCCTCGTAGTATATGCAACATCATGGAGCTTGAAGCATTGGTGATTATGCTGCATGCCAACATGCAGAGCTGCCACTTTACCCCATCTGACACTAAGAAATGAGCCAGCTTGTTTACTCAGGAGGGTGTGGGTTAATATTTACGGAAGCAAAGGTTAGTTTGAGCAGTATTTATACCAGCTTAGGGAATAGAATCTAACTAAATGAACACATTCACTCAATTAAATATCAATATAGGTTTATATGTAAACAAGCCAAATGCTTACCACTTCGCAGATGATATTTATGTTGTAAGTTCTTCACAAGAGTCATCATTTTTCAGGACCATGATATAATTTTTTTACTTAAATGGTTTAGAAGGAAATGTACACTTCTCACAGATGGATAGAAGTTCCACTCAACATAGGTTATAGGTGTTGTATTTGTAAGGGAATTTTGTCCTGTGTCCTGCTCAACATTTACCCCTCAACTAACACCTAAAGCTACATAATCTGTTGATTTACCTCATGTTCATTACCTTGTTGTACACAGATTGGCTACAGTGTTTTCAACAGTGAGTATACTTCAAAAGCACTTAATTGACTGCAAAGGATTTTGGCATAGCGTGAGGCTGTGAAAGGTGCTATGTAAATGCAAGTTCTTTCTGACTTTAAGACATTTCTGTTAAACATTCTGTTGACATAAGGGTCCTTTATTGCATAGTTGTCTCAAGGTATGTGTGCAAGACATATTTCGTAGAGGATAACAGTTTATTAAATTAGCTCATTTTATGTTTTTTAAGTAAATATTATACAGATGATAATGGCAAGTTTGCCAATCATGAGAAATATGGAACAAGATCTAGAAAATGTTATTCTATAATTTTGATTTTCAATTTCCTGAATATGGATGGTTTAGGATTTAGTACTTTATTTGTTCCCAGACCTTTAGGGGAATATTTGTATTAATTCACCAAACGAGAGCAAGGTGACTATATTTACTAATTAGAAGTGAAGTGTGTGCTGTGAAATTGGGTGGTCCTTTGGTTGTCAGTTAGTATATTGGACGTCAAACCAGGCGATTTCCAAGCTTCCTTGAGCCTATCCCTTCATGCCTTTGCTAATACTACAGACTGTAGTGATTCACATTCGGAAATGCCTCACTGTTTGTTAAGTATCTACAAAATACTCTCGCTTACATAGTGCCTAGTCCTGTAATGAAATATAATGGATGCAATGTCAGCATCATTTAACAAAGTTCAGGATGTAAGTCAACCAAGTGGGGGAACCGGATCAGAACAAGGACTGGCCTTGATATAATTGGTATGAACCTTTTTAGAAACATTGGTGAATTTTTGACCAGGAGGATCAGGAACATTGAAGCTCGGGTGTTAAACCAAGGTTCCATCTGCCCTCTTGGATAGATGTAAAAGATCCCATGGCACTATTTCAGAGAAGAGCAGGGACCTTCTCCCTGGCCAATGTGCATCTTCCAAACCAGGATCACATTGCTGTTTGTGGGAGCTTGCTGTTCACAAATTGGCTGCTGCAGAGACTACACTTCAAAGTTCATCATTGGTTGTGAAGCACTTTGGGATGTCCTGGGGTGAGGGACGATGCTATATGAATGCAAGTCTTTCTTTCCTTTTATACCAACCGTGCCCCCCACCCCACCCCCAACCTTTGGTAGTTAAACAGTGAGTTTGTCCACACAAAATGAAAACATTACCAATGCACAATGGAACATTTGCTGGAACACAATGTACCACTGAGTGATATATTACCAGAACAATTAGGCTGTGCTTACATTCACCAATGAGGACTAATGTTTAAGCTCACTGTAAACTGAAAACATCCGTCCTCTTGGGGCGCAATGTTTCATTGCAAGGTGCGACTTCAGCAGTTTCCTTGTCGGAGAGCATAAGGGAGAGCCTGGTGTGGTATGATAGAAAAGACCCATATCCTTTGTGGTGTACCACACTCAATTCATGCGTCAGCTTTCTTCCAGTGTTTTCTTAGAATAGAACAATTGTTTTTTTTTCCCCTTCTCATTTTTAACACGGTATCGTGCTACAAGAATTATGGATTTCCTTCTGAGAGAACTGCAAGGACTGATAAAGTGAAATATATGGGACGAGAACCGCTTGTTATTTCCCCCCAGCTGATGATTTGGGGTTTGTTAGCAGAGCGAGGGCAATAAATTTCGGCAGTGTTTGTGCAATAGACGGAGAGAGCGGCGCCTGGGACGTTTGTAACGACCAGTTTGTGCAAATAGCTGGGAGAAAAGTGCAACAGAAACAATTTGCCCGCAGACATGATTATTTATCTAACTTGCATGCGTCTAGCAGATATTCTGTTTCAGTCTCATATCTTGAGGCTGACCAGGATTCAATGCACAAGCAAGGAAAAAGAGGAAGCCAAACCAAAACAACAAAACAAAGTTATCACAAGTACAATTGGATTAAATATGTCAATTTCCTTCCCAACTTTATGGCTTTATTGCATGCATTTTTAAAATGGCTCCCCTCCTAATGCCTATTCAAGTTCTATTGAATGCCAACGCGGTTTGCATATGGTAATTGCTCCTTTTTCTCGGTTTAGCCATCAATTGGCCAGACCAATTAATGGTGGTCTACCTGTTTCATGCTCTTTCTTTTGTTTTTTCTTAGCCCTAGTGTGATGGGCTAAAAATGGCGGCTTGACAAACGCCCTTAACTTCTGCACTGTTCAGCAACCCTAACTTCAGCTGCCTGCATTCTGCAGGAGTGTGCAGTGGGATTATTTATACATCGCTCTTTATTACCTTATCTACCTCACAAAAATTTCCTCAATAAGTTTTCCTGTAGCCACGGTTGGAAACAAAACATGAAAAAAAAGCAAACTGAATCCAGGAAGGTCCTTCTCGTTATTTGGTGAATATTGTTTCCTCTGGCTGTTAACAGCACTGAGGAAACAGTTGTTCAGTGAGCCAAGGGAGCTGTTAGCAAGTTTGCACTGGGACTGTGGCCATTCGACGGAGCTGAATGATGATGCAGGAATGCATAAATCATCCAACCACCATGAGTCGATGGTACAAATTTCTCCATTTAGGTGCAAGTTGCACTGAAAGCAGTGACATGCTAAGTGAAATTGAGCAACAGTTTAGAAAGAGAGTTATCTATGTTTGCTTCAGGGTGTTGCTCATGCATTTCTCAGTTTCTTTTACTTAATGATAAGCATTTTCTTTTTTTAAAAAACTGAAAAGCAGCCTGATTCTGACAACTGTTAGTGACTCAAAGTGACATAAGCTTCTAAACGTGTATCTCGTCCTTCTGTTTCCTCACTGTCGTGGATGACTAATTCAGTGTTTTCAAAACGACTTAAACTAAAGACTCCAGTGTTTCTTCAGTCAACCCTAAAGAGTGCAAATTCTCCTCACCGAAATCATCAGAAAAGCCTCACACCATATTGTGTGAAAAGTTGCACAAGAAAGATGAGTTACAGTTGTCTGTGGCGATTTTGTTTCTTCAGCAAAGCGTTTATTAAACTGGAGATAATTGACAACTAAAATGAGACACTTTTTCTACATCAGCTATGAACTCAGTAAGTACTCATCATGCAGCCACAAAATAACAGCATCTCTCTTGCATTTAGCTCCGGAGGACTGTTTCTCAACATGCACTAGAGTGAATCACTTTAAACAGTGGCACTTACCTCTCATGAAGCACTGTTGATATGAAGGAAATGACTCGAATATGCTGTTCGAAGCCATGGTGTCCCGTGGAGCCGTCCTAACTGGTTGCACAGGTCTCCCACCTTTTCAAAGGAAAACCAAGAGAATTTAAGAGTCGCACTCTCCACTGTACCGTTCATCTTTGGCAATTTCCTTTTACCTTATCACACAGCTTCTGCAGCGCTGCAAACAACACGATAAGGTACTTTTTTGAGGTCTGAAATGTAAAAATAGTGGATTGGTTGTGGTTAGATGATGCTTACCACTGTACGAAATGCTTGGCACTCTGTGGTTTAAATCAGAATGAGTTGCTGTGTGCTGACCAATATCCCGGACCCACTGTTGTGTGACTGGTCTGCACCCAACTTGTGGTTCTGTGGTTGTTTATGAGGCCCAAAGAGTTTCACACAACCTAAATTACAAATTTAACTGTTCCCCTTTGATAATTCAACCTAATTGGCTGTCGCTGATCATGTGCCCCAAGTGATGTCGCCTTTTTTTTCTCATTGTAGCATGCCCTTCCCGCCCCACCTGCCCTCCCCTTGGCTCAGTCAGGAAATAGCAGAGGCTAGAGTTTGCAAAACTGACTCACAGTCCCTTTTTGCTTATTATGCAAATAGAACGATATGATTCTGTACAACAGAGCCTGTGTTGCTTTAAGGGCAGTGGAGCTCTTTTAACCTATCATTAAAATTTCACTGCAGCTTTCATTTTTAGTATTCCTGAAAAAATAAATGGTTTGATAAATAAATAGTTCCATTATTACTTCTTTGTTACAGATGTAAAAAAAGATTTTTCACACACAGAGAGAAATTTATAAGCTGTCATCATGATTGTTTTAATTGTGCTCAGACCAATGTATACACTTTTGATTTACAGGCAGTAAAGTTTGGTAATTACTTAACAAGCCTTTGCAATACATTTTTCCCTCAATATTAAAAAAAACACTGATATTTTTCATGTTGTTGAAATATGTGAATTCGAGTTCTGAAAGCTATTTAAACTTAAACTTTTACAAAATTGAAGTGAGAACCCTAGATGATGATCCCACCATAATGCCCCCATCACGCGCCCCCTCCCCACCCCCCAAATCATCTCCAAACCGTGCTCAAAACGTATGCAAGGTAGGCATTAGGTGAGGAGATCAGGGCCATCTCTGATGCCCCTCCTCCACAGCTGAATTTTCTGCCAACATTTATCACCTAGGCTCCCACCTGAAGAATGGACACTGAAGCAACATAATGGAGAGCTGCTGGCTCATCACTGGTGGACTCAGCACTTCCCAGAGAGGATGAAAGCAAATTTGCAAAAAAAAAGTTAATAAACTTCAGAACCTTTAACCAGAAGCCCTTGTATATCAGCTTGTGTAATGTACTTAAATACATTATAAGTGATTTCAGAAGGGAATACCTGTATATCAAAAAATACTCGGTTAACTAAAGGGATTCTGCAAGTTGGAGAGAGTTTAGAGACTCACCTTGGGTAGGATATCACCAGTAACTGTCGCAGCACTTTTCACAGTGTCCTATTCCAGGCAGTAATTCATAAAAAGAAATACATTAGTGCCTTTATATTCTAATTGCAGTCCACAGATTTGAAAGGCAAGTCAATGAGTTTATTCTCCGTTGGTAAATGGCACATTATTCTATGTGTCGTCTGCTTATTACTGGCTTACGTTGCTTTTTTTCAATCGGACAATGCAAATGATTGGGACTCCTAATTGTTAGGTTGGAGTGCGCCTAGTTGTACAGCAGCTGGCTCACTGCAAGTATTCTGTGAACAAAGTTTTGAATTTCCTTTGCAGTTAACCACACCACTATTTAACCGATCCATCTGCTGCTAACTTTTTTTTTGTGTCCCTATGCATATATATATAACCTACCAATAAAAAAAAATAAAATAATTAAATCTTCAACCTCTGGGGACAAGCTGCATCTTTCAACAAAGAACTTATAGTCCGTTAGTGTGATTGTTTGGATGCATTTCCGTAAATAAGATCACCATGTGTGCGAGATGTATACTATGAATCCTTCCTTGTATTTCCAGACTATTATGCTTTGCAGAGCCTGGTGCTCATTTCCATGCAATTGGTGCCACAGTATTCAGAATCATTTGATGTTATATTAGAAGAAATGAAAGCAAAGAGGGCGGAAAGAAAGAGGAGCGTTTCTCTCTCTTTTCTTCTTGAGTGATGTTAAGCATAGCCATTGGCAAGGCTGAGCTGGTCAAAGAATAAGATTCCGCCCATTACCCCTGCACTCCCCAACCCCCCACCCCCCCACCATCCTAACAGAATATCGCTGTTAATTGTTCCCAGCCCACCACATGGCTCCTTTCCACAAGAGGATGCTACTTCGGAGGTCTGCTGGCTCTTCGACATCAATCGATGTGCCGGGATGTTAAAAATGCATGCGGAAGCAATGTGAGGAAGTCAGGGACAGGCGGTGTGCACTGGAGGAGCTTTCGGAATTACACATCAGTCATTAACAATCGATCTTATGGGACTTTTCGCATCACTTTGGTCCTTTCATCCCTCAGTATTTTAAAAAAATATCCTGGTACAAGTGTAGGTCACAGTGGGTCACAGATATTCTGTAGTGTGCTATTACATCATAAAGATAAGGTGGTCCCAGGTTTTTTTGCCTAATCAATGCTCAGTTGATGTTTCTCAGCTGAGGCAGGAGTTAGTGTCCTCCAATTGATGTCAGTGTCTCTAGGCCAGGAAGGGAAAATCATCAGTGTTGATCCCAGCCATTGCTGGGAGGTGCAGTGATGATGACCTCTGGGGAGGAGAGGGCTGGGCTTAACTGTGGCGCCCGCCATGGTGTCAGAGTCCACTGGCGCTTTCTGACAGGTGAAGAAGGGTCACCTGGGCAAGATGCTTGTCACATTTGGCTCACTGTGCCTGGGTGCCTGACAGCACTGCCACCTCTGAGCCGATGAGCTTTTATGTTCAAGCCCCACTGCAGAGATTTTAGCACAAAATCCAAGTTGACTCTCAGTCTTTCAGATGAGACGTTAAACCGAGGCCCCATTTGTCCGCTCAGTTGGGCATTAAAGATCTCATGGCATGATTTGAGGAACAGTAGGGGAATTTTTCTGATGACTGGCCAGCATTTATCCCTCAAACATCATTGTTAATGAAAACAAAACCTGGTCGTTTGTTGTTTGCGTGACCTTGCCACGTGGAAATTTGTCGCCATGTTTCTTTAAATGACAACAGAGGCTACAACCTAAAAAAGTGCTTCATCAATTGTAAAATACTTTGAGCTGTCCTAAAAGAAATGAAAGGCTTTACATAAATGGTTACTAATGCCTGTGAAGTGATACTAAAGCAAAAGTTAGCACCAGCAGGAGGGGTGAAAAGCCATGAAAGTATGAAGTAGAGTCAGTTACTGTTATAGGATTAACCAGTTAGCGACACACTATTATTCCTATCACCAGGACCTCAGAATAAAACTTCGAAATGTCAATATAATTATAACTGCAAGTTGTGCCCTTTCCGAACTGAACACAGTTTCAAATTATATTGCATTTTAGTTGATTGTAGGAATTTTAGCAGTTATACCGTTCATGTTGAAGATAATTATATAGCTGGAGTTCTAAACACAGTAAGACGTATAATCTGGGCTAAAGAATTAAGAAGTACCTTGTTCATTTAGAAGGAGTCAGTGTGGTAGACTTAAACCAAAAATGATTCTGAGCTTTTACTTTCCATTTATTTAACAGCACTAATTACATCATTGAATTCATTATATGCCAGGCACTCATATCCAATGAAGCTGATTGTATTCCCAGTGTCCATGCAGGCTGGTGCAGTTAGTAGGGACAATTCTGGGGAGGTTTTGGTTTTGAATTGGGATGGTTAAAGCCATGTGTTAGGCGTCTGTATTACCCTTTAAAAGCTGAATCACTGAAGAAACACGGATTTTGGCCTTAGACTCAAATTCAGATTAGTATTAGTAGTAAATGCTTTATTGTGAAAGTTGGTGGAAAGTGGAATGTCAAATGTACGTTCAAGGAGAATGTGATGAAAGTGTGAACACGTTCTTGCGCTGATTTTTTAAGAGACAAGAACAGTGGACAGAATTTTTAGGTCGGTGGGTGGGCATGATTGGCGAGCTCGGGATCGGCTGGGGAACGGACCACCAACCACGTTTGGCCCCCGACCGCGATTTCATGCTGGCTGGCCAATTAACGCGTGACATGCGTGCTGAGATGCTCAGTGCTGCTGGGGTGGTGGCAGGAAGAGGGCAGGCACTAACGTCAGTGCGAGCGCAGGCCAGCACTGGATGAAAGCTCCCAGAAAGCAGAGAGCTGTCTTGGGGAGCTGAAGACCTGAAAAATCCAAAATAAAGGTCTCAGAAGCTGAAAAAAAAAGTGCCTATGCACCGTTACAAATCACCTGAAAATTTAGTAACTGAAAATGCCGTGCACAGAAATTTATTTATATTTTATTTCATCACGAAACCCTCATCCCGCCCGTTGATGAGGTTTGAAGAAAATGCAAAGGCCGCTTGGCCCATTCGCCTGTCTGCCAGCCGTAAGTTTAGACAGGCAATGTAAAATTAAAGACAAGTGCAAATTTAATACCTTAATTGGCCTCTTAACTGTCAGCGGGCATGCTTCTGACTTTTTCATGTGCCTGCCGACCGAAATATTGCGCAGGACGCTCGTCCAATGTCATCCCGCACGATTTTGCATCCGATCGGGTTGGTGCATGCCTGCCCCCCAACCTAAAAATTCTCCCCAGCGTAAATGATTTAAATCCCTTGTGTTTTTTCTCCTGTGCCCTGACGGAGTGTGGATATAAGCTGGAATATGCTTCTTGTAGGTAGCTTTGCCTTTGCAAGTCCTGTGCCCAAGCGATTGCTTGGTACGTGTGCATTTACCTTGACAGTGCCTTTACCTTGACAGTGCATTTACTTTGACAGTGCATGCCAGCAGACCGTTCAACAGCTGGACCTGATTGTGGTCTCACTTGACCTCTTGCACTGGCTAATTCCCGACCTGAACACAAGCGGAGCACCCCACTGCAACCAGGGTGGTGATCAGCTAGCACACCACAGGCCAGGATTCAAACCAGGCTTAGCGCCAAACTGAATGATGCATGAACTTACCAAATTGAGAGTTAAAATAGTTGTTGAGCTTGATGCTCGCTCTGTCTGCTCCTGTTAAAACCAGGACTACAGTGACTGAAAGAAGGGTTATAATGAGTGGAATGGAGGGAACGAGATATAAGAGGGGGCAAGATCCTGTGCTTGCAAGCAGCATGCCACCAGTGCAACCTTCTAAGAGGCGGCCTCCTAATTGGCTGCCTTCACATCCGCCATCCAATTAGGAATGGTTTCTGAGGCTGTAGACCCAATCAGAAGGCCCGCAGTCTTGGAAAGATGGCAGCCCACACAGCAGCGGTGGGCACTGCCGCTGCAGGACAGGTGCCACAAAGGCCCCTCTACCTTGAAGCACCCTCTGAAGAGGTTTCTAATGTTTTAATTTAAAATGTGGCCATAGTTGCCAGGTTATCACTGTGGAGGGAAGCCCATACATAGGTTGGCAAATGACTGCAGTGGCAGCCCACAGATTCCTGTGCCTCTGGGGATTGGGGGGGAGACAGCGGGTGGGGGATGGAACTCAAAGAGGCCTCGTGGGCCCCGCTAGCTAGCTGTCAGCAAGCCACCCCCTGGCAGGATTTAGCCTCAGTGTAGGGGGCCTGTCCACCACTGGGAAGATTCCAGCACCATCCCCAATCATTCCATTTAAACTGGTTACCCACTGCTGCTGAGTGAGTAACCACTGTCTTTGATGACCTGGCTCCAGCAAGGTCACCTAGAGGTGGGAATGTGTTGGACCACTGACCCGACGCCCTCATGTCAAAATTTCCTCCTTGCCCCGCCTCAGGTCCCCCTTCTTGGGACTGACAAGATTCAGCCTGAGGAACTATCTGGCAGCAGAAGAGTGAACTTTGTGTGTGAGTGCGTAAGGCTTGCGAAGGTGGGGTGTGGTGAGGCTAAGGAAGGATCGCCAACAAGGATGACCATTTTCTAACCAGCCTGCTGGCATTCAATTATAGGTAGTTAAAATGGAGAGTGCAATTCTTCCGGTGTATTCTGTCTGACATGGGGCAAAAAAGCAACCAAAGTTCTCAAACCTTCAGGGATTGAGCAGGGGAGTGGAACTGACTGGATTGCTTCATGGGGAGCGGGCATAGGCTCGATGGGCTGATTGGCCTCCTTTTGAGCCGTAAATGACTCGATGGCCTCCTCCTCAGTTATAAATGACTCTAAGGCCACAACTTCCCAGCCCCATAGGTGGTGGGCATCATGGCTGTGGGTGGGGGTGGGGGAGGGGGCACAATTTGGCAGGAAGGCCAAAAATCGATTTCACGGTGTTGTGAAAGCAGTTTGTGATCGGCCGCATCACCCGTCAATGGCGGGCTCGTTTCCCACCGCTGCATGTCAGGAACCTAATTTCAATATTTTAAGCATCTCATTATAAGCCCTGCTCACCTGAATCATCCCCCAAGCTGGATCATTCGGGCACACCGGCGTGATCTCTAGATCTGTAACTACCTGACCAGACCTAAGGCGGCAGTGGCTTTTCAACAGCTGCAGGGTTAGGGTTTGCTTGGGGAAGGGGGAGAAGTGGCCTCAGGCATGGGGAGAAGCTACAAGGTGAGGGCTGTACTGGGGATGGAGGGTATCCCAGGGTGTGTGAGCGGGGGCACATGCAGCCTCAAGATGGTGAGGGCTGAGGAGGCAGCCTCCAAAGGAGATGAGACCAGATGGAGATGTGAGGGTGTGTGTGAGAGAGTGAGTGGAGATGTACCTTGAGCTGGCAGTGAGTAAGGTGCCAGTGAACGTGTGATGGGCTTGTGAGTGTGTGAGTTGAGAGTGATGAGATGGTTGCCTTACCCTGGCAGCACGGGTGAGATCATTCACCCTCTAACTGCACTGGATGGCCGACCTCTTGTGTGCAGCATCGGCACTGACCACCTCTGCCACTGCGTCCCAAGCTGGAGCAATGAGATTGCTGGCCTTCCTGCGGCCAGGGCAGGGGTAGAGGACATCGCGGTGGGCCTCCATGGTGTCCAGAAGGCGTCCCAGGGATGCGCCACTGAATCAGGGGCTGCACTCTCCTTGGCTTTTTGGGGCCATGTCTTCATCGGTGCCCTCACGGGCTGCGAGCATTGAGAAGTGCGCGCACAGCTGCTGTATAAATGTGGCGCCCTGTGCGAGGGAGTGCGAGGTAGCGGCATGACCGGTGAATCAGAGGCTGCCCGCCAGTGGGACGATGTGTTTCCTGTGAGCTGTGTAATTAATGAGGCGGGAATGGGACCATACGGCATGAAAATGCACCACTGCGGCCGGCGGACAAAACGACTTTTTTCCCACCCGCTACCGCACTTTGTGCAAGTCTGGGATGAATCCACCCTATGATGCTACAAAAGGTTACTGGTGTTAAGCAGAGTTACAGCAGTAGATCAAGGCATTCCTCTGCAAAGCGCATGGAAAGTGTTGGCGTGTAAAGAAGAGTATAATTTCTGTGAAGCATCACAAGCTGCTCATATTGGATTGAACTCGAGCAGCGTAGGCAGAAAATCAAACAGCTACAAGAAATTCTCAAGTAACCACATATACATGTGAAACGTATTTTAAAATGCAAATCTTAATATAATAGTAGGTTCTGTTGCAGCTAAAAAGCCTTCTTATGTCTTTTTCAGAAATTTTCTATATTGGAATAATAAAATAGAATCAAACTCCAATTGAAAAATATTAATGCTTTGTCCATATGCGTCTAATTTGTGAGGAATGTCAACTTTTTTGTTTCAACTATTGATGAGCCTTATTTAAAATGATAAAAAGTTGTTCCTTCCCAGTGGACTCTTCACCTGCAATGTGTTGGAAGGGTGAAGTTTGGGTTGGCAATTGGGCTGGGCAGAGGGTTTTTCTGGAGAACTGGAAGATGTCCATGGCGTGGGCTGCCACTTCTGTCAGTGACAGGGAAGTTACTGAGGCAAAAGTAAACAGATTTCAAGACTGCTCCCCTGTCTTGGGAGTTGGCGCGTGAGCCACTGACATGTTTTTTTAAAATTCTTTCATGGGATGTGGGTGTCGTTGCCCAGGCCAACATTTGTTGCCCATCCCTAATTGCCCTTCAACTGAGTGACTTGCTAGGCCATTTCAGAGGACAGGAAGAGTCAAACACTTTGCTGTGGGACTGGAGTCACATGTAGGCCAGACCAGGTAAGGATGACAGATTTCCTTCCCTGAAGGATATTAGTGAACAATTGATTATAGTTTTCATGGTTGCCATTACTGAGACTAGCTTTTAATTCCAGGTTTATTAATTGAATTTAAATTCCACCAGCTGCTGTGGTGGGATTTGAACGCAACATCCCAGAGCACTAGCCGAGGCTTCTGGATTACTAGTCCAGAGACCACTACACCACCATCTTCCCTTACACAGGATAAACCATTCGAGAGACAGGAGGGCAGGTTTCAACACTCTTACCTGCACCCCCGCTGCCCCCCACCCTATCCCCCAGCCCATATCCCCCTCACTATAACCCCACCCTCCTCACCGGCCCCATCCTCCCTCACCACTCTCACCCTCCCCCCACCTAACCAAAGTCTTGCATGACCTCTTGCTGCCAAATGACCAAACTTGTCTGGGCCGCTCAACTCTTCACAAGCGTTTGTGCCTCTGGCAGCTGGAACTTGGCGGAGCTGTGCTACTCCTTGAAGGCGTCTAGAATTTATAAAAGCAATGAGGTAAGGCACTTAAACAACAGAGCTATAGAATTATAGTTGTGTCTGTACTTGAAGGCTGATGCCGCTATCTGTAAATGATTTGGGCACATTAGGAATATTGTGAGGTGGAGAACAATTGAGAACAGGGTTCAAGTGTCCAAATTCTCCTTTCTCCTCTTTGATCTGCCTTATTTATTGCACTGGAGTGAATGTGGAAATGTGAAAATGTGAAATGTGCAAAATGTGAAAGAGTCCAAGGAATATTTCCCCAAAGCAGGCGTTAGACTCTGTTGTGGGAGATAACTGCATGTAGAATTCAACCTTTAGGTGTTAATTCTCTGCTACCACGGGAGTAATATTACTGCAAAGATCACCACTTGTCAGTTATAGCTCTGTGGTGGTAGCTCTGTTCATGCACATTAACAGCAAGTGGACGCTACATTTTAGGAAGGTTCAGTATTTTCTGTTTCTAAAGTCTGGATTGTAATAGTTATGTACACCACTTTGTTTAAAAAAAGGGGAAAGTGATATTTTTGTCAATTTAGGGGTCAGTATTCAGCTGCACCAGCTCCTGGTGTATTTTGACAAATTGCACATTCCAGCCTGTGATTTTATGCCCATTATATCAATCGCTGCAGAAATCATTGACTTGGAGCGGGCAAATGCCCAATGTGTACTCTGGGTGTGGGCTAGCAGCCTGCGCAGTGGAATTTTTATTCCTTATATCGCCGCCCAGGAAAATTTCTGGTCAAGGTATTCTGCCAATGAAAGGTTATTGAATGAAGACAGGGAAGGTTCCAGTTGGCTGGGAATGATTGGGCAAAATGCTGGGCATCAAAAAGCCATGCAACTTGTTGGTTGGGATAGAATGCAGCTGGTAGATTTCATCTTAATTCAAAGCACTGGATTGATAATTTAATATTCAAGCCCTGGGAATGAGTGCTCCTTTTTACTATGTTCTATCCTTTCAACATTTCAGAATGTCTTAGAGTGAAAAAAGACTATGGCACAAGTACTCCCAAATTAATCAGCTCCAATCACTGGGGGCCGAAGTTGAGGGTCCTGACTCCTGAGCCGAAAGGGCAGTGGGGATGGGACGCTTGCCTTTCTGATGGAGCAGTTGTTGATCTCACCCCAAATCTCAGGGACAAATATTGACTTACCTCCGTAGAGGTGCTACTGCTACTCCAAGTGCTGGTAGAAACCAGAGCAGCACCCTGCCACTTTGATGAAAAGATGGTGTGTGGGAGTCAGAGATCCCTATTGCAACAAATTAAGTAAGTTAGGTAATTAAGAAATACTAAACAGGGTATACTCTCTAAATTTATTGGTCTCCTCTGGGATTGGCTACTGTAGTTGAGAGACATTTTCGAGCTTTGAGCTCAGAACTGCTAGAGCAGATAATCGAATCTGCTTGGACTAAGAATGGAGGCAATTCTTCGTTTAACCCTGGAAATGTCTCAGACATGCCCTGATGTCCCTGCAGGTATAAAGGGAGCTAACCTATACACCCAAGACTCCCCTTCCTGTCCCAATTTCTACCCTCCCTATCCCATTTGTTTAAGAAACCTAGGTGAAGGGCCATGTTAAGTTATTGGAAAGAAACAGTAAGATTTTTAATAAGAAGCATTTGGAATCAGAACTGCATGTGTTGCTAAAATAATGGATTCCTTTATTTTCTTCCAGACTCTTTCTACTAGTATATGTATATATGATAGCCTCTTGTCAATAAAATGTACAATGCACTTTTCAATACACTACAGTCCAAGGCCCATAGTGCAGGACACTAGCAAGATTGAAAAGTTGAAAGCACAGAAGAATATTAAATTAAAGTAGATGAATGCTAACACAATTTCTATGCTCTGTCATCAGTGGTGCTTACCCATTTAAAATAAATGAGCTAATATCCCCATTAAAATAGGCATTTCAGAGAAAGCTGTTAGCGTTCGTATGCTAGTATCCCAGAGTAAATCAATGTCAAGGCTAGGTTTTAAACACTGACAAATTGTAAGGTGGAGGGATGACTGAAGAAATCAAAGAGCCCCATCATTTCTGAGCTCCTGGGAAAAAGACGCTGAGCAAGAGCAGTGCGCTAAGGTCATGTGTGGGTTGGCATGAGTTGTTAAGAGAAGCAATTATTTCAAGCATGCTTTCTGGAGGCATTTTCAACAAAAAGAAGAGAGCTAAGTTGAGCTAAAAGGGATGAATCTCCAATCCGAAGTTTCTTGGCAGTGAACCTTCTGTCTGAGGAGCTTGATTTGCAATCCATTTATGGGTGGAAATATCCGACACCGTGGGCCTGTAGTTTCCTGAATAACGTTTCCTGTGGGTGGTGCTCTTCACCTGGCGTAAAGCACTCCTGAAAAGAAAAACAAAGCGAGCAAATCACAAACAAAAATCAAAATTGCTGAGCACACATACACTGAGGTGAAGTTGGGTTAAAACTTGGATGTCGAACCTGCATCAGAACAGCAAAGAAATAAGTGGATTGTGTGGCTGCAATTCCCAAACTCCAGTTACCTCTACTGTGTCAAGTGTTGCTGTGTAACTGATTGTGGTTTCTAATAACTGTAACAAAGGGGAAAAAGTACCTTGTTAAAATCCTGTTATGTGTCATGTTTTCTCTTTACATCATTGCTGACGCTTACAATAGGAGAGGTTATATATCAGTTATTTTCCTCATGACTACCAGTTAATATTCTTCCCATGGCTCTTCCTTCAGGTGTCCGATAGTGAGTGACTGTCAGAATGCTTTTCATTAAAGTTTTCTATTTCTTCCCTTTCTCACAGTGATTTCCAACATACGGACCTTGGGCTTGAGATCCCGCTCCTTTAACTGTTTTTTTTTATGCTTCTAGGTTTACAGACTAACTTTGAAACCATTGTGTCGGCTTCATAATTAAGCCATGAGTCAGTAGGCCACAAGCATAACCACTGGTGCCAGACATGTTGAGCCGAGCTGTTTTACCACCTGTTAACATTAGTTTCTTGTGTGGGTGGAAAAACAGCGAGGTGCAGCAAGATTCACTGGAATGACATAAACATATCCCAAGGAGGACTAAAGCACACTGGAGAGAATTGTGCATTCTTACTTTGTGCTGCTGATGTGGAAGGGCTAGACATTCTATCATTGGCAACTTACCAGTACTGATCGAATTAAGATTTCCCTTTATTGTACATTTTTCCCCACACAAAGAGGTTCTTTCTTTAGTTGAAAGTCTTTTTTTTTTAAATCCTCCAATTCCATCCTCTCCCAAAGGCCCTTATTTCTTTGCCAGGGTAACTTTCACAATTGTTGACTGTCCTTCAGTATCTCACCCATTCTTCGTGTTAAAACCTAGAGTGCAAGTGTTGGGAGGATGTGATGGTTTAGGAAGCATCCTAATCTATGTGGTCCTCACATGCACACAATCTTCTCCACTTGCCTGGATGAGTGCAGCTCCAGCAACACTCAAGAAGCTCGACATCATCCATGACAAAGCAGCCCACTTACTTGCCACCCCATCTACTACCTTCAACATTCACTCCCTCCACCACTGATGCACAGCAGCAGCAGTGTGTACCATCTATAAGAAACACTGCAACTCACCAAGAGTCCTTCAACAGCACCTTCCAAACCTGCAACCTCTACTAACTAGAAGGACAAGGGCAGCAGATACATAGGAACACCACCACCTGGAAGTTCAGTTCCAAACCACTCACCATCCTGACTTGGAACTATATCACCGTTCCTTCACTGTCACTGGATCAAAATCCTGGAACTCCCTCCCTAACAGCACTGTTGGTGTACCTACACCACATGGATTCCAGTGGTTCAAGAAGGCAGCTCACTACCATCTTCTCAGGGACGGTTAGGGATGGACAATAAATGTTGGCCCCATCTCATGAAAGAATTGAAAAAACATACTTTGCAGTGAGGGTCACTGGACAAAGACAAGCCATTTGCTGATATTTTTCCTCCCCTAGCTTTCCTAAGCTAGAGTTACTGTGGCTTATTGTAGCCACCATGATGGAGACTGGTTACTCAGCACAGATCAGGGATCAAACCTGTCTTTTCATAGCTTTGGCTTAGAGTAGGGAGTTCTCCTGGTATGCTGGACAACTTCCTGCATCACTGACAACTACCAGAAACAGAATAACTAGTCATTTATTTCACTTTCTGTTTGTAGAAGCTGGTGGCTGCCTTTCCTTCATGGATAGTGACTGCACTTCACGAACAATTGATTGGTTTTGTCAAGTGCCTGTGATATGCTAGGTATGCGATAAGGTTCTGTGAAATGCATTCTCGGCAAAGTCTGGAGTTGAACCACGGGGGCAGCAATGAAAGGTCTTCTTAAATTTGTTAATGATCTACTCTGCATGTTACTATAAATTTTACTAATTCCATGCTTTGTCACCTCCCTCACACTCTCAACCTGTGCCTGGACCAGTCTGCTTGTAGCAACAAAACTTGTTCAGAACCTGTCGAATTCCCCAAATACGAAAGGAATTCAGACAAATATCAACATTCCCGATCCGTTTGTGGGAGATATTATGTAAGAGAAATTGTTTATAAAAAATCAACACACTAGGTGAGGAAGGGAAAAAAGTGTTAATCAAAATGTATACTAAATTATTTATTTTTATTGAACAGACAACTAATGGTAAGACTTCATTGTGAAAAAAAGGAAAGTAAATGGTTACAACAATTTAAAAAATAGTTTATTGACTGGGATTGCACCTTGAACAGCCTGTGGTTTGGCTTTCATCCCAAGTTAGGATGCTTGAAAGTACTGTACTCCTGACGGCAGACATTTTATGTATACCAGCATTTTAATGCATGAGGAGCAGGAACAAAGGAAGGCTGCTGCTGTTATTATACTGGGTGTCTGATTTAAAATCAATAGCTTCAAAGTGCTCTCACGCAGCTGTCACTCTGTCTCCTGGCGTGCCAGCTGTACTATATCAGGCAGCCAACCAAAGAAGGAAGGCACTGGTTGGCAACAATGGCCAACTCCAACTTGCTGAGCATTGCTCTCACAGCGGGACCCTGCAGAGAAGGATTAAATGCCATAGCGGGGGGACAAACGGGAGAAAGGATACAAAAATATGCTAGAGAGAAATATCTCATGTTCCATTTTTAATTCTTTAAATTGTGAAAAGGGTTTCAAACTATTTCCACCAGTCTGATCCACACTTCTTTCTCTAGTTCAACAGCTGATGACCCACAGCCTGTTGACTCCTCAGATTCCATCAGAGCTGGGAGCCGATGTTGAGTCACCGCTTTTAATGGGTCTAGTTAACAAGCCCTTTGATGTGCCTCTTCTCACTTTGGCCATCTTAGACTTTGAACCTGGTGGTGTACTTATGCCAGTAACTGATGCCTCAAGTTCATAGTGGAACAACAGCATAAAGAAATAAATATCAGCGGTCAAACATGAGGTTTAATAAAGAGGTTTATGATAAATCCAGAGCAACGGTATAGAAGAAAACTGTGAGAAATGCAAAAGGTGCAGTAAAGAGGATTTATAAAGTTAGGAGGGAGTGTGAAAGAAGACAGGTCATCAAAAAAAAAGGAAACAGCAAGGGTATTTAGGCATATAAGAAGTAAAAGGACCATAAGTACATCACCTCAGCTTTTGCTACGGATGGATGAAAATAGAATGTTGGACCATCTGAGAAAGATGTGAAAGAAAAATGCTTCTGGAGACAGACAAGTATTCAGAAAGTAAAGGCACTGAACTAGTCAATAGTGTGCATCCCAGGACACTTAAGAATGTTGGGGAGGAGATACAGAGATAGCGTCAGCCCTGATACTTACCCTGGGAATGGGTAATTCATTTGACCTATGGTGGAAATCCTTTCTAGTATTAATCAGAAGACTTGGCTTTGCTGTCTGGTTCCAGAAGTGGATTAAGATCCAATATTCTAATTCTACATCACCATGATTCCAGCCCTCCTGCACTCACCCAACCAAATAAGAATGCCTTATCCTACCTCCCCTTTGTGCTGGCTATTGAGTTAGCTTCAGCAATTATCATAATGAGCTTTTATGTCATTAGAGGTCTCCAAAAACAGAATAAGTCTGTGGGCTGATGATGTTCCACTTTATGTAACTGATCCTTCAACTCGCTTCCCAGCATCTTCTAAAATATGAAGATTCAATCAACTCTTAGAACATGAGCTTAATTACTCCGAATGGAAGGCATGTGCCTCCTTTAAGACCACAAGCATATTTGTGAGACCTATCACTCTTCATGGTAAAGATGAAGTTGCAAACATTTACATAGTTTCATGGAGGGACAATTTTGGTGGCCAATGTCCTGTGCCCCTTGAAAGACATGTGATGGACGTTTGGCTTGATAGTGAATTGGGCTAATCTTCAGGCATCTGGGTAGGTTGACTATAACAATCATTGGGCCTTGTGCATATGTTAATGAGGGGCCTAGCACATGTTTTAGAACCACTCTGGGAAACTGGTCTCTCTTGAACAGGGCAGGCTCCAGGTCTGTTCTATTCACATTTCTGGATGTGGATATGTGGCCTAACAAGCTGCTCCAACAAAAGCTATGCCTTTTTTTTTAGGATTGACGATGGAATTGTGAATGGATGGAACACTGTGGAATTTTCCGCAAACAGCCGTATTCCTGACTTCATGATGGAAGCAAGGCCATTGATGAAGCTGCTGAAGGACATTCAGCTGAGGCCCTTTCCTTGAGGAGCTCTTGTAGTACTGTTCAGGGGCTGTAGTGATTGGCCATTAACAATGATAACCAACTTTCTTTGCACCAGGCATGACTTCAACCACCAGAGGGCTTTATCTTTGATTGCACCAACCTCAGTTTTTCTGGGGTTCTGTGGTGCTGTACTTTCTTGGCACCTTGTTTGGAGTGGACAAAGTCTCTACTCTGAACTCATATATGCAGGTCCCAGCCTAATTTATGGGCCTGCTGCCACACCCTTGGCAGCCTTCCTCTGGAAATATACCAGGAAGGCCCATAGATCCTGAGGGCTAGAGACAATTAACATAATTTAAAAGAAAGTTGTATAATTATTTGAGAGGGAAGAACATAGAAGTCCAACAGGGAAGTAAAATTAGCATGGAAAGATTTGAAGAAATAGACACAGAGACAGTGAACTAAATCTATGATGTTGTGAGAGACAGCAGTAAATGTGTCTTATTTTATATTATTTAGGGCGTGTAGCAATTTGATTGAATATTGTTGGCCTTTAAATAAAATTATACATTTTAAAACATTTGCAATACCTCTTAAAACACTATGGCCCAAAACTTGCTGTCAAAATACCTGAGGCTAATAGCACCCACCATTATTTAAGAACAAGTGTTACAGCAACTTCAGACAAGGGCAAATGTTTGATTCAACATGGAAATAGAAATGTTGCTGACAGAAGTTTCACTCCATCACTAGCTTCACAAAAACAATATCTTACCGCATGTCTCCGCTTTCAAATGCTTTGAGTCGCATGAAATTCTTGTGCTTGCATATAGTAGATGGGAATTAATTCACCACAGAGAGTTAAGTCAAATCCTTTCAATCCAAGTACCTTTTTTAACAAAATAATAAATTTTAATTATTGCCAGTTGTCCTCTCTGGCACTAAAACTGATTATTGTAAGTATGGAGTTTCATTCTTTCAGGTTTTAATTGTTGTTGGAGAGTATAATGATATAAAAAAAGGTAACAATCACATTCTTTCTGATTTTTTTCTTACTCTTTCATGAATTAATCTTTCTTCCCCTTCCTATTTATCTTTTGTACCTTATTTGACATTGAATTTCCCACTCTAACTTACACTTTCTTCTCAATCACTGTGTTGTTAAATTCAACATGCTTCAATCTGATTGGTTAAGGCAATTCACAGCTGCTTGCCCCATCATCCAATTCACACATGCCCTGCAGGGAGTGAAGTGCTTTTTCCATCTTACACTTTCAGCAATTTGCAGGGCAAAATATTATCAACGTTAAACGGACAAGGGTAAGTCTAATTAATTGTTTGATAGCCAGCCACAGCAATTTTTTTTGGCCTTCCTTGATAACTGGAACCTGCCATGAGGGGTGTTTCAGTACTGAATTAATTTGTGAGAACATCATAGTTCAGTGAAATGTGTACTGCTATAGAGTTTGGGCCTTTCACACTTGAAGAACTAAGCAAAATGCAGATACCAGCTCAGCTACCTCAGGTTTGAGCAGTGTAAATATCTCTAAGATCCATGTGTTACAGGCTTGTATGTACAGTCCCTTTCATGGTGTAGTGCGATGGACTATTAAGCTATGCTTAGTATTTTATCTGAGATGGCTCACGTAGAGAGGTTCCATGTGGGATGGCCGTGTTGCTCAGCATGGGTGAGGGGAAGTGAAATTGGAGATAAAGAGGAGGAAATCGTACAGAAACAAGTTCCAGGGGATATCCTTAGGGTTGGATCACAAAGCAAACATTGGCATATCAGACCATGCCCTTGGCTAAAAGGTGCCAGCCTGGGCAATGCAGAACAAAAAGAAACAGAAATGACAGGTGGGAACTAAGGATACATACTGTGAAATAGAAGCACCTGTGAAGAAAGAAAGTTCAAAAACTTCTGTGAGCTTAGGGTCTGTCAGGTCATTGGAGAAGGTCAGGAGCAAAGGTCATGTATTAGGAATGGAGGTAATATTTGATCCTTGGTTTCATAAATAGAGGCACAGAGTACAAAAGCAAGTTATGGTGAACCTTTATGAATCATTGGTTAGCCCTCAGCTAGAATGTTGTGTCCAATTCTCAGCACCTCACTGTAGGAAGGATATCAAAGTTTTGGAAGAGATTCTGGCTCTACTTCATTTCTTATGAGTCATGAAAGCGGGTTCTCTTCCCGTCCTCATGTGGTGCAGGATGAACAGAGAACAACGGCCATGAATCATAGAATCATATCACACGGGATGAAGCCATTTTGTCCTTCATGTCTGTGCTGGCTCTTTGAAAAAGCTATCCAACTGGTCCCACTCCCCTGACCCACCTCCAAGGCCCTGCATACTGAATTGCTTGCCGATGAGGACAGATTCTTCCTATTTATCAAAATCCCTCATAATTTTGAACTCCCCTATTAAATTTCCCCTTGACCTTCTCTGTTCTAAGGAGAAGAATCTCAGCTTCTTAACTCTCTCCACACAACTAAAATCACTCATCCCTGATATAATTCTGGTAAGGTAAGTGCCCAGAATTCATAGAATAGATAAAATACTCTAGCTGGGCCTATCCAGTGATTCATAAAGATTCACTATAACCTCCTTGCTTTTGCACTCTAGGCCTCTATTTATTAAGCCAAGGGACCTCCATGCTACTTTCACATCTTTATTAACACGCCTTGCCATGTTCAAATGGTTGCATATGTGTACCCCGGATCTTTCTCTATTAACCCCGCTTTCAAAATTACTCGATTTTACTTAAATTGCCTCTCCTCATTTTCCTTCCAAAATCATCCTTCACATTTCTCTGCATTAAATATAATCTTCCATACATCTGCCCATTTCACCAGTCTGTCCACATTCTCCTGAAGACTGTTACCATCCTCCCCATTGCTTACTACATTTCCAATCTTTATGCCATCTGCAATCTTTGAAATTGTGCCACCCTATACGTAAGTTCAAGCCATCAAAGTAATTTTAAAAGAGCAGTGGTCCTAACACTGACACCTGAGGAACATCACTCTATACTTCCCTTCACTTTCAACAGACAGCCATTCACCACTACTCTGCATTCTGTCTTTAAGCTAATTTTGTTTCCATGTTGCCACTGCCTTTTAATCCCATGCACTTCAATTTTCCTAACAAGTCTATGTGACATCTTATTAAAAGCCTTTTGAAAGTCAATATGCAGAATATCATCTGCACTACCCTTATCAACCCTCTCCAATGTTCAAGTTTGTTAGACACTGAAAACAATGAGAGGTTCTTCATCACAGTAAAGGATTGTGTAGTTGGGTTTAAAATGAGGTATGTAAAAAAGATTGACATTTCAATATATAAACAATATAAAGCACAATCTGTGTTGCAAATATATCAAAGAAGAAAAAGTGTATCTGGCATTGCTGTGAAAATAATGAATTACTATTCACCAGAGGATATTGAGAGAAGAGCTTGGTAAACCTGTTTAAAACTTTAGAAAGTATTTGTGGTTAAAAAGTCTGTGTTTACTTCCTAATTATGGCTATTAGTGGGGTTGACCAAATGATGTAATTAAGGATTAAGCGTCCCCACAGGCTGACTGTACAAAGCTGTAATATCTGAGGTTTTTCTGTAAGCATGTGGATTTAATACAGAGAAAATCCCCTTCTGTAAATCAGTGCTAATGAGTACAGTTCCATCATTCACCCTTTTAACAGAAAGACATTTTTATCTTGCAATGTACAGTTAAAGCATATCCCCGTGTTAAAATCACTTCCAGCTCTAACAATCTTTCCCAACATGAGGAAACTCTGGATCTCCTTACCTCCTTCCCTTTGCAATCCACATGCTTTTAAAGCCTTGTCCTCGTGTCACCTAACCACTAACTCTTGATTTATCTTGTGTGTTTTGGGGCTAGGGTGGGGAAGGTTCACAAGGTCAGGGGTGAGGGGTCACGCTGGGTTTCATAAGTGTTCCGAAAGGCTTGAGTACAGGCTTCAACTCTAAACCCACACTTATGGTTTCAGAAGATGAAATGTGAAAAAGACAAACCTTCACTCCAATTGTGCACTGCTCCCAATAAGAATATTTTAAAACCACACTGTGCTAAAAAAAATACACGCACAAAAAGCATAATTAGAGTTTCTGGACAGACAGGCTTGGTATCTAAGTGTGAGTAAGTGCCAGCCTGTGCTCAGTGGTAGCACTATTACTTTTGACTCAGCCTGTGCATTCTAGGTCCTGCTCCAGGAGCACATTGTCTAGGCTGACACTTCAGTGACATCTTGGGCAGTGATGCATTGCTGGAGGTGCTGCCTTTTGAATATGTTAAGCCGAGTTCTTGCCTGCGGCTCAGGTGGACGTAAAAGATGGCACCAAGCCAGTGAAGAATGCACAACTCTGCTTGTTCAGCCCTCCAAACCCTCCTCAATAAGACTGAAGGCAGGAAACATACACTCCTGAGATCTAATGCCTTCAAGCTTGGGCACCTTTTTATTCATGGAGATTACAGCCACAAAGGAAAAGTGTTCACTCATCTGGTGCTGATTTATTAGGATAGATTTCAGTTTAGTCTGATAGTGTAAAATGACTGATAGCAAGTTGGCACCACATTGTACATCTCTTCCAATTTTTATATCTGTTGACTTCAATGGAAATAAAAGTCAGATGGGATGTAAATTGAGCTGCTGACTCACTATTACCTGCTGTATACTATTGCACAAAATTAAGGTCTACCTCCTTTAATAGGATCATGATTATTGGCAAAGTCATGTCAGGGAAAAGATCTCTGAAGTGTTGCCATGTGATAGGCTGGGTGATAGACTGAGGACACCTCTTCACTTTCAAGTGGATGAGAAGGTAAGATGGATGAACAGACTTCTCAAAGGATCTATACTTTGATGAAAGCAAAATACTGCGGATGCTGGAAACCTAGAACAAAAACAAAAATTCTCGGAAAAACTCAGCAGGTCTGACAGCATCTGCGGAGAGGGACACAGTTGATGTTTCGAGTCCGTATGATCCTTCATCAGAACTAAAAAATATAGAAATGAGATGAACTATAAGCTGGTAGAGGGGGGTGGGACAGGAGGAGCTCGATAGGGGGCCAGTGATAGGTGGAGGCCAGGAAGAGACTGCCAGAGGTGTTATAGACAAAAGGACAAAGGGGTGTTGACGGTGGCGATATTATCTGAAGGATGTGCTGATGGGGACATTAAGGGTGGCAAGCAGGACAGGCTAGTGGCAGATGGCCCTATTGGGGGTGAGGTCGGGGGAAGGGATCGAAATGGGCTAAAAGGTGGAGATGAAACAATAGATCGAAATAAATTTAAAAATAGGAGGGAAAAGAAAAATATATTTGTAAAAAAATTATAAATTACTGGAAAAAGGGGGATCAGAAAGGGGGTGGGGATGGAGGAGAGAGTTCATGATCTGAAATTGTTGAACTCAATATTAAGTCCGGGAGGCTGTAAAGTGCCTAGTCGGAAGATGAGGTGCTGTTCCTCCAGTTTGAGTTGAGCTTCACTGGAACATTACAGTAGGCCAAGGACGGACATGTGGGCATAAGAGCAGGGTGGTGTGTTGAAATGGCAAGCGACAGGGAGGTTTGGGTCATGCTTGTGGACAGACCAAAGATGTTCTGCAAAGCGGTCACCCAGTCTGCGTTTGGTCTCTCCAATGTAGAGGAAATTGCATTGGGAGCAGCGAATGCAGTAGACTAAATTGAGGGAAGTGCAACTGAAGTGTTGCTTCACTTGAAAGGAGTGTTTGGGTCCTTGGACAGTGAGGAGGGGGGAAGTAAAGGGGCAGGTGTTGCAGCTTCTGTGGTTGCATGGGAAGGTACCGTGGGAGGGGGTTGTGGTGTAGGGATTGATGGAGGAGTGGACCAGGGTGTCCCAGAGGGAATGATCCCTGCAGAAAGCCACCAGGGTGGGGGAAGGGAAGATGTGTTTGGTGGTAGCATCATGCTTGAGTTGGCGGAAATGGCGGAGGATGACCCTTTGAACACGGAGGCTGATGGGGTGATAAGTGAGGACAAGAGGGACCCTATCATAGTTCTGGGAGGGAGAGGAAGGCAACCCTTGTAGCAGCCAGAATGTCAATGTGTGTCATCCTGATGATTTGCTCCATGCAATTTTGGGTCCATTAGGACCAGGGCCTCCTCTTCAGCCTTGGCAAGGCACCACCCTTCCTGAATGGCAAAGCTATGAAGGACACAGAAGGCTATCATTATTCTGAATCTGCCTAGAGCAGATCCTGTCCTGATTTGTCCAGCCAGTGAAAGCACGCTCTCAAGTTTCCAATCGCCAAACTCCAATTTATATCTCCTTGTAGTGTGCCTCAGTTGCTGTAGTGGGACACTCTTATTGAGGGTCATCTGCCCATCCAGAACCCATCAGTGGACCCGATTTTCTTTCCTGAACAGGTCAGAGAGGGCTGAATACTGAATGATGAAGAAGCTGAGGAGCTTCTAATGACAGACACACTGGGCTAGATTTCCCCTCTGGGGCGGGACACAGAAGTCGGGATTGTTTTTGGGCCCTGAATGTGCCCCCAGGGGGAATTAATCACTATTGGGTTTTTCGCGGAGACAGATTCTCTGTTCAATTAAGGGTGGTGGTTAGTCTTTCAAATTTGATGAGGGTGGGGGTGCGCGGGGTCAGGGGATGGTGGTGGCACTGGAACTAGAGGCTTCCCAGCTTGAGAGGAATAGCAGCCTTCGATGAAAGGTAAGTAAGAGAGTGAGTTCTTCAGTATGGAGGTGCCCTTTCTCCAACTTTTGAAAAATCTTCAATTAGAAAATGGCTTCTGTAGCCAGGTCACCACTGTGGGGGGTTGGGGTGGGGGCAGTGGGGTGAAGGGGAAACCCCTCTACAGAGTGGTCTATGCTGGCCCTCAAGCTCATGCAGGAAGGGCGTCTCGTCCTGTCTAGAGCACTGGCCCCCTTGTCCTGCCCCCCCAAGTGCCCATTTCCAGTTAAATAAGCTGCCCCCACCTCCCCCCCTCCCCCCGGAACAGGAATCTGGAAGCTTCCACGTGAATTCCTGCGCTTCAATTTTTCTGTGCTGCTCCTACACACCAAGCCTGCTAAAAACACAAGAAAATGTCCACCTTTTACTGGCTCAGCTACCTGCTTCATTAGCTGTGGAATGATGTTTTGACCACAGGAAAGGCATTATGGGCTGAACCTGAACTCTCAAACATGTGTGAGTTGGGGTCACGTGAAAAGCTAAAATGCAAACAGGAATGGAATCCACCTCAAATTGCCCATGTCCGGTTTTAACAGGGGTGGGATGATGCACAAGCAACCAATCAGCTCACAGGAAATGGGCTGGAGATTTACATATTATAATGCAGCTGTCTGCCTTCATTTTAGCAGTTATTCTATTTTCAGCCAAAGGCAGCCATGATTCCCAGGCCTTGGTGAACTCCGCAGCTTAAAGGAGTCAAGAAGGGCTGACACTGCGTGTGCTAAGTCCCATTGCAGTACTGATTGTGGGCTAGGAGGAACAGGACTGTTTCTTCCAGGCCTGACAAGCTACTCAGTAAACGACCCCATCTCCAACCCTGATCTGTCTGTTCCCTCCCCTGACTCCGATCAGACCCCTTCCCCACATTTGCGACTCACCCCAAGACCACCATCAGACCCTCTTTCCATGGTTAGGACTCACTGGACTTCCATGGGGCACCCACCCCCATGGCTGTGAAACCACTAACCCTGCAGCCCAGAATGATTCCACCCACCCACCCCCAACAATCTGGGCTCCCTCCCAGTGATCCCTCTCACAGCCCCAATGAACCCATCTGCTCTCATAGGTTTCGGCCCTCTGAAGCAGGCTTCCTGCTCGAGAGGCCTCCAGCCTGTCAATCAGGCTGCTGTGCGTGGAAACTTTAAACCAATTAAATTCCGTAGGGCTTGCAGGAAAGCCCATTCTACCAGGTATCCCAATCTCACAGCAGCAGCGCCCCTGCACAGAAGACTCCTGGCTGAAATTCAGGCCCATATTCCAAACTTTTTAAAAAAAACCTTTATCTCGAGCAGATTCTTTTCCAATTTTGTTTTACATTTTTTCTTTGCTATTTCAGATCCTGCCATTCCTGTTGTAATACAGTGCACGGAGGTATCTCAACGATGGGATCTTGAGATTTGATTACTTAAACATGAACCATTTATTGTTAACCCTTAACTATTTACAGATCCAAGGTATGATCAGGCATGGTACTGTTACCTCTGTGCAGGCTGGTTCAGAATGTTCTTTTGAAACTGTTCTCCTAGTCTATTACCATGTGACTCTATGCGCCATACCATGGGCAGTACTAGTCTCCAGTCCCACATTAACCCTTGCTCTGCTGAGCACCTTTGCATTAAAGTGGCATGCAGGCACATAAAGCAACAATTCCCGTACTATCCAACAATACTTTAGCCTTAACCAGAGGGTTAGCTATCCTCTGTCTATCACTCATTGTGATCTGGTGCATGGGAATGATATGCTGCTTTACCCTAATCACTGATGAAGAATCTTCTACATTCAAAGACCTGATTGTGAAGGAAATGGGGTAGGGGGAGATGGTGGGTGGTGGTGGAGCTTAAGGCTGCCAGTGCTTACCTTAAAAACACATGGTACATCATGTTGATTCACACTAAATTGGCATTTCCTGCAGCCTTTTGACAACAATACCAGACTTGGCATATGGGGAGAGGTCAATGAGAATTGTGCCAAACAAAAAGACAGGGGGTGAAGTTAACCTCTTTTTTGCAGTTGCCTCACAAATATTGGTCAGAGTTAACAGTGAAAAGGGCAATTGTGGCATTCTTAGCTGAGACGTTAGATCAACATTTGAGAAAGATAATGACACATAGGCCAGAATTTTCCTGTTGGCGTGTGGGGTCAGGCCCCGCAAGCTGTGTGTAAAATACCGTGCGGTGACGTTGGGCAAGCATCCTGATGTCACCGTGTGCCATCACGATATTTTGGTGGGCGGGAGCGCGATGTTCTCTGATGCGCACCTGCCATTAATTAATGGGCCACTTAAGGCCCTTGAGGCACAAATTGATGCCAATTTGTCGGGGTCCGTGCAATCTTCAGGTCGGCGCATGGTCGCAGCGGGCAGTCGGGTAGGACACATTTGTATAAACCTCATCAACGGGCGGGATAAGAGGGGTCAATGGGGTCGTGAATGTGCTCAGTCAGATTTTTATTTTTGAAAGTTACTGATGCTTGCCTGTATGAGCAGAAATACTTCAAAACTCATACCAGCTGCTTGGTCTGGACTCACAACTGTCAGGTCAGCACTCTGCAGTGAAGGTCCTTTTTGGGGCCTGCAGGTTTTAGGGAGCCTTCCCTTAGCCTGGGAATGGGAGTTGTGCTCTCCACTGGAGGCACCTCCGCTGAAGAGGAAGGGAGGGCTAGAAGGGGGAGGAGGCCAGGAGTGCACATTCAGCCTCCAGGGGAGCCACCTTTGGGAAGAGAGGTGAAGGCACAAGGGGTGCAGGACCAACAGGAAGTCCAAGGCAGAAGGGGCTGCAGAAGGTGCCACTATCCTGCTGCCAGGGTATACAGACAGCGAAGCAGCTACCTCAATATGTCTGAGGTGCAGTGCCAAAGGAGGCTCTGTCTCTCAAGGAAGACAGTCAATTCTCTCTGTCAGATGACTGGCCTTGAGATCTCTGCTAACTATGTGGGTGGACACCCCATGCCAGTGGCTCTGAAGCCCACAGCTGTCCTCAACTTCTATGCCTCCGGCTCTTTCCAGGGCTCGGTGGGTGATCTTTGTGGTGTCTCCCAATCAGCTGTCCACACTTGTGTCAAGCAGGTGACAGATGCTCTATTCCGCTGCGACCAGGCAAGTCAGACATAGTGAGCCAGAGGCTTCATGGCCATTGCTGGCTTCCCCCTTGTCCAGGGTGCAATAGGCTGCACACCTGTGGCCATCAAGGCACCAGCAGGTGAGCCCGGTGCCTTCGACAACAGGAAGGGCTTCCATTCCATGAACGTGCAGATAATGTGTGATCACAGGATGCAGATTCTACAAGTCTGTGCAAGGTACCCAGGCAGCTCCCACGACGCCTACATCCTCAGACAATCCCAGGTTCCGGGGCTCTTCAGTGCTCTGGTCCGGCTGGATGGCTGGCTGCTGGGTGACAAAGGCTATCCCCTCAGAAGGTGGCTCATGATGCCTCTCCGTCATCCAAGAACAGAAGCTGAACAGCGGCACAGTAGGAGCCCCGCCTCCACAAGGGCTGTGGTGGAGAGAGACATCGGTCTTCTCAAGATGTGCTTTCGATGCCTGGACCATTAAGGGGGTGCACTCCAGTACCCCCCAGATCGTGTGTCGCTGATAGTGGTTGCACGCTGTGCCCTCCACAATCTTGCGCTGGAAAGGGATGATGCTGTGGAAGACGAAGATGTAGATGCAATGGCTGCGGCTGCACATGATGAGTCCAGCAGTGAGTCCGAGGATGAGCACACACATGGAAATGCTGAGGGGGTAGAGGCTGACCCAGGCATCCTCCAGGGAGGCAGGAACACCCGGGAGACTTTAATCCAAAGAACCTTCAGCTAGAATACCACAGATGGACCTCCAAAAAAAGCCTGTGCTGCAGGCCCCATACTCAATACCTGAGTGCTAAATCTGCCTGGATAGGGACATTAACTACGGGCCAAGTCAATAAAGCTCAATGTGACACAACCCACTCATAGCATCATGGGTAACCATCCACCTGCAGAGGAAAAGACTCGCCCTCAGCCATAGTCACATATATAAATTTAATGATATAACAAAATGATCTTAAGTAAACAAAATGACAAAGGTGTTAAAGGACACACAAGCTAATCATGACCTCATTTCAAGGCAACACAAAAGCACCAGTGAGAAACCCGTGGTGTGCCTAATGTGCCTTAAATTTACACTTTCGGGTACTTCTAGGTGCTGACCCCTCGCTGGGAGTGGCATCTGAGCCAGCCTGCTGACTCTGCTGTCCTGTTGGCCTCAATGATCTTGGCGGCCGTCCTCTGGCCCGTGGAGCCAGTGCTGGCCCCGCCTGGGAGGGAGCAGCCAGTTCCATAGCTGGCATCTCCCCAGTCGCTGCAGCCTCACCGGATGCAACAGTCACTGGCAGAGGGGCAGAGGAGCTGCTGCCCTCATCCGGAGAGCACTGAGAGGAGCCCACAGAGATGACAGGCCGCTGCTGCACCGATGTGAAGTCGCTTCGGACCTCCCTGCTCACTCTAGGTGGATGGGCACTGAGCTGGGAAACTTGGTGCTCAAACCATCTCCCACACTGGCACTGACCAGCTGAGGTCAATGCCAATGTGAGGGCTTGCTGGTCCGGGCACATCCCCAGGAAGCCCTGACTGGTCTCCTGGAGGAGCCTCTCCACGAGAGTCGCCACTCTTTCCATGGAGGATGCATGGCGCTCGGCCATAAGGCTCATTGCATTGGTGATAGTCCATATGGATTCCTCCACCACTGGAGACCAAGCCAAGCATAACCTCATGTATCTCCGCCAGATGCTCCCACACACCCTGCTGGATGTCTAGCATTTGCTGCCTCATGGATGACTCCAGAGACATATCATCAGGCACTGACTGAGCATGTGCCTGGTCCCCTGCAGTCCTCCGACTGCTGGCGCCACGGGCACTCTCTGTCTCCACCAGCTCCTCCAGTGACTGTGAAGTGCCCTCGCTGCTGTGCCCCAGGACACTAGCTGATGGTCTAATTCCCATCGAGGTGCCAGTATCTGCGCTGGTGCCTGCCTGGCAGAGATGGTGTGACACAGGTGAGACTTCAGGCCCCTCAGGTGTGAGAGGGGGCCCCTGTGCCTTGCCCCCCCCACCCGCCCTGCTCCACTGATGCTGAAAGGAAGAACAAGGACATTAGATCAGTTAACCTAGAGACAGTGTCAATGTGTATCCCTGTCCCCCGGATCATTATGCGCTCATCCTTCCATAAGCAACGGTCAAGCCATGTTGCAAACTTCAATCACTGATCATTCAGCGCTGCCATGGCTGTTGGGAGAACAATGGTGACCTCAGTGCTGGTCAAACATACCTGGCCATGGCACCCCAGCCTCACCGACACTGGTGGACCTGGGCACATGGCGCCTCTCCAGATTGAGTGCCTCCTGCTCAAACCTGGGAATGATGGCCAGCTGGGTCAGCCCTCCGCCAACCCTCACCTGCCGGCTGCATTATGTGCATTCTTCTCCTGAAAAGGAGAGAAGAGCATTGACTAGTGCTACTTGTACTTGGATTCACTTCGCAGATGGCCCATCCCAACCAGAGTGGGACATTGCAGGGCTCCAGTACCTTCTCACCCTGCAGCTGCTGAACACTTACACAAAGATGCCAGGCCTACGCAAACATGTGGAATGCAAAGGGCAGCAGCTGGATCGATGCCACGCCACCTTGAAGCTCTCTTCCCAACATGTCATCACCCTGACTTTGACATGTCCTAGAGTTCCAGCACTGCGCCTAGGTGCAGCTCCTCCAGGTTGCCCCCAAAACAGAACTGTGGGTGTCAATGTACCACATGCTGCGGAGGCAGAACCCATCTCTTCACTACCCTCTCAGGGTGACCTCAGCATGGGCAATATCAGCTGGCTCACCCAGCGAAGGACACACATCATCAATGATTCAATGCAGTAGCTGCACTCAGAGTTGGGGGGGTTGGTGGCCAAGGGGGAAAGCCTACCTGCTGGGTTCACTGACCAATGGCAACATGGTACTCACCCTTCCCGAGCGCAAAAGATCATTAAAGCATTTGAGGCACTGGATCCAGGTGCGCCGCACCATGTCGTGGGAGCTCACCACCTCTGCCACCTCCTCCCAGGAATGTTTGGTAATCTGGAGGGGCTTCCTCCTCCCGTCCCTTGGAACGAGGACCTCCCGCCATCGAGGAGGGCAGCAAGGCTGAGAAACGAGGGGCAGAGTGGCCCCCTGCCCTACCCTCCTGCCTGGCCTGCTCACCAGCAGTGCTCTGGGGAGCCATTCTGCTGGTCATGCGATTCTGCGGGAGCACTTTTAAACAGGCCGCCAGGTCGCCATTGGACCTGACAGTCATAGCAGTCCCGCCGCCGCCCTCTCACTCCCATTCTCTTTGGGAGCCGTGTTTCACACTGGGTGGGCCTTAATTGGCAGCGCGGACCGGATCGGGTCAGTGCCCACTCGTGCCCTCTCCTGCACAGCCCGCCCGAGAGGCAGAAAATTCTGCCCATTGACTATTAGCTTTTCCTAACCCTCCTGCAATTGTTGGAATGGATCTTTTGTGGCTGCATTAGCAAAACCAGAATAAAAGCTTTGCTGATTTACACCCATCAGAATCAGGATAACTGAATAAAATGGTAGCTCACGGCCTGTTATTATGGGCCGCCAAAAGTTATATTTATTTGGTGCCTTTAACCTTTTGAAAATGTCCCGAGGTACATCACAAGAGTATTATCCAACAAAATGCAAGACTTTTCTTTTTAACTGGTGGTTTCAAAATGGGGTGAGGGAGGGGGGTGATTAACCCACAACATTCTCCCTTTTGCATTCACTACTTTGCGCGGGGATGTACATTAGACTCTCCCTATCTTGGGGAGTCGTGAGCGAAGCCATCCTTCCGCTAACGTTAACTGCCATCCGAGCTGGAGTCGAGCTGCGACAGTATATCACAGCAGAAAGGCTTTTGTGCTGTTTCCCCTCACCTCAGAGCAAATAAATCTTTCCATCAGAAAATAACATGCAAAAGCCTTCAAGTGGAAATAGTGAAGGAAGGAAACCCGCAAATTACTGCATTCTCATGCCACAAAGAAGACATGTGTGTGTCACAACATGAAGACGTGCCAGGAATCCCAGTGTGTTGCTGCCTGCAGCTTGCTGCCTAAGTGCAGTGGGAAAGTAGGCACGACATCTAGCAGGTTAAATAAAAATAAAATACATGCATATATGTAAACAGATATATTCAAAATTATGCTAGCATTAACACCCAAAGCTAACTGTAGGGGACTTGCCACAGGGATCATTTTTACCCATTGTCCCCCTGGGTGGTTTGCTGAATTGCTCCTGAGATTGATGGCCGAATCTGATGATGTAACCCAGCGAAGGAAAGGGAAAAGGTTGGGTAGTGGGGGATGGATGAGCAGAAAATTTTGCTTAGTCGTTTCCCTTCATTTATCTTGCATTGCACAACTTCATATAAAAAAAAAAATGAGCCCAGCAGCTGCAGCAAAGCCTCGTAGTTTTTTTGGATTAATTTCAGCCACAAACATAAAATGAACAGACAGGAAAACAGAGGGATCAAGTTTCACGGGAACAGATAGCTTTCAGAGGCATATGACAGCAATGGCTGTGCAACCCACGAGCAACAAACTGTTAACATAAGGCTCCAAAAACCCTTCAAACTCCCACCACCCCTGCCCCTTTCATGTAGGAACACAATGTGTCAGACACACTGTAGGTAATCAGAACCATTGTGAACTTTCATCTCAGAATTCCACACACTGCCCATCCACTCCCACCAGTTTCCACTACTTAAGTTCAGTTTTTGGGAGCGACTCTGAGCAGGGCCCTGACTTACAGGTTCGTCATATGTTGTTTATCCCTCAGCACAAAGCCAAGGGTATAAGACCACCCTTGAGGCTGCGATCTCATTGCAAAGGGTGGCCTGCGATTCAGAGCCATAGTAATGTTATACAGTTGCTGCATGTTTTAATCTACTGGCGGCCCTCTGATAGATCTTTGCAGATTGTCATAACATTATTTGCCAATAGCCCGTTCATAGATGTTGCACTTTGATTGGTGAGTCTGCAGGAAGGCGTTTCATGCTGTTTACATTTGCTTCACGACCCATCTGCTTCTCAGAAGCTTCTCATTATTGTCTGGTTATCTTCCTTTTTTAAATTAATTTTTACGATTCTTGCGCCTCTCCTTCATGCACATGCTGCATGCTCTTCCCCAATTCAGATGCCAAGTCGTGTGCTTTTATTGGCAGTCTTTCGAGGGCGATGTTAAGGGCAAATGCTGCATAAGATATCAGGAAAACTCTCTGACCGTCTTCAGAAGGGCTTTGGTTTAATGTTTGCACAAAGGCCTGCAAAATGTTGGCCTCTATCTGGCTGTTCAAGAATGGTTCTAGAATCATACAACACAGAAGGAGGCCATTTGGCTCATTGTGCCCGTATTGGCTCTTTAAAGGAGCCACCCATCAGTTCCAGTCTCCTACCCTGTAGCCCTGCCAATCCTTTTCTCTTCAAGTATTTATGCAATTCCCGTTTGAAAATTACTATTGAATCTGCTTCCACCACCTATTCTGGCAGTGTTCATTCCAAATCATAACAACCCCTTGCTTAGAAAAATAACCTCCTCCTCACTCTTCTGATTCTGTTGTTTGTCACCTTCAATGTTTTTTCTGGCTACCATCCATCCTGCCGGTGGCAACAGTTCCTCACTATTACTCTATCGAGATCCCTCATGGTTTTGAAAACTGCTATTAAACCGCCCTTTAATCGTCTCCATTTAAACTCAATCCCAGCTCCTCCAGTCTCTCCACATAACTGAAGCCCCTCATCTCTGGCACCATCCCAGGGTAACTTCCACTTTCTTTTCGCCCTCTTTTTCAGAGGCAAAGCACTCAGACTCCACTTGGATTTTTCTTTCTGACGCTTTGCCCGAGACTGACAACCTGTCGTGAGGAATCGTGGGGGGGATCAGCCTGTGGCACAGTCAATGGCAACGCCCATAAAATGTGTTGCCTTGTTGCTTGGGAACCTTCCCATTTTCAAAAAAAAAATGCTCTGCAGTGGCTCAAGAAGGTGGATCAACATGAAGAAGGGCAATTCGAGATGAGCAACAAATGCTGGCCTTGCCAGTGACGCCCATATCCTATGAAGCAATAAAAATTGATCAAATTAGATTAATCAATAGCAAAACTGAAAAATAATCCCAATCTAGATTAATTGAACCATTCTAATTTGATTGGGGAAAACATCATATCTAAAGTTGTATCCAGCCAAGACTATCTTTCTTCAGATGCCTGCTGCTCTCTGACAAACCGGCCATACTATTTTCCTGTTTCTGCCTGTTTCACAATATTACTACTAAAGCCGCAAAGAAAAAAAAAACACCATGTCACTGTGAGCTACAGGTTTCCTTTGGCAATAAGTAGAGAGGGTTCAAAGGGAAGTGAGTATTCAAAAAATGTTACCCTTAAAGTAACTTGTATGCATCAAACTCCAGCATCTAGGTCTGAATGCTCCAACCTGAATACGCATCCTGAGATCGAGGAAATGGGAAGGAGGAGTGGGGAGAAAGGGAAAAGGATGCCACACTCACAACAAAAATAATAATGTAACAATGATGAGAAATGCATGAGGCAGTTAAAAATGTGGCTCCTAAAAGTTTGAGTTCACTAAATGGTGGGTCCAGGTATCGTATTGGTCTAGCAGTAGACCTGGACTAATAATCTGGTAGGTGTGAGTTCAAATCCCACCATAACAGCTGGGGGATTTAAATTCAGTTAATTAAATTAAACTGGAACAAAAAGCTGGTATTGCTAATTATGTCAACGAAACAAATAGATTGTCGTTAAAAAAAGCCTAGTTCGCTAATATTGTTTGGGGGATGAGATCTAATGTCCTTACCCAGCTTGTGGCTCCAGATCCACAGCAATGTGGTTAATTCTTAACTGCCCCCAGAAATGGCCTAGTTGTCATTCAGTCAAAACCGCTATGAAAAGCTGTTACCACATAGCCTGCAGCAGTTCAAGAAGATGGCTCACCACCACCTTCTTAAGAGCAATTAGCGATGGGTAATAAATGCTGGCCCTGTCAACAGTACTCACAGCATTTGAATGAATAAATAAAAGAATGAGAGACTAATTGCAAGATGTGATAGCTTGGTTCATTTAGTTGCACTTTTACTTTTGAATTGAAAGGTTATGGGTTCAAGCCCCACAGCTGGATTTGAGGACTGACTCTAGGCTTGATACTTCAGCATGGTGCTGAGGGAGTGCTGATTTGTCAGATTTGCTCAGCCCTTCTGAAGAAGGCGAGAGAGTTTTTCTGATATATTCTTCAATATTTTGGCCCTATACTCGTCCAGCTCATGATTAATTCTTTGTGTGAGGCATCAAATGGCTTGGAATGCTCCTGCTGTTGTGGTGTCTTTGCTCACATAACAATTGCTCCAAATGTCATTCAGCATGCAGGAGTACTATGAGGAGCCGTGGATTTACAAGCAGCCACTAATTTAGAGTCAAATGTCCTTCAGCAACAGCAACATGTCTATTTACAGCAATTATGCTTTATGCACTTAAAGGGACAGACCAGGTAAACACAAGTTCCACTTATCAGCAAATTAACACCTTGTAGGGTATAACATTCTTGTGATCATTAAATAACGTTGGCAAGAAGATTCTCAATCAGCTATCAAATCTTCAGTGCATGTTTGGTGTAAACCAAGTTTACATTTGTATCCCAGGTTATCACCGATTATCTGGCAAAGTTACAGCGGCAAATGGGAAAAACCCTCCAGTAGCCGTTTTTTGACTCAATGTGATCAAGAATTAATCTTCAAATCATCCCTTGCTGAATGAATTACTTTTGAAATGCAGGCAGAGGCCATTCTGAATCTGCAAAACTCAATTCAGCAATGATTTTGAGCTACTTTTTAAGGCTTGAGTATCAATCATGGAAGATATCATTGTTGCACCTTTAGCCAATTCTCAAACCGTGAAAGGGACAGACCAGGGTTCAGGTAGGGGGTGAGAACATCGCTTTGGCTCTGATTTTAAGCTTTTCTGATCGTGAAAATTCTTTGACACCTCAATAACAGTCGGAACGAAGGAACTGAGTTTTCCAATTGTATGTGCTTGTCAGCTCATGATTCCCTGTCCATTCACTATAAATGGAGGGAACATTGTTGGCTGGAAATGCAGAATCAGGAAACCCTCCAGCAATGTCCCTCTGTCATTTGGGAGATGGTGGTGTAGTGGTAATATCACTAAACCAATAACCTAGAGGCCCAGGCTAATGCTCTAGGGACATAGGTTCCAATCCCACCACAGCAGCCTGGGGAATTTAAAACAAAAACAGAATTACCTGGAAAAACTCAGCAGGTCTGGCAGCATCGGCGGAGAAGAAAAGAGTTGTCGTTTCGAGTCCTCATGACCCTTCGACAGAACTTGAGTTCGAGTCCAAGAAAGAGTTGAAATATAAGCTGGTTTAAGGTCGGGGGGTGGGGGGCGGAGATAGAGAGAGAGAGAAGTTGGGGGGGGTGTGTGGTTGTAGGGACAAACAAGCAGTGATAGAAGCAGATCATCAGAAGATGTCAACAACAATAGAACAAAAGAACACATAGGTGTTAAAGTTGGTGATATTATCTAAACGAATGTGCTAATTAAGAATGGATGGTAGGGCACTCAAGGTATAGCTCTAGTGGGGGTGGAGGGAGCATAAAAGCTTTAAAAATAATGGAACTAGGTGGGAAAAGAAAAATCTATATAATTTATTGGAAAAAAAAGGAAGGGGGAAACAGAAAGGGGGTGGGGATGGAGGAGGGAGCTCAAGACCTAAAGTTGTTGAATTCAATATTCAGTCCGGAAGGCTGTAAAGTGCCTAGTCGGATCCCAACTTCTCTCTCTCTCTCTCTCCGCCCCCCCACATACCTTAAACCAGCTTATATTTCAACTCTTTCTTGGACTCGAACTCAAGTTCTGTCGAAGGGTCATGAGGACTCGAAACGTCAACTCTTTTCTTCTCCGCCGATGCTGCCAGACCTGCTGAGTTTTTCCAGGTAATTCTGTTTTTGTTTTGGATTTCCAGCATCTGCAGTTTTTTTGTTTTTATCTCTGGGGAATTTAAATTGAGTTAATAAATCTGTAATTGAAAGCTAGTCTCAGTAATGGTGACCATGAAAGCCATCGATTAAAAATCCATCTGCTTCAATGCCCTTTAGAGAAGGAAGTCTGCTGTTCTTACATGTGACCCCAGACCCACACCAATGTGATTGATTCTTAACTGCCCTCTGAAACAGCCTGGCAAGCCATTCAATTCAAGGGCAATTAGGGATGGGCAACAAATGCTGGCTATGCCAATGATGCCCACACCCCATGAAAGAATAAAAAAAAGACTCAGATGCATAAAACATTGAATTCAGGCTTTCAGTCCTCAATATTAACTGGGAGTAGTGATGGTGGCTGGGGTGGTGTCTGATAGAGTGCAGGATAGAGTGGGACAGAATATTACTGCCAGTGTGTGGGGGCGTGCCTGACATGCCGACGCATAAAATGACATGTGATAACGTCAGGCGTGTGTCCCAATGTCATTTTGATATTGCGTTCGGCAAGCACGTACCGGAGGCGGCTGAACACCTGCTGAACTGTCAATGGCCTATTAAAGCCATTAAGAAAGCAATTAAAGTCGTTGACAACACTGCTGTTCAACCTTAAGGTTGGCGGGCAGGCGAAGAACCCAAGCGGCCTTTGCATTTTTCAGGAAACCTCAACCATGGGCGGGATGAGGTTTCCTGAAGGTTTCAAAAAACAAATAAATAAAGTTTGCTAAATTGACAAACATGTCCCAGCTCATGGGACAATGTCACGTAAGGGGACAGGTCTAAATAATTTTTCACTTTATTTATAAAAAAGTTTCATTATGTAATTAATGTCCCTGAGGCAGCTCCGTGCCGCAGGGAGATTGCTGTGCTCTTTCACGCGCATGCACAAAAGAGCGCAGGCCCCGACTCTCCCTCCTCCACCTGCCCGCACAGGTAGCGCTGAGCATTACGGAACACATATTATGCTGGGCGAGCCTTAATTGGCCCACCCACGTAAAAAGCGGCATGCAGCCAATCGCGCTCGGCGATCGGCTCCATTCTCGCCCGACATAGGTAAGATTCAGCCCATGTAGGCAGTTGGTGACATCTGCACCTATGGGAAGCCAGCCAGAGATACAAACCCAAGTGCCCACTCATTCATAGGAAAAGCTGACATGATAAATCACCCTGTGAAACAAGCTATCAGTCACCTGTCTTATGCGTTTATAGGTCGCCAACCGTGAGATCCTGCAAATGGCACCAGCAGAGCCCTGGAAGGACCCAGAGGCAGAAAGGTTGAGGGTGGTCGTGACGATGAGGACCACGCCTAACGTGTGGTCACCAGGTCCAATTGGCAGTAGGCCTTGTTCCAACAAGCTGAAAATGTCTGACACCATCTGATGTGACACCCTGAGCCTCCTGAGACACTGGTGTTCAGGCATCTTGAGGAAGCTTATCCTCTGCCTGTTGACACTGTCTTGCAAGCAAGGCCTCCTCCAAGCTGCAGCTCTCCACTACTACTTTCAGTCCTTTGCAGTCTTGTGACCAGGAGGCTGCTGCTAGTCACCTTGGTCTCACCTAAGATCTAATCTCAGGCAGCGGAAGTGGCAAAGATCCTGCTCTGATAGAGCAAACCTCCAAAGTGTAAATGAAACCTCAAAAGTAACCTCTCAGCAAAAGGACTGTGAACGAACCCTCTCCCATTCACTGAGCAGATTCTCCCGGTCCCGCCAGCAGTGAGAAGTTTGGCGGGTGACGGAACTTAATTTGGCGTGATGCCAAAAATCAGCTTCCTGACATTGGGATTCACTGTTGGAATTCTGTTCTTAGGACTTGAAAGGCGGGTCAAACTTCCCAATAAACAATGTTGGGAAAGCCTTTTGCATGTATGAGCGTGCATGTTCATTAAAAGGCCACCTCGCTGCAATAAGATCCCCTTCAAATTAAGTTCCCACCAGTCAGAAATTAATATGTTCATCTTTATCACTGTATATAAGTGGCGTGCACCTGGCGAGCTTCACAACCTCCATGACTTGGAGGTCAGTAGACTCTGCTTTCACCTTCCTGGGGACTGTTCAAAACTTGACTCATATCAAGTGCTGGTAGCAAAAGCTGTGTGAAGGCTAGAAATGGGTGGCAGGCAAAGGGTGGAAGGGGCAGTCTGTCTGGGGAAGGGGGGGCAGTGTCCAGGAAGTAGGGGAGACTGTCCAGGGAAGGTGGGGAGTGTCCAGGGAGGGGTGGGGAGACTGTCGGAGCAAGAGGAGGGAGTGTCCGGCAAAAGAGGGGAGGCAGCGATGGAATGCGAGGGTGCAGTGACGTTGGATGGAGGGAAGGCCTTTTCTTGTTGGATCTGGGGGTTCTGTGGCTGGCTGAGGAGAGGAGTTTGTGGGCAAAGGTGGTTGGAGAGAGTTGGTGCTAGAAGGTGGGGTCGGTCCTTTGGTGGTGGGGTCCTAGGGGTTGAACTGAAGGCACTAGGCAGAGGAGGGAGTCAGAGTCACAGTCAGACAGGCGAGTGGAGTGTGGCAAGGTGGCTGGCCAGGGGGATAACCTGGTGGGTTAAGATTTCATGGAAGGGTCACGGAGGCAGACTACACAGGTGGCTCAGCTAATGGGAAGGATAAGGGTCAGGGTGGGCATGGATACGGTAACAGGTGTCAGCTCGGAGGGGAGGGCAGGCACGGGGAGCTGGGTTGTAAAAGAGTCCAGGGTAATGGCGGAGGTTCAAGGGCATCAGAGAGGAGAGGAATGCAAGAGCGTTGGGATTTGCAGCAATCTCAGGTTTCCCCACAAATGCTGGGTGCTATTGACTGCAGACATGTGGCCATGAGAGCTCCCTGGCAACAGCTAGTCGCATTCATCAAGAAAAGCTTTCCACTCTTTGAAGATGCAGCTCATATGTGATCACAGAAGGCAAATTCCTCTTGTTTGTGCTTGGTTCTCAGGGAGCCCTCATGATGCCTACATTCAAACCATTCCCACGTGCCACAGGTTTTTGAAGGACCTCAGTGTTTGCAGGGCTGGTTCCTTGGGTACAAGGGATATCCCCAGAAAACCCGGCAGATGACACCAGTTGTTCGCAGAGTGCTGCTGAGGATAGGTACAATATCACACAGGCCTTCACAAGTTCCATGACTGAGCAAACAATAGGCCTACTAAAGGTGAGGCTCAGATGTTTGGACTGCTCAGGCATGACTGTACAATACTCACCACAGAGAGTACCCCAGGTCATCACTGTCTGCAGCGCCCTGCACAACCTCACGTTACAAAGGAGGGATTTCTTGCCTGAGGGAGACATGAAGGGCTGAGATGTCTCCCCCAATGATGAGCATGGTGAAGGGGATGGAGCGGACAAGGGCCAGGCTGTCGATAGGGGCCACATAAAGAGGCCATAGCAGCAGACAGGCCCGTGCCAGTCTGTTAACCACCAGATTCCAAGCATTCCAGATTCCAGTAAGCTGCCAGCACATTCCTTTAACTTTTTAGTTTTCTACCTTCCGCCGGCTGAAAGGCCCCAGCTCCTTTTTGGTTACAGGCGCTATACTTTGCTCTAATGTGTCCTGATTAATGATAGCTGAATTAAATTGCACTAGTTGCCTTCTGCCCTGCTGGTGGTTTAATCCTTCGTGTGGGCCAAACGATGCGAAACTGCAGAGTCCTGTGGCTAAATCTGCGCATTAGAACCTGCAAAGCTGCTCCGTTCTCCTGTGTCCTCGGGCACTTGTAGGTAGGATTGGGTTATTTCCCATGCTCTCCCAAAGTCCGTGTGCAAGGCAACTTGGAAGCAATATCAAATCTAACCTTGGCAGGGAGGTACCCATGTCACCCTCACACCTGCACCCAAAGGTTGGCGGGGGCTGAACTGGCAGAGAGCTCCTTCAGGCAGAACCAGATAGATGGGTTCACAGGGAGCAGCAGCATGAGAGTACCGTTTGGCCCCTCGAGATCGCTCTTCCATGCAGATTGATGAGGGAAGATCGTGTTCCTGCCCTCCTCCCACCCCCCACACCCCCCACCATTGCCACCCACCCAAAGTAAACCCATATCCCTTGATACCTTTATCCTGCTGAGAATGTTTCTGTGTAACTTTGGAGTCCAAACACTGAGAGTACCTCCCCTGCACTATGTTTTGCTGAGATTTGCGGAGACTCCTATGAGCTAGATGGCCTCAGCATTAATGTGAGACTGTGATCTGTCATTATGGGCACTCCAGCCAAGGTAAACCTCTTTCCTGCGTGGACCCTGCAGAGCCTTGTTAGACCTGCTGATGCTTCACCTGGATTGCCTCACAATCCTTGGCATGGTCCAGCGCACAGGCCCATTCTAGTCTCTCTCCTCGAGCACTAAAACGCCGATCCTTCAATGATGCCTGAGGAACTTTGGTTGCAAACCCTTTATGCAAGGTCCACTCCCACCCTTGGTAAGGAGATGAACAGGCCATGCAAGTTTCCACGTGAGATCCGACAAAGGCTTCAGGCAACTGCACACGCACCACTCAAATCCTGTGTCAGTGATATGTTCACCAGATTGTGACCCTGATCTTACTCCACTCCGAGGTACCGAGGTGTGTGTATCTGCATGTGGGTGAACTCTGTGATGGTGCATCCTCTGAGGATTCTGAGGAACCCTCCTCAGAGGTGGGGTTTTGGCTGGGGCTGTGGCTGGTCTGGGTTGGTGACCCACCCACCCCAGCCCCCTTTCTTTACTGGTACCTGGAATAGAGAAAAGAAAGATTTGGTGATTGACTAAGCAGGCTCCTTAATTAAATAAATCTCTCGCTCAGTGTGCGCAGCTGAGAACTGCAGATTGGAAGCATTCTCACTGGCTTCCTGGGGGAGTCCTATCTCACCCTCAGCACAGGCACGGTCCTGCTCCTCCCCAGATATCTGGGCAGCTTGCTCCTCGAAAGGGGTGATGTGATGACTCTATGGAGCAAAAATAAAAACAAAAAAACTGCGGATGCTGGAAATCCAAAACAAAAACAGAATTACCTGGAAAAACTCAGCAGGTCTGGCAGCATCGGCGGAGAAGAAAAGAGTTGATGTTTCGAGTCCTCATGACCCTTCGACAGAACTTGAGTTCGAGTCCAAGAAAGAGTTGAAATATAAGCTGGTTTAAGGTGTGTGTGTGGGGGGGCGGAGAGATAGAGAGACAAAGAGGTGAAGGGGGGGGTGGGGGGGTGTGGTTGTAGGGACAAACAAGCAGTGATAGAAGCAGATCATCAAAAGATGTCAACGACAATAGCACAATAGAACACATAGGTGTTAAAATTAAAGTTGGTGATATTATCTAAACGAATGTGTTAATTAAGAATGGATGGTAGGGCACTCAAGGTATAGCTCTAGTGGGTTTTTTTTTATATAATGGAAATAGGTGGGAAAAGGAAAATCTTTATAATTTATTGGAAAAAAAAAGGGGAAGGGGGATACAGAAAGGGGGTGGGGATAGGGGAGGGAGCTTACGACCTAAAGTTGTTGAATTCAATATTCAGTCCAGAAGGCTGTAAAGTCCCTAGTCGGAAGATGAGGTGTTGTTCCTCCAGTTTGCGTTGGGCTTCACTGGAACAATGCAGCAAGCCAAGGACAGACATGTGGGCAAGAGAGCAGGGTGGAGTGTTGAAATGGCAAGCGACAGGGAGGTTTGGGTCATTCTTGCGGACAGACCGCAGGTGTTCTGCAAAGCGGTCGCCCAGTTTACGTCTGGTCTCTCCAATGTAGAGGAGACCACATTGGGAGCAACGGATGCAGTAGACTAAGTTGGGGGAAATGCAAGTGAAATGCTGCTTCACTTGAAAGGAGTGTTTGGGTCCTTGGACGGTGAGGAGAGAGGAAGTGAAGGGGCAGGTATTGCATTTTTTGCGTGGGCATGGGGTGGTGCCATAGGAGGGGGTTGATGAGTAGGGGGTGATGGAGGAGTGGACCAGGGTGTCCCAGAGGGAGCGATCCCTACGGAATGCCGATAAGGGGGGTGAAGGGAAGATGTGTTTGGTGGTGGCATCATGCTGGAGTTGGCGGAAATGGTGGAGGATGATCCTACTCTATGGAGCAGACTGGTTTCATCCAGAAACAGTTAAACTTTATTATGGAGACATTTTCAGTGCTTGCAAGCTCGACCAGAGCTCTCATTGGCACAGCCTCCCCCCGAGGGCTCACTGGCCGAAACCCTTACATTACATCACATGACCTGTGATTGACAGGAGGGAGTGGCTATACATTCAGTCACCATGTTTCCTCCCCCTTTAATTTTTTACAATTACTCTTTACAGAAAAACGTTTAAATATCCAACAAACAAAGACAATTTCAGCAGATTATAAATCAAGCCTCTGAGGTGCTCTTCTTGTACGGCTAGAGCAGTGTAGCTCTACCACTGGAGGTTCCTGAACAGGATCGGCAGCATCTGGAGTTGCACTTTGAGACACATCATCGGAACTGGGCAGCTCAGGACTCGGAAACTCTTCTGAAAATTCTGGAATGTCTGCTCTAGGTCGATCGCACACCTCAGAAGTTAACGGTTCAACGCTAATCATAATGGTTGATCAGTTAATTGTTGGAATGTCGCTCTGGTACAGATGTGAGCCACGTACTTATGGACGACTATATACCCCGTTTGTACTTGGAAAGACAATAAGCCAATCTATGAAACAATGGCTGGGGTTTTCCGTTCCTGGGTGTGTTCGGGGGTGTGAGTGGATAATATGGCATGATTGGTTTCCCAATGGCGTGAAACCAGTTCGCAATTGTCCATTCAGCCCGCCAATGACAGGCTGTGTTCTCCACCATCTGACATTGGGAACCTCATTGTAACACATCAGCAAAACACTATTAGGCCTACCCGGTGGAATCTTACCCCCTGCTGGATCATCCGTCCACGTTGGTTGGAAAACATGCCGATATGTTTCACAGCAGCACATAAGTAACGTGCACTTGGTGGGCTGCACTTCGAGGCTTGTCTGCCTACCTTGCTTCGGGCAACACTTGCAGCCATCAGCGCCAGGCTTCACAGACAACACCACATCACTTTTAGGGGGGCTCACGGGCAGGTATCTACCTACCAGACCAGCCATGTGTGGGTGGCTTTTCAATGGCTGCAGGGCTAGGGCTTGCTTGGTAAAGGGGGAGATGTGGCCTCAGGCGAGGGCTGCAGGATGAGGCCTGTATTGGGGAAGAAGGGTATCCCAGGGTGTGTGTGGGGCACATGTTGATCTGTGCAGTGACCTCAAGATGGTGAGGTCTGAGGAGGGAGTCTCCAGAGGAGATGACGCCAGATGAACACATGAGTGAGAATGGGTGGTGATGTCCCTTGAGCTGGCAGTGAGTGAGATGCCAGTGAATGTGTGATGGGCTTCAATGTGTGAGTTTAGAGTAATGAGATGGTTGCTAAACCCTGGCTGCATGGGTGAGATCATCCATCCTCTTTCTGCATTGGATGGCCAATCTCTTCTGTGCAGCATTGGCACTGACCACCCCTGCCATCTCTTCCGAAGCCTGGTTGGTCATGCCGCTGCCTGTCCTGTGGCCAGAGCGGGGGTAGAGGACATCACAGCAGGCCTCCATGGTGTCCAAAAGGCATTCTAGTGAAGTGTCACTAAACCTGGGGGCTGCAGTCTTTTTGTCTCTCGTGGACATCCTCCTTATGGTAGTCGTGGTCTGGAAGCACTGAGAGGTGTGCGCGCGGCTGGACTTTAAGTATGGCCCTTGGCTTGATGAAGTGGTGAGGTGATGGTGTGACAGGCAAATGAGAGCCTGCCCGCCATCGAAATGGCGTGTTTCCTGGGAATGCCTAACTAATGGGGCACGTTTGGGATGATGCGGCGTGAAAACCCATCATTGAGGCCAGCGTTTTACCTGCTTGCTACTGAACTTAGTGCACATCTGGGATGATTCCGCCCAATGACTCCCAAACCCCAGCAGTGTCCAATGCTGTAATTTCTCATGTAAACTGTGTTACCTACACTGAATGTACAAGCTTTACTGTGTGTGTCATGTTTAAATTTCTGATTACTCTGGTTCTGCACCTTCCCCTCTAAATTTGCAAACAGCAAGCGTGATCCCCTGGTCGAATGTGGTGTTGTACAATAACTGAAGAGAAACTGGGAAAGTCAAGATTCCTGCTTTCTGATAGTTTTTTTACACCAGACTTAAAGTTTATACTGCCCTTTCAGCTAGATCATTCGATGAGGGATGCCAAGGGGCTGTTTTATTATGTCTGATTCCATTCAGATCCATAAATTCCTGAAACTTGGTGCTGGTAAGGGCTGTACCATTAGCAGAAATGGCAATCTCAGGAAAGCCATGAATGCTGAAACAGTGACGTAGCTTCTCGATAGTTGCGTTCAACGTTGGCGATGTCACTTCGTACACATCCAGCCATTTTGAATATGCATCTACAATTAACAAAAACATGTTACCTAAAAATGGTCCTACATAATCGATATGTAGTTGAGTCCAGGGTCAACCAGGCCACTCCCATGGATGCAGTGGAGCTGAAACAGGCAACTTCTATTGTGGCTGACAGTGGGGACAGTGCTTAATCATGCTTTCAAAGTCACTGTCAATGCCTGCCCACAGACATAGCTTTGAGCAAGCATTTTCATCTTTGATATGCCTGTGAAGTTCTGTCAAGAGTTGCTCTCTGCCTTGTGATGGGACAAAACTCTTGAACCCCATCACACAATTCCAACTTGACTGCTTAATTCCGTGTTTCTGACATGGAATGGTCTCAATTCTTCAGATACGAGCAGTTTGGCCATCTAGCAAAACAAAGCCTTTGACTTACAGCAATATTGGATCTCTGTTCATCCAATTTCTAATTTGGTTTGCACACACAGGTGAAGAATCTAAGATATTCAATAATAATAACTCTTTTGGAATGGGAGTACTTACAATACTATCTGGTAATGAGAGACAACTGAGTGCATCTGCATTTGCGATGTGTAGGCCAGGGCGGTACATAAAAGTATAGCCATACACAGATAATATCACAGCCCAACATTGTATTCTTGCTGATGCTATTAGTCTTATCCTGGATGAATAACCTCGTTAATGGTTTATGGTCAGAAGCAATAGTAAAATGTTGCCCTTGTAGGTACTGGTGAAACTATTTTACACCGAATACTACTGATAATCCCTTTCCTAACAGAACAGTTCTTCTTACCTTGGAAAGGGCTCTTGAGACCTAGCCAATGGACCTTTCTGATCCATGTTCCATTTTATGTGATAACAAGGTTCCTACACCGTAAGGAGAGACATCACATGTTAATACCAGCTCTTTCGATCTGTCGTAATGTACCAATAAACATGACACATGCTGCAATTTCTTTGCTTTCGCAAAGGCTTCTTCCTGTTGTAAGCCCCATGACCAATAGTGGTTCTCTTTTACCAGCGAGTGTAATGGAGCCAATACAATTGACAGGTTGGCTAAGAAATGGCTATAGTAGTTGATCGTACCCAGGAAGGACTTGAGTTCAGTTGCATTGGATGGTGATGATGTATCTTTTATTGCCTGAAATTTATCTTTTACTGGATGCAAACCCATGGTGTTCACCCTGTGACCACGATTAGTGACTTCTGGCGCTTGAAATGTGCATTTTTCCTTCTTTAACCATATGTCGGCTTCCATGAACCTTCTTAGCACCTCCTCCAGGTTGGCCAAGTGTTCAGTCTCGGTTGACACAGTGATGAGAACATCATCCAAATATACTACGACTTGTGCAAGTCCTTACAAAAGATTCTTCATTGTTGTCTGCAAATTAGCGCATGCTGATGAGACTCCAAAGGGTAGATGAGTGTACTGTTAGAGACCCTTGTGTTAATAGTCAAGTATTCTCTTGACGTGCTATCCTGTTCTAATTGTTGGTAGCGTCGCTCATATCCAATTTCATGTAGCATTTGCCTCCAGCCAGCTTGGCATATAAACTGTCTATCCTTGGAATGGGGTACTTATCTAGCTTTGCTGCCTTATTTACAGCCAATTTATAGTCTCCACAGATGCGTATGGTGTGGTCAGGCTTAACCACTGGAACTATGGGTGTGGCCCACTCCAAAATTGGACAGTTTAGATGATGCCCAGCTTTTCTAACCTGCACAGGCATCCACCTTTTCTTTCAATGTATAAGGCACAGGTCTGGCCTTAAAGAAACATGGTGTTGCCTGAGGATCAACATGTATCTTGGTGTGCATACCTTCTAACTTCCCTAATTCATCCTGAAAAATCATGCTCTATTTCCTTAGAAGTTCTGTGATTCCATCTGTTTTTAGGTGAAATATCCTAGACCAGTCGAATTTGATCTCCTGTAGCCAATGCTGACCTAAAAGACTGGGCCCCTCTCCTTTCTCTATTATCACAGGCAGTTGGGCTGCCTGTCGCTTGTAAGAGACTGCGACAGTGGCGATGCCCTTTACTTGAACAGATTCTCCAGTGTAAGTTCCTAATTTGGTGGTTGTCCGCTCCAAGTTTATTGGCTCTCTTCCTTCATTGAAATACCTGAAAGTGCGCTCTCCCACTGTAGTTGAGGCACCTGTATCCATTGTCAGTGGCTTCTCATTCACTTCGCAATGACATTAGATAAGGAGTAAACATCAGGAGCAGCAGCTTCAGCATTTGCTGTACCCGCTGCTTCTATCACGTTTGTTTGTTGTTTTGCAGACTGCTTCAACTTTGTCCGGTATCGCCTAACCACGTGACCCCTCTTATGACAGTGATGATATTCTGCCTCTTTGAATTTATAGGTATCTTCCCCATGGTCACCTCCACATCGATAACAATTCTGTTTCGAAATCAATGATGAAGCGCTTCTGTTAGGCTTCTTAATGTTTATCACAGTGGCCGTTGAATCACACTTTAATTCTGCAGGTCTGGCTCAGCGGCAGGTTCCCACCCAATGTAAAGTACGGAGCCATTACCTTTGTGTTGCAAAGCCTGCTAGTCTTTCGCAGCACTTTCAAGGGTGAGGGAGATTTCTAGGGCGCGTTTAAAACTGATATCGGCCTGAGCAAGCAATTGGTGCTGAATGGTGTCATCCTTGACTCCACATGCCACTCCAATCAGTCCTGCAGCATATTGTTTAAAACGTTTCTGAAGTCGCAGTATTCTGTCAACTGCTTGAGGTTCGCTATATCGGTTGCGATGGACTCTCCTGCGGCCAGGACTCTTGAATTGAATTTAAAGGGCTGCATTATCATGGATGGCTTTGGCTGGAAGCATGTTTTCACTAGGCCCACTAATTCGCTATATGACTTGGAATTGGGTGTGCTAGGGGCAGTCAGGTTACGAATGTTTTACTGTCGCATACACTTAAGAGGATCGCTTTCTGCTTTTCTTCGGTGGTTATTTCATTTGCTACAAAGTAAAATCCAAGGCGCTCTACATACTGACTCCAACCTTCACCATGAGCATCATATGGGTCAATTCTTCCAAACAGCTTTTTTAAAAATTCAATTTACTCACGGTAACAGGGCGAGCTACAGAGTCGGAGTTAATTTTACCCCCGTCGCCAAATGTGATGACTCAATGGAGCAGGTTTCGTCAAGAAGTTGTTAAACTTTATTACAGAGACTTTTTCGTACTTGCATTCTTGACCAGATCTCTCACCTGAAAAGCCCTGCCCCACAGATTAACCTCGGTATGTCACATGAGCCATGATTGACAGGAGGGAGTGACTACACATCCAGTTATCTCAGGTGAGGACTCAAATGTCCAAAATGCCGCCTCCGGTCTAGGAGTACAGGCATTCTTCTCCTGCAAAAAGGCAGGAGTGTCATTCCATGCATGATGATTGCATGATCAGTTCAGGAGCATGCAGGCCTATGGCTACTGCTGAGCCCATCCCAGTAAGTGATTAAGAAGCAGAATGTCCTGAAACTGATATGAGATCAAGAGCATGAAGTGGCTGGCACAGATTCAGTGCTGATGTCCCATCTGCTGCTGCAACCCAAACTCCTGTTTGACATCCCTGTGCACTCGCACACTTACACTGCCTGAGACCCTTATGAATGTCAGTTTGCAGTGAGTAGATGGTGTCACTGACCCTGGCAGAGTGCAGCAGATCATTCATCCCCTTGCTGTACTGCTGGGCGTCCCTGCACTGGGCCCCATGGACACTAACCTCAGCTGCGACCTCCAACCAGGCCACCATGGCCAGAGCGGAGGGCCCCCTTCTGCCATCTAGGGAAACAGCACCTCCTGCCTCTTCTGAATGGTGTGGAGGAGAGTCTCCAGGGAGATTGGCTCCTGTTCAGCTGTCCCACCCTCTAGCGGAAATCACTTCAAGTTCCGCCACCGCCACCGAACTTAGACTTCAGAATAGAAAACTCCTCCAACAGAAAACAGCTGTGACTATTGAGTACATAGTGTCACATTTCCTGAGATTGATTGGCTCCTCCCTCAGTTGTTGCTGTTTCCTCACCTTGACTTCACAGGTGAGTTTCAGGAAGGCCAGGCAGCTCATGGGTCACATGTTAAACTTAAAATCAGTGCCAATATTATTCTAACTGAGCAATTAACTTAAGTTAACTGCCAGCCACCACCAACCCCAGCCCCTTTCCTGAGGATAATGTTCATCAGCAGGCTGACACACTGGACTGAAACTGAGAAATTGACAACTTGGAGCTGGCTCCTCAATGCACTGTCAATTTCATGGCGTTAAAACCCCTCCAACCCATAAAGAAACCGGGGCTAGAATAGCAATGGCGAAGAATGCATTCTCTAAACAGAGTTGCTCACCATAGGAATGAGTAGAGATCCTAAGAGCAGAATTATCCAGACGGTGATTTGGAGTGTCTTGCTGTATGTGGCCGAAATGTAGACCTTGAGAAAAGTCGAGATCCAAAGACCAGAAAGTTGTGAAATGTGGCTGTGGGGAAGGGTGGAGGGGGTCAGCTGGAGAGCACACAAGAGCAATGAAGATGATCTCAAGGATGGCTGGAGGATGTGCCTATCATCAAAAAAGGCAACAAGTTGTGATTGGCCATATTCTAAGGCATGAGAACTTGCTGAAGGAGGTGACTGAAGAAAGATTAGAGGAATGTAGACCAAGAGGGAGAAAGAGAATAGTGCTATTGGGCAATTTGAAATTGAAAATGACAGACTGCTACAAGCAACTGAAGAAGAAAATGGAAGACCGTGAGGTTTGGGGAAATGCCATTAGACAAATTACTGCTACACCCCTATCTGTTTCCAAATCCACACACTCATTCATGATCAAACTCTCTCCTATGCCACCCCCTCAGGTTCATAGTTTCAAAATTTCTGGTTGGATGCCTCAACAAGCAACCAATCCAACCCAAAGCTAGATGAATAATAACTTATATAGGGGAGAGAATGACACCATGGGCTGATAATGTTGTTCCAACCTTTCTGTTTAATTGATGGAACTCCACTCATAGGTGAGAGGAGGGAAGAGATTGCAGGATATGTCATCTCAAAGGAATCTGGCTGACAGAACTAGATACTGAGCAGGTCTGCATTAAAACAGCCACTCTTTAGTTCCCAGTCGATTGAATCAGACTTGAGAATATAGTGACCTGGTAACATCATTCTTGTTCCATTGGTGGTATATGACAACATACCTCTGGACAATTTTGAGGAATAAAGAATTGAAAGATCCCAATAGTTGGCTGCCTGGATTGTTGAGGAATTTGACAACTTTATTTGGGTGTATGGGCCGTTTTCCAGCTTGAAATGGTCGGCAAACATGTGATACCAGGAGACAGGCTAAGGCTTAGCCAAAATTGGACTGACTGAGTCTCATCAGCATATGTCCAGTGAGTTGCAGGCCTTCATTTGTCTTGCCAGTTTATTGGCCCACAATTTGGACCAGTTGCCTCCTGTTAAGAGATTACCCTTTTGGTGGCCACAACTGGTTGGGCTGCAGCTTCTTGGGACTTTTCCCCTTTTCCTTTCAGACCTGCTCCCTGCAGTTCCCTCTCCCGGTAGACTGCTGACAACTTGGTATCTCCCTTGAGGTCCAGAACTCACTCGACATTCACTATTACTTTAACTTTAGAGCAACTCACCTAAGATTTTTAGACTTTCTTTCTTCAGCAATCTGCTAGTATGTCCAGCTAGATAGACTTAAACTGCTTCCCCCACCTTAAAGCATAATCACCAACTGAACTCAAACTGCTTCTTGTTTCTCCCTGTCTCTGTGTGGACCTCCTGTTGCTAGGCAACGGCTCAGAGTTTTTCTGCCTTGTGTTTCCTTCAAGAGTCATAAAACCTCACTGGAATGCAGGCATCTTTTAAAGTGAAACTATAACTCAAGTTCCCCCTTTCCAAACACACTAATACAGAAACACAAATTAAACTTAAATGTAAGCCTAAAACTCATTCCTAACACCCACAAATACAAATAACTTACTTAAACTATCTCTAGTTCCTAACACTTTGGGATGCAAGCATGTTTCTTGAATAAAATACCATTATTAAGAGAGTGATGGAATTGTCAAGTTTATAGGTAGCAGAGGCATGGATAAAACATTCGGCAGCATATGTGCTGATACAGGTGTGATCGAGAGAGGGAAGTCATGGAGGGATTTGAAAACAAGGATGAGAACCTTAAAATTGATAGCATGCGAATCATTGTTCAGATGATATGATTAGCAGTGATTTCTAAGTTATAATTTCTACAAAAGTCAGCTTAACATTATGCACCTGTAGCTTTTGTCACACCAGGGCTGTCACACTTTCCTGCGTTTATAAACACGTCAAGTAAAGAGGAAAGGCATGCTGCCATAGCGACGCACATCACGTTTTCGTGAATATAATCACTTGAGCGACGAATCTGGCTGCAGGAGTTCAACAGGATATGGGTAGACATTTCAGCAGCTGGTCAGAGATTGATGATAAGTCTGATTATTGATTCAGGTGAATCAGCTAGGGTCATCTTTCAGTCTTAAATCATGGTTTGAGTTTGGATGAAGGGTCAGCATCAACCTGAAGCATTAACTTTGTTTCTCTCCACAGGTGCTGCCTGCCCTACTGAGTACAGGTATGGTGTCCATAATCCGCATACGCGGGGCCGGAATTTCATTTTCCCGGATTTTGGATGTCCAACCTGGACAGTGCCTGACCAGCACACCATTTCAAAAATGTCTGGTTACTCAAATTGATTTATTGTTTCCTCTGTGGACATTATGCTTGAAGATACCCTCAAGATAAGCTAAGGTATGACCTCATGTCAGTTACCAGCCTGAAAGCATGGCTGCTCCTGTTCAAGTTTGGCCAAACTTATTCAAGCAAACCAAGCTAGTGTGTAGTGACTCAAACAGTAAAGTTCTCTACAATAAAAATTTCTGGTTTTTGGACAGCCTGATTTTGGGTATCGTATCTGTATTTCCAACATTTTCTGTTTTTATTTCCAGATTTCCAGCATCTGCAGTATTTTGCTTTTATTTGAGTGCTGATGCTTCCCTTGCTACTGAAAAAGGGATCACCACAAGGCCTTAAAATGAAAAGCCTTGGATTGACATAATGCCTTTCACAACCTCAGGACATCCCAAAGCACTTTACGGCTAGTGAGGTACTTTTGATGGCTAGTTATTGTTGCAATGTACGAAATTTAGCTTCCAATTTGTGCACAGACAGGTCCCACCAACGGAAATGTGATAACATCCAGCTAATCTATTTTAATGATTTTGTTTGAGGATAAGTATTGGCCAGGACTTGAGGAGACCTCCACTGCTCTTTGAATAGTGCCATGGGATCTTTTACATCCCACCTGAGAGGGCAGTGGTCATCACTTGAGATATAGCACCTGAAATAATGCAGTGCTAAGTACAGCACTGGAATGTCAGCCTTTATTTTGTGCTCTAGTCTCCAGGGGGAGTCTTGAACCCCCAACCTTCCAAGTGTAGTAAGTGTGTTACTAACTGAGCCACATCCAATACTTAAATAGCACTTAATTAGTTGTAGTCCTCTATCATAAGACACAGAAGTGAGGTTAAAGTATATATAAACAACTTTTTAAAAACATACTTTTTGGCCTGGTTTGTATACTTGCAAGCAGCTGTGCATTAGGTGTGTGGAAAAGTAGATGTCCACAACACAGAAAGAGGTCACTGAGTAAATTATGCCTGTGCTTCTCTTTGCTAGAGCAACCTAAATCTAATCCCACTACCCTTACCTTCGTTCTGCTTCAAATATTTATTCAATTTTCACTTAAACGATGCAATGGTCTCCGCCTCAATCACTCCCTGTGGAAATGCATGTGTTTGAAATAAACAATTTTCGTGTTAAGTAATTCCAGAAGGGATAATAAGGGTGCGGCAGGATCATTGGAGCCAAGCTGTAGAACTGAGTTGTGTTGTAGGATCACACGAATATCAAGGAACCCTATTTTAATCCAGCCAACCCAGTATGAATTGTAGGCGCAGGGAGTGGGGGAATGGAAGGGGTAAGGGGGTTGGGGCAGGGGGAACCTGGGATTAAAGCGCTGTCTGGGTGGAAGCTGCTGCTTTCAGGTATGCATTCCCAAGCCCTCCCATTTTAATTTAGGAGCAAGCAGGATCCCTACTGTGGGCAGGCAGGAACTGGACTGAGATGTCAGGATCTGATGACTGTTGGGAGGGTTTTGGTTACAGAATGGTGCCTCTTAAAGAAATCTTTGTAGTCTTCAATCGGCTAACAGCAAGCTTTTATTAACTACTTGTAAATGTTTACATATATACAGTAAAGGGTACAGGCAGGGAGCAATCTCCGTGCCTAAGTCTTCACATGTCTCTGATCAGCACCACACTGACCCGAGGTCTGACTCATGTGCCTTCTTACATCATTTTGCGGGTGTACTCAGTCCCACATTAACCCTGTATGCGAAAGACCCTTATATCAGAATGACATAAACCAGAATCCAACATAATTTTAACACAGAGGTGCGAGATTCAGTTTCCAAACTGTCAGTGTAAGCTGATGGTAAAATACGGGCCTAAAAATGAGTGTTATATTTTTGAAATCTTCCATTGTGTCTCAGCAACAACAACTTGCATTTGTATAGACCTTTAACGCAGAAAATAGTCCCAACCCCTTCACAAGAGCTTTATTAATAAAAAAAAAGACATTTTGGACACCTGAGTTATAGAAGGAGACTTCATGATAGATGATCAAAAGCTTGTTCAAAAGGTAGGTTTTTAATCAATGTCTTTAAAGAGGAAAGAGAAATGGAGATCTGGAGATGTTTAGTGAGGGAATTCCTGAGCTTAGGGCCTAGACAGCTGAAGGCACGATGACCAATGACAGAGTGATTAAAATCAAAGATGCTCAAGAGGCCCGAATTCAAGGAGCACAGGCACCTCAGATAGTTATGGGCCTAGAGGAGATTACAGAAGTAGGGAGGAGTTAGGCCATGGAAGGTTTTGAAAGTAAGGATGAAAATTTTAAACTGAGGTGTTGGGCTGGGAGCCAGGGTAGGCCAGCGAACACAGGGATAATGCAGGAGTGCTCCTTCCTGTGCAACAGGGGAAGTTTGGGACTCCTCTGCCCTGGGCCCTTCCCCAACTAACCCAACACCTTCCCCAGCTGCGGTCAGTTTGAGGTTCCCTCCTGGCTGACTTACCTTCCAGAGAACCGTTTCCCCCAATGATAACAGGCAGCCATGTGATTTCATGGTCCCACCCGTCACTGAGCTTGACCTCATTTCCTTTGGTTTCAAGTGAGAATCTGTGAGGAGAGGATTTAAATGAGGTCTGGGAGTTAAATTCACCCAGGCTGCAGAATCCTGTAGTTTGATGGTTCATCACCAACTATGAGCCTCATGCACCCCTGATTCTGGTCCTGAGTTAAAATTGGTCTTAACTTGTCTTTTATGCTGCTGAAATTCAGCCTGGTGTCTGTGTGAGTTGAGGGGGCAGGGAGATAGAAAGCAGACACTATCCTATCCCATTACTTATCCCAGCTGATATTCAGTTCTATTAGGTTCAAGGTTTTGTATCACCCCAAGACAAATAACAACCCAATCTCTCTGAGATGTTGATCAGCCGATGGGCATTTCACACACTTGCTCCAACAACCCACTGTGTGAAGAAATTTCTCGAACCTCTTGTCTCAGTCTCTTTGGAAAATTTTAAATTAGCGACCCCTTACCACTGACCTACCAGCCACAGGATGCCCTTTTCATTCTACAGAATCTACGTTCACATCTAAGTAAAATGACTCGCTATCACATCAGTTGCCACCCTAGACCCAATGGCAACACTGAGGCAGACCTGGAAAGGTCTGGAGTGTGGGTACACTGATCTAGCATTTTTAAATAAGCCATTTTTTCTTTTTTTTAAGGAGTTTCAGAAGGGATAAGGATGAGGCAGTATCATCGAAACCAAACCTTAGAATGGACCTAGCGATGTAGGGTCACTCAAACACCGAAGCAAAAGCAAAATACTGTGAATGCTGGGAATTTCAGTTAGGAACAGAGAATACAGCAAACACTCAGCAGGTCAGGCAGCAAATGTAGAGAGAGGAAAAAAGGCCGGAAACATTTCAGGACGATGATCTTTATATTCAGATTCCTCACAGATCATTTTAACTGGGAACCTGTTCAGCATCATTTGCAATTGTGGATATATGACAAGCATAAATGGCCCTAGTTGCAGACATTTGTGGTGTGTTACCACCTAACAATTTTGTTTGCATCGGGATGCATGCAAAATCTTTGCGTAGAATGGTTATAGTTAAAGATTTCCTAGGTAGTGGCGACTATTATCAAATTGCTGACTCTACTGGTTGAACAGCATAGAGTCTGAGGAGTAGAGACCATTTTGTTTGGCGCAAGTAAAACCTTTGCTGGCAGCAAAATGTGCGTGAGTACTTACTAGTGTTCTATAGGAACAGTGTTGCCCGTATTCCTGCGTGGTTACTTAGTGCCAATGGTGCATTAAAAGGAGAAACCAGAACACAACTTTAACAATTGTTTCCACTAGCTTGACAAGCTGAGAATGTAACCTTTGACCATACAATATTGATGCGCCACCATTATGCAACATTGCCGTTCACTGAAAGCCAAGAAATCTATTGCTGCTCTTTTCCAGTCTGGGGTGTATGATGCACAGCATCAGCAACCGAAGCAGAGATCAGCTAAAAGGAGACATTCCTGAACTCACAAATCTGGCAAGGATATGGAATGTCTGAGTAGTAGTTTTTTATCCTTTCCTTTTGTTTTGTACTACAAGTTGAGTACTAAATGAAACATTTTCCCATATTGGGCACCCACTGTCAGCATAAATCATCCCCAGTTCAAATGTACCTTGGATTACATGCAAAATAAATCCCTACAACATGCCTGGTTGCAGCTTATGTGAGGAAACTGACTGCCACATTTTGCCGACATCACGACCGCAACCGTAGTTCAAAAGTACTTCATTGGCTGTAAAGTGCTTTGAGACTTACCGAGGTGGCATATAATTGCATGCCTTTTCTTTTTTCTCTGCGCCACTGCCATGTAGCAGCAGTTGATCAGCTGGAATGTGCTTAGTGATGCAGCAGCGACTGCATTCACATTGCCCTTAGTGTTGTGTACTCCGTACCTTGCCTTTTGCTAATAACAAGGGGCACTGTTCACCTGACTTGAAAGAGTTGACAGCTATAGGCAGAAAACTTTGCAATTGGCTTTTTGTTTTTGAAACCAAGACTTGCATTTATATAGTGCTTTTCACAATCGCCAGCACTTTACAGCCAATGGGATACTTTTTGAAATGTCGTTGCTGTAGAATTGTAGGAACAAAGCAGCCACTATGCACACAGCAAATTCCCACAAATAGCAATACGAATTGACTAGATAGTCCCTTTTTGTGATGCTGATCGAGGGATAAATATCAGCCAAGGTAACTCCCCTACTTGTCTTCCATACAGTGCCATGGGACCTAGCTTGTACATCCATCCAAGCAGGGCCTCAGTTTAACGTCTCATCCAGAAGACAGTACCTCTGGCGCTGCAGCTCTCCTACTGCATTGGAGTGTCAGCCTTGCTTTTTGTGCTCAAGCCCTGGAGTGGGACTCGGACCCAGAGGTAAGGGTGCTACCAGCTGAGGCACAGCTAACACTCAATGTAGACATGTTGAGAAAGGGAAAAAGGAAGGCTTACCTTTAGAAATACAGAAACAGCTTATATTTATATAGTTGGCAGAATTATCCAGTCCCATTGGCGGCGGGTGTCATGCCGGCCAGTGTGGGGGGCGGTGGGGGAATTTGCCGTGAGGGGCAGAAATCAGTTTCACGCTGGCTGATCTGTGACATCACTTCGGGATCATCCGATGGTGTCCGCCATGGTGGAATGCGAATCCCGCTGAAGGCCGGCATGAACCCGATTTGCATCCCGATAATGGGATGTAAAGAAAGGCCCAACCGGAATTGTACCCACCATGCCAGATTTACCGTTACGCTAGCTGGAAAACACGCCAGCCCAGAGCACATCTGGACAAGTGTGACGTGCAGAAGTCAGGACTTACCATTCGGGCCTTGCTCAGGTTGCGGACATCTAAGGAGAAGATGACGCTGGAGCCCTACAGCTACCAGATCCTGGAGGAACACATGCCTTGCATGCTGGGTGAATCCTGGATGGATGGCTCCACCGCAAAGCAGCTCTTGGAAGGTGGGAGGTCTCTGTTGATGCTTCAGGCCTGCTTCAGAACATCACGGTCTTGGCCATCAGCTGATACACGTGACCTGTGAAGCTGGAGATGGGGGAGAGGAAGGTCCAGCTGTGACTGGGAGAGGAAGGTGTACCGGGATCAGGTGGGGTGGGGTGAGGATGGGCAGGAGGGGAAGCAAAGGTGTCAGGGGGATTTTGTTGGGGGTCGGGGGGGAGGAGGGAGTAAGGAGGAGAATGTCCAGGTGATTGTGCAAGGGAGGGGTCTGTGGAGTCCATGACTGCCTCCTGGGGAGCAAACTGAGGGTGGGTGTGGTAGGAGAGAATGGTGATTGTGAGAGGGTTCAGAGGGAGCCGGTAGGGTGGGAGGGTGGGGGTGCTTTGCTAGCTACAGAAGGGACAGCGAGGGTGTTTGTTGGAGGCAGACACGGACCCTGGAGGTGGGAAGGTGGAGGCCGGGGACCTCAGTGTGGATGGGGGTGGAATTCTCAGGAAGGTAAGGACCGTGCAAATTCACCTGGACGTCATGGAACAACAAGTGTTCGTGTTGGTGGGTGACAGAGGGGAGGTGGGAGGTGATGCCAGGGTTGCCAACAGTGGTGGGGAAAAGGACATGGATGACGTGGGGAGGGGAAAGGACGGGGGAGCTTATGAAATAATAGATCACAACCATGGTTGTCAAAATTGAAAGTGAGCGGAGCCTTGTGTTGGACGGGCATAGGTGCTACATGGGAGTGCGTCATGGTGGGTGGAGATGCAGGTCAGCTCAGAGTGCATGGGACAGTGCCTGCACAAGGCTCCAAAAGGCTCTTCCACAAGCACACACACACTTCTCTCTCCAGAATCAGCGTGGTCTGGCTGCGCGCAGCGGAACTGCTAGTTTCGGGGGGTGCAGTGGGAAGACTAGTAAAGACTGTCAACATTACACATTATTCAGTGAAAGTGAATATATTTTCAGATTATAAAATGACAAGATGTGCTCATCTACGCAATCATTTGTGATCAGGATTTCTTAATTTTTCTAGGCCTATCACTTCTTCTAGATGCTGCCCTGACATCTGTAGCAGGGGTGGAGACAGCCTGTGCAATGGTTGGCCCTGTTGCCTCTGATAACTTCATTGTGCATCCTTTGGAGAGCTGAGGCCTTGGGGGCCCTGGCTTGCTTTGGCTGTCCTCCTGTGGGTCAACAGCTCCGTCTGCTGTGACAGAGGATGAGGTTGAAGGAGTTACAGGCAAAGGGGACTTGGAGGGCATGATAGCTTCTGAGACCCCTGAGTGGATGACCCAGGGGTGTCCAGGTGCTGCTCCCTTTAGGTGCCTGAGGGCCCCGGCCTGACTCCTTGAGGGCAAGGCGAACCTGGAGGGACATCGCAGTGCCCGTTTCCCTCTTGCGCTGCTACTGCTGGAACTCACCAATGGCTACCGCGATGGAGTGCAGGTCTGCACACATCTCCGCATTCTGTTGGACCAGGGTCTCCATGGTGTCAGCCATCCTCCCCATGGAGACCTCCATAAATGCACATGTGGGCACCACTTCATCAGCGAGCAGGCAGATGCACTCCTCTGGCTCGTGTGCCTCTCTGTTGAGGTCTTCCAACAGCTCTGTGTGATGTTCCCCCACCTTCTGTTGATTCACCATGTTAAGTTGGAAGGACAAATCCAGAGGTTTGTCATCTGACTTGGACCTCACAGCTGCCTCTTCCTCAGCAGTCCTCCGAGTGCCAGGGAGCTCGGCTGAACCTGCCTCCTCCTGCTGCGGACATGTGTCCGTGTGGTGACCACCAGATTGTGAACGTGAGCCTGCTCTAGATCTAAGTCCTACCGAGGTGTGTGCCTCTGCACTGGTGGAGGGTGTGGGTAAGCGCTGTGACAGGTCTTCCAGGCTGCTTATTTCCAGCTCTTCATTGCAGAAGGTGTCCCCTTGGCTGGAGGTGAGGATGTGGATGGAGCTGAGGGACTGGCTGGCTGAGAGCGTTGGTCGCTTGGCAGAGCTCCCTGTGAACCAAAGTAAAGGTAAAGAGTGCATGGCAACAGAATCATAAGCAGGCCAGAGAGCATTCACATTTGTATTGAGAGAGCTCTGATGTGGTGCAGGATCCTCACGTGGATGCTCACCAGTGATCTCACCGTCACCACAGGCGTAGTTCACGTCTTCACCAGTCAGCATGATGACACAATCCTCAAAGTGTGTGAGGGGCCTAATGTGGGCCACTCCACCCCTGGTCTAGGACCTCCACCCGCTGTTGTGAGCCAGCTATTCCTGCTTGAAAACAGATGGAGGGAGTGTGAGCAGGACACATGGCACTGCCTGGAATGTTTGTTTGGTGAGCGGAGCCATGGACAGGATGAGGGCGTGAGCTCCAGAGGATATGAGCCTGATGGAGATGTGAGGGTGAGTGAGAGAGTTAGCGTTGTTGTCCCTTGAGTTGTGAGATCCCTGTAGATGTGTGATGGGTTTGGGAGTGTTGAGGTGGCTGACTTACCCTGCGGAGCGGGTGAGAGGATTCATCCTCTTCCTGCACTGGCTTACCTGCTGTGTGCTCCAGTGGCACTGACCGCTGCTGCCAATGCCTCCCAGGCCAGATGGGTGACTCTGGTTGACCTCCTGCAGCCAGAGCGGGGTTAGAGGACATCATGGCAGGCTTTCGTTGTGCCCAGTGGGCGCCCCAGAGAGGCGTCACTAAATTTCGGGGCTGCCATCTTCTTTGTTTTCAGGACCACCTGTCGCCTGGAGCGGTCATGGTCTGTAGATATGAAGTAGGCACGAGCGCTGGTGCACTTTAAATATGGCGCCTGGAGTGAGGAAGCACTGGAGTCATGACGTGTTTGGCAAATCCAAGCCTGCCCTCCAGCGACCCGGAGTGTTTCCCCTGAATGCATTATTAATGAGGCGGGACGCGCCAGGGACATCACGTTACGGCGTGAAAACCTGCCATTGCGGCCGGCGGGTGAAATGCCTTTTCTCACGCCCACCACCGCACTCAGTGCTAATCTGGGACGATTCTGCCCAGTGGCCAGGATTCTGCGTGCCAAGGTCGGGTGCGCGCCAGACCCAAATGGGCATAAGATCGCACAGGATGACGCCGGGCGAGCGTCCCGACACCATCGGGCACTCGCGCGATGTTTCGCTCGGCAGGCACGCGCGGAATTCAGAAGCGCTACGGCGACAATGAAACAGGCAAGGAAGCCCAAGGGCGCAATTGTCGGCGGGTTTTAGTGCCACGTTCAACCTTACGGTTGGCGGACGAGCCAATTGGCCAGGCAGGCTTTACATTTTTGCTCAAATCTCATCGGAGATAAAAAGAAATATCTGGGGACTGTGTTTTTTTTAATGAGGTATGCTGTCAGGTGCTTGACTGTGCTGCATGCATGGACATTTTTGTCACCATTTTTGTGTTTTATTTTATTTTTTGTCGGCCTGCAGCTGCCTGAGGCAGCTGTCTGCCTTCAGGGAGCTCAGTGGAAGCGCTCACAGAGCTCCCGCGCTTACGTTGGCGCCTGCCCTCTTCCCACCCCAATGGCGGTTCTGAGCTGTTCTCAGCGCGCGTTTCACACTGGCTGGCTGCCTGTTAATTGGCGTAAAATCACGTTTGTAGCACCATCTTGGACGGGTGCTGGTTTTACGTTCACTTCCGTCTGCGCCAAACCATGGGCGCAACCCCGAGGCTAAAACTCAGGCCAGTGCCTTTCAAGAGCTCAGGATGTCCCAAAGCACTTTACAGTCAGAAAAGTGCCGTTGCTTGTAATGTAAGAAAGAAAGAATGATTTATGTTTATGTGGCGCTTTTCCCGGTCTGAGGACACCCTATGTCGCTTTGTTAAAATTCTCCCCCGCGTTTCTTTAAATCTTACAGAATTCTTCTAAGCTTTGTTTTTGGAATAGTGAAATAATAAATTGGGGAATGCCCAATTGTACAGGCAATAAAGACTCCACCACACTGAGCAAACATAGGGATCAAAACTCTGAGCATTTATTGGTGTATAGGAGACAGTTGCTGCTGAGTTCACTATGGGAACTTTACATTTATCGTTTTGCTGCGTTTTATTGCACAGCAGTAAAAGCATTATGAAACCAGGGATGCAGATCAGTGATTTTACATGGATCACATGATGTTTAACCTTTCATCATGATTGGTTTACAGTGACAACACGTACAATAATAATTGCACTTTGCTGTTGTAAATGTACCTGTGAGCTGTAAAATTGGGAATTCTAAGAACAGTAACAACATTGAAGACAACACTTTCCCCAAACAAGCGCAGAGACAACACAAATAGAATTCAAATACCTTACTTTTCTGGTTCACTGCAGAATGCTGATTTTTCCATTCCGGCCCTGTTTAAACTCCCCCACAAACATTGTATTGGCATCATGAGGAGGTACAAGCATTGCAACAATGATAACTTGCATTTATATAGCACCTTTGACATGGTAAAATGTACCAAGGTGCTTCACAGGCGCATAATCAGATGGAAAAAAAAGCTGAGCCAAAGAAGTAGACCTCAGAACACATGACCAAAGAGTTGGCCGAAGAGGTAAGTTTTAATTAGCATCTAAAAGGAGCAGAGAAATGGGAGGTGGGGGGAGGTGTTGGGGGGGGTGGGGTGGTGATGGGGGTGCGGGGGGTGGGCAAAGAAGTCTGGGGAGGGAGTTACAGAGCTTTGACTGAGATGGCTGAAGGTTTGGGCAGCAATGGTGGGATGAAGGAAGTGGGGGAAGCACAAGAGGCCATTTGGAGGAGCGTAGAGTTCTGGAGGGTTGCAGGGCTCAAGAAGGATAGAGATGGGTAGAGGCAAAGCCATGGAGAGATTGGAACATGAGGACAAGAATTTTAAAATTTAGGGTATTATTTTATTCTCGAATCCCATTACCTTGTTCACTTTAGGACTGGTATGATGTGGGATCAGATGTCCAAATCGTGAACAATCTTCCACTTTTTTGGAGGAGAATTATCTTTGATCGCAGCGTAGATATCCTGCCCCAACTCCTCTGTTTAGATACACCACTGATCTCTCTGACTGCTCAAGCCCTGTAGAAGTGTAGGACCTTTGCTATGGCTGTCAGCAGTAATGACGCTCCAGTTCAGGAGCAACAGGGAAAAATTCACATCCAAGCACAGGCTGGAAAATTGCACTAGGTCAGCCTATCATGATTTTCTCTGGGGCTTAAGCATGCATTTTAGCTTGGAATCAAAAACAAAATGCACCATGATCAAATTGCGTTTGGCTCTTTTACACAATGAAGAGAACACTGAAAATCAAGTGTGTTTTACATTTATTTTGATCTTGGGCAGCTCTCCAATTCAGAAAAAAAAAGTGCATTTATGTGAAACCCACTTCTAAAGCTTTCCAGAGGGGAAAAGAAATCTCACCACATGACGGGTAACACCTGCCCATTTGTCCCTGAGTCTTTTATTTGCTGGGACAGGAACAAAGAGGAACGTGAGACCTGAGCCATTTTAACTCTCAGGCCTCAATTAAACACATCAGGCCCAATTTCTTCCTGAATCCGGCTGGCAGGTGGGAGTAGGGTTGCCTCTCACATGACTTGTGGCCCCCTCCCCCCCAGCCATTAGTTGGGCGACACATCCATCCTTGGAGCACACTGCCTTCCTATTGGAAAGCAAAAAGACTCATTATCCAATTGGATGATGCTTGATTATCCACCAAACAGCCATCTGTTTTTCCCCATGTTCAATATTTTTATATTTGGTAAAGAGAAACATTCAAAGGAAATGACAAAAAAAATATATTTTTTGATGTACTCAAAATTTGCCAACTGTGATTAAATGTATTCCTGGAGATTTCATCACATGACTTATCCCCCTCAAATTTGATGTATGGGGTCCAATGGAGGGTTCCTGCACCTCGTCACCCCCAAAGAAACATTTAAAAAATATAACCTCAAGTGCCATAACCTGCAGGGCTATGGGCTAAATACTGCGATGGGACTTGGCTGGAAGGCTCGTTTCTCGGGCTGGTGTAGACATAACGGGCCCAGTGACCTCTTTCTGTGCCATACACTTTCTATGACTGTAAGATCATTTTACCTTCTTGGCCTTCTCCTCGCCCTGCCGATCCTCGGTGGCTGGTTTCGGCGGCACCACCCATTAATGCGCTGTTGCCAGTCAAGGCTTTAGCAGGGTTTGAATTCCGTCGTCAACCTGACTTTTGATTATCAGTGAGGCCCTTGCATAAAATGTGCCGGTCTAAATGGTGTAGTGCGTGGTGTGACTCCAGTGAGTGTCATATTGCCGATAGTTTAAACCCCGCCTCTGAACGCCTCATTCACGTCAGGTGCGAGGAGTTATAACTGAAGGTTTAGCTGCCGGAGTTTCATTGCTGGCAGATCCTTAAGGTTTAGAATCAGAATGATGACAGCACCCACGTTGTGCCCCTGGAGTTACTTAAACTGCAACATAGTGAGTGCTGAGAGATCTCTTCCAAACAGCCTGCAACAGGTGCGTGAGACCATTGAGGATGGGTTGGAGCAGATCCATGGTGCCATCCAGTCTCGCATGGCCAGGCTGAGCAGACAGATGTCCGTGCTGACTCAGCATGTTGACTCAGTGTCTAACACACTGACTCAGTGCCAGTTCATCCATGTGAGGCTCAGCTCACTCACACAGTGATCTGTCTGTCTGTTCTGGATATTCCTGCAGCAGGCAACAGAATGTCATGGAAAAGAAACGTTTGCCGATGCTTTGTTAAATGATTGTTGCCACCTCACCATCACCTGCGTGGACTGACCAACAACTAGATGGCAGCATTGCCGAAACTTCCCACAAGGAATTAGGACACCAAGTCCTAGTCAGAATCTTCAGGTGGCATCAAAGTGCAGCTGAAGTCTTCATTTTGTTTTGTTTCAGCTCAACCTGGATGCTGCATCAAGCTTCCCTTTAAGGCTAACATAATGAGATGTTGGCTGTTGAATAAAATTTGTTTGGCAGCATGGACTGCATCTGCTTTTAGACTTTTTTTAATGTTGAACTGTGTAGTATTTCCAGCACAGAATCAGGGTATTGGGTTCAATGCCGCTGTTTACATTTCACATAAGCCTCCTCCCATCCCTCTCCTTCCAATGCTATCAGCATAACCTTCTGCTCCTTTCTCCCTCGTGTGTTTATTTATTTTTCTTTTAAATACATTGATGCTATTCTTTGTGATAGCACCATCCACTTGTTAATCGCTCTCTGGTTCTCCTTTATTCATGGCTAGCTCATACTTATTTTGGTCTCCCCTACATTTTCTTCACATCTACCCTAAATATTTTTTGTAATCTTTAAAACCTCTATCAAGGCACCCTTCAACCTTTTTTGTAGAGCAAATAGACTTAATCTATCCAATCTTCGCTGATGGGTATACCTCATTGTTATGCTATTATTTGAGTAAATCTTTTTGACTCTCTCTCCAATGCTTCTATATCCTTTATATAACATGAAGAACAGAATTGTGCTTTAAAGTTTAGTTATCCGATTAACAGCTATGATGCCTTCATTGTTATAGTGTTATCCTGTATTAATTTGGAGACGATGGAGTGGCTGGACAGCTTTTAGAAGAGCGATGCTGTGCTAGGACATAAGAAATAGTTGCAGGACTAGCCGTATGCTGCCTGGAGCTTACTCTGTCAGTTAATGGCTAATCTTCTACATTAACTCTCCAACCAATGAGAAACAAACTCTCAGCATCTAACTTATCAAAATCCTCCAAAAATTATATGTTTCAATGAGATCCCTCTTTGTCCTTCTAAACTGCAGAGAATGTTGCACTCCAGAGTCCATTGTACTCAATCTCTTCTCACAGGGAAACCCTTGTATCCTCCTCACCTACGGATGATGATCCCACTAAGGAACCTCCTAACCTTGGCCTGAGCGCCTCAGCATCTGCTGCCACCTTCACCCTTTAGCAGAGTTTGTCATACAGCTTAGGCACAATGAAAGAGTGTCATGGATGATAGTGTAAAAGGGGCGATAGCAAATCAGCAGCCCCTTTTAACACCCCCCTCCCACCCCTCCATCTGATTTGCTTTTCAAGCTGCTGATTCACTATCGCCTGTCTTGTACGAGTATCAGGGACAAATTTCACTGCCAAGGAACCTGGATGACTGTGTTGATCTGGTCAAAGAGATTGCTTCATTCAATTCACATCTCCGCTTAGACTGCATGTGATGCTTAGCACCTAACAGGGTTTGTTAATGCCTTTCCTTTTGTGCAGCAGGAATTCGACCTTTTCAACATCAAAAGGAGCAAGAAAGTAGAAAGAAGGAATTGTATTTATCACAACTTCAGGACGTCTCAAAGAACCTTTTAGCCAATGAAGTACTTTTGCATTGTGCTGTGGAATTTGTGCACAGCAAGCTCCCACAAACATCAACGTGACTATGGTCAGATAATGGTTTTTAGTAACCTTGCTTGAGGGATAAATTTCTTCCAGGACATTTGTGGAGAACTCCCTACTCTTTGGCAAAATAGGCCTGTGGGACCTTTTATGTCTACTTAAGAGGGTGCATAGGGCTAAATTTAATATCTCACCTAAAAGATGGCACCCCTGGCAGTGCACACTCCCTGCTAAAGGGTGAAGGTGGCAGCAGATGCTGAGGTGTCCAGGCCTAGGTTCTTATTTCACCCCTCTCCTTGGATTCACCTAGTTCTGTTGAGGGGTCATGAGGACTCAAAACGTCAACTCTTTTCTTCTCCGCCGATGCTGCCAGACCTGCTGAGTTTTTCCAGGTAATTCTGTTTTTGTTTTAGAAAGTTCCTTAGTGGGATCATCATCTGCAGATGAGGAAGATATGAGGCTTTCCCTGTGAGAAGAGATTGAGTACAATGGACTCTGGAGTGCAACATTCTCTGCAGTTTAGAAGGACAAGGAGGGATCTCATTGAAACATATAATTTTTGGAGGATTCTGATAAGGTAGATGCTGAGAGTTTGTTTCTCATTGGTTGGAGAGTTAATGTAGAAGATTAGCCATTAAATGACAGAGTAAGCTCCAGGCAGCATACGGCTAGTCCTGCAACTATTTCTTATGTTCTAGCACAGCATCGCTCTTCTAAGAGCTGTCCAGCCACTCCATCGTCTCCAAATTAATACAGGATAACACTATAACAATGAAGGCTTCATGGCTGTTTATCGGATAACTAAACTTTAAAGCACAATTCTGCTCTTCATGTTATATAAAGGATATAGAAGCATTGGAGAGAGAGTCAAAAAGATTTACTCAAATGATAGCATAACAAACAGGTTATACCCATCAGGACAGATTGAATAGATTATGTCGATTTGATCTAGAAAAGGAAAGGTTGAAGGGTGCCCTGATAGAGTTCTTATTTAAATATTTATGGTAGATATGCAGAAAATGTAGGGGAGACCAAATCAAGGGCCATATAAGTGTGAGATACTTAGTACCGCATTGGAGTGTTGGCTTACATTTTGTCAGCAGTGATACTGTGAACAAATAGTAAGCTTTTCTGTCATCACCATAACTTTCCCTTTGTATGATGAACCCTGTCCCTTTAAGAGCTGACTGCATATGGGATTTTCTGATCTCTAGCCAAGTGTGTTATAAGCCAATGTTTCTGGAGAAGCTGTTGCTGTGTCTCTGGCCTGTTCAGAACAGAGGCTGGGGGCTTCTATTGCAAGGTTCAGTGGGCCGCTCCATCATGCTAGATGCACAAGCTCATCAGTGGAATATCACAAAATCACTGCCTCAATGTCAACTTAATTTTTTAGTGGAGACATGTTTGATGTGGTACTTTGCAACTGTAATCAAATGACTGCATATTTTCCTTTTTACAAACCTATTAAAGGCAATATTTTCTAAAAGAACAACATTTTTAAATGTTGTGTAGAGGAACTGTCCTATATAGGCTCATTTGGTAACAGCAACATGGTGCTGAATCACACGCAACTTGAAGGTTTCAAACTCAATCTGCAATTGGTGTCCAATAACCTGATTCTACCTGTTCCTGCTCCTATCAGTGGCACTCATTGGAAAGGTAAGGGGACATTCGGTAACGACTAGGATTGTACCAGCTGGAATGCCCCCCCAAAGTTGAATGCACACCTCTGAACTGAGTTATAATGAATAACTTAATTGAGTGAGGTGCTGAAGAATGGTCAGAAGCTCTGGAACTATTCCCCTGAGGTAGTTTGGTGCCTCCAGCAGAGGAAAGATAGAAAATTGGGGAATTTAAAGTCATAATTCGCAGGTAGTATAAATTGCTTTGGATAATCCTGCTTGCCAAAACTGGGGAAAATAATATTTCAAAACTAGGGAAGATTGCACTGGAAACAAGTTTAGTCCTGGCAGTGACCGCTTGTCCAGTGCCACCATTGTTACCCTTTTCAGTTGGCCTCTTGCTTAGACACACTTGCCTACCAGGGTGGGACCTTGGTGTTCTGACATACGGGGCAGAATTTTTCACTGAGTGGGTGGGTGCGTGCCCGAACCGCTCAAACGTGAAATAGTCCACGATGGCTTCGGGCAAGTGTCCCGACATCATCGCGCACCCACGTGATATTTCGGTCGGCAATGCGCGCGAGAGTTGGCAGCGTGCCCACTGACAATTAAAAAGCCCATTAAGGTCATTAACACTGTAATTGCCGGAGATTTTTCGTTGCCCGTCCAACATTACGGTTGGTGGGTGGGCGAATCGGACAGGCGGCAATCGCCTTTCTGAGGAAACCTCATCAAAGGGCGGGATGAGGTTTCCGATATTAATTGAAAAAAACTGGGCAGAATCTTCATCGCCCACTTGTTCAGGTGACTGATTCTGATGCATGAACATTTTTTTCAGCATTTTAAAATCTTTATTCGTTACTTTTGAATTCTGCAGCTCCCTGAGGCTGCTCTCTGCCTTCAGGGAGCTTTTCTTCTTCGCTCCCTCCACGCCGGCGCTGACTTCAGCGCTTGCCCTCCTTCTGCCCCCACCCTGGCAACGCCGAGTCTTTCACGTTGGCTGCCTGTTAATTAGCCAGCCAGCGTGAAATCGTCGGGAGCCGATCGCAGTTGGCAGTCCGTTCCACAGCTGCTCCCGGACCCACCAATCGCGGGCGATCGCCAAACTCAAATCCTGCCCATGCAGGTGAAAACTGCACCTAGGGTAAAAGTTCCGGTTGGAATAGAATGGAGGGAGGGGGAGAAATTTTCTGGCAGAGCCGAAGCTTTCTGAACAGACATGGAACGAGTGACAATTTCTGCTATAAAACGCAGTAACTGTTATTTGTAAAATAATCATTATACACTGACACTGCTGCCAGAGTGAAAGTTCAATCAGGTTTATCAAACAGAGTGTAAAAACTGGCATAGCGTTTTCTTACCTGTAAACATTGTTTGGACAGGGTTTGATGCCTGTGATATAAGCTGTCATGTGCTAGAGAGTCTGGCCAGAATTTTGTGCTCGATGAGTGGGTGTGCGGTGGCCCCGATCATTTATGAAATGGGGAGCAATGACAGTAGGAGGGCGTTGCGATATTTCGGTCAGTGGGCGCATGTGGAAGTTGGAAGCACGCCCGCTAACAATTACAGGTGCAATTGAGATCATTTAGAGGGCAATTGACTGCGGTTTCAAGTGGCCCGTGTGCAGTTACGCTTGGCAGACGGGCTGCTCGGCTAGGCGGCCTTCACGTTTTTCATGGTTTCTACATCCAGGTCGGGATAAAAGGCCCACAGGCAGATGCAAAGGTGAGTGGCTAGGAGTTCAGCTGTGAGTGGTTTGGAGCTGTTTTATAGACAGTTTCTGGCATTTTTGTGTTGTTCATGAGAACTCTCTAATTTCTTATGGGGTGCCACAGGGCTCGGTCCTTGGGCCCCAGCTATTTACAATCTATATTAATGACTTGGATTCAGGGATAGAAGTTACTATAGCTAAATTTGCAGTTGACACCAAAATAGGTGGGAAAGTAAGTTACAATGAAGAAATAAGAAATTTACAAAAGGCTATGGACAGGTTAGGTGAATGGGCCAACATTTGGCAGATGTAGTTTAAATTGGATAAGTGTGAGGTTATCCATTTTGGTTGGAAGAATAAAAAAGCGACTTATTATTTAAATGGAGAGAAACTTCAGAATGCTTCAGTGCAGAGGGATCTGGGTGTCCTCCTGCATGAATCGCTGAAAGCTAGTATGCAGGTACAGAAGGTAATAGGGAAGGCAAATGGAATTTTGGCATTTATTGCTAAAGGAATAGAGTATAAAAATAGGGAAGTGTTGTTGCAACTGGACAAGGAATTGGTGAGACCGCACCTGGAGTACTGTGCACAGCTTTGGTCCCCTTACTTGAGGAAGGATGTAGTTGCATTGGAGGTGGTTCAGAGGAGGTTCACTAGATTGATTCCAGAGATGCAGGGCTTGTCTTATGAGGAGAGATTGAGTAGTTTAGGCCTATATTTGCTAGAGTTTAGAAGGATGAGAGGAGATCTAATTGAGGTATATAAGATGCTAAAGGGAATAGACAAAGTAGACATGGAGAGGATATTTCCCCTTGTGGGGCATTCTAGAACGAGAGGCCATAGTTTTAGGCTAAGGGGTGGTAGATTTAAATCAGAGATGAGGAGGAATTACTTTTCTCAAAGGTCGTGAATCTGTGGATTTCACTACCTCAGACTGCAGTGGATGCTGGGACGCTGAATAAACTTAAGGAGGAGATAGATAGATTTTTAATTAGTAACGGGTTGAAAGGCTATGGGGAGAGGGCAGGAAGATGGAGTTGAGGCCGAAATGAGATCAGCCATAATCGTAACGAATGGCGGGGCAGGCTCGAGGGGCTGAATTGCTAACTCCTGCTCCTAATTCTTATGTTCTTATCATTTGCAGAGGCCAATAAGCCCCTTCAGTGCAGAAACCTATGGAAACATCAGCACAAACCTGGGGATTAGTTACTCTGCTGGAGAGAGAGCCAGAAGGGAAAGGAGGCCAGTTGCATCCCTGAGTGGGACCCATGGATCGAGAGGCGCAACCAGAAGAGGTACAGGGCCATCAGTAAGCGCAAGGCAGAAGGGTCTGAAGAAGGTGCCATTATCCAGCAGGCGGAGTCTACAGGCAGCCCTCCTGCTACCTGGTCATGTCTGAGGTTCAGGGCCAAAGAAGGCTCCGCCTCTCCAGGAGACTGTCATCTCCATATGCAATATGACTGGTCCAGAGATCGCCTCCAACTGTATAGCTGGCTATCCTATGCCAGTGGCTCTTAAGGTTACAGTGGATTTTATGCCTCAGGTTCATTCCAGGCGTCAGTGGCTGATCTATGTGGTGTCACCTAATCGGCTGCCCACAGCTGCATCAAGCTGGTCGTTGATGCTCTGTTCCGATGGGTCAGTGCTTCATTCACTTCTGGACCAATGGAGCCAGCCAGGCTGAGCGAGCCAGAGGCTTTGTGCAATTGCAGGATTTCCCCGCATCCAGGGATCCATTGATTGCGCATATATGCTCACAAAGGTGCCAGCGGGGGAGCTGGGTACCTTCGTCAATAGAAAGGGCTTCCAATCCCTCAATGTTCAGATTGTATGTGACCACAACAGTCAGGCTTTGCAGGTTTGCGCCTGGTACCCTGGAAGCTGTCATGATGCCTACCTCCTCTGTCACTCCCAGGAGCCGAGGCTGTTTGTTGCTCCAGCTCGCTTGGATGGCTGGCTCCTGAAGAACAATGGTTATCTGTTGAAAAAGTGGCTCAAAACCCCACTGAGACACCCGAGGACAGGAGCCGAGAAGAGCTATAATTGCAGTCATGCCTCCACAAGGGCAGTAATCGAGAGGACCACGGGCCTACTTAAGATGAGGTTTCACTGCTGGATCGCTCAGGGGCATTACATCAATATCCTCCTGAGTGTGTTTCCCTTATTGCTGTTGTCTGTTGTGCACTGCACAATCTGGCTCTGTCAAGAAGAGACCCATTGGAGGATGAAGGCAGTGATCCTGCTCCACAGGCTGCAGAGAACTACTCAAGTGCTGAGCCTGAAGAGGAGCTGGAGCAGCTCCAGGGTGAGGGAGACAATCCCATGTGAGAATCCTTGTGGAGAGAGGCAGCACTCAGGGGAGATGTGCCTACTCAGTAACCCACCTTGTATATGCTGTACATAGTTTAAATACCTAGATTTGAGACATTACCTGAGTCAGGCGACAGTCCCTCGTCATAAAATATGTGACCTAGCACATCCTTCAAACAAGGTAACAGTGGTGGTGACACCAATCTAAGGGAAAGTTGGTGCCAGTTGGTGAAGAAACACCTGTAACCCACAACGACAACGACCCCTGGTCGGACTTGCATCCCGCAAGTGTACCTAAGCAAGAGGCTAACTGAAAAGGGTAACAATGGCGGTACTGGACAAGCAGTCACTGCCCCTACCCCTCCCGATTGAAAGCCTCGAGGCCCAGCACAAAGCCCGCTGTTGGAAGATGTGGCGTGATAACTTCTTGACGTACCGAGCAACTTCAGGCCTCCATACCAAAGAACAACAACTGTAGGTCAGTTTGTTCCTTTACTTCGTAGGGCCCATGGCTGACTACATCCTTAGCAGCCAGAGGCTCAATGAGACCTCTGCAGACTTTGACGCTGTGTTAAAAGCTTTCGCACCTTTTTTTACTCCATCTCGGGATACCGCTGCTGGGCAATCGCTCTTCAATCACAGGTCCACAAACCAAGGGAATCAGCTAAATTGCTTCATGCCACTTTCTATACTGTAGCTAGTCCTCACCAAAAGGAATCCGCGACAGACAATCGCATTCTTGCTTGACTGTTTCATGGCAATAGTCAATCCGGCCCAAGTACACAAATTTGGCCTATTGTCCTCTGACACAACAAGGCGTTGGCAAGGCCCACTCGCCCTTTAAACCCAAATGCGGTGGCCCCGCCCACAAAGAAGCCTGCCAAACTGGCCAAAAAGGCAGAAAATGTTACCACCGCCATCTTGAAGTGCTTACGCTGTGGCACAAAGAGACAACACAGACAGCAAGACCACGCAGCAGGGGGCACAGGGGGCTTCCGATGTGGGCAGACAGGATGCTTCCAGCGGTTCAGTTCTTTTAAAACCTCTAATAGGCGGAGGAAATAATAGCGTAACCGCACCTCACAGATCACCCAGAATATAGACCACAAACAGACAAACACCATCTCAGGCTTACTGGGAGAAGAATGAGACTATTGCCAAGGTTTCTGGTCAGTCACACTAGAAGCCAAAGGGTTTCCTATCCACTTTAAGCTCTTGCAAGCACTGGGGTATTCATACTGACTGGTCATTTAGCATGGCTCAACTGAGTTCATGTCTAACCATCAAATATTAAATTATAAGGTCCTGGGGAAACTGACCTGCATATCACAGGACTGATCACAGCCATTCTATGTCACATGAGGTGACAGATCACAGAGACCCTCTATAATCTGCAAATTCAAAGTATCTCTTTACTCAGCAGAAATGTGTGTACACAACTGGGAATGCTGCAGAAAGTAGATAAGGTCCTTCCGTCAGACAACAGGACTGAGTTCTGCCAGGAATTCCCACGACTCTTCTATGGCTGGGTAAGCTAAAAAAGATGAATATCACATTTCACCGCTCCAGAATCCAGGCTGGAGGGCCTGCTCGCCCCCAGGAGGGCACCACATCCTCAACTACCAAAGGCTAACGAGGAGCTTGACCACATGCTGCCCATGAATATTTCACCATGTCCACAATCCTAGAAGGCAAACAAGGAGTCCCCTGCCACATGGATGATGTCCTCATCCATGGCTCCACAAGGGAAGAATATGACCTGAAGGCCTGAGAAGACCTTAAGGCCCTCCAGGAAGCAGGTCTCATGCTGAATGACAAAGTGTGAAGTCACCATGACCGCCACCATCACATTTCCAGGCTATGTCATGCAAAGACAGGGGATCATTGTGGCTTCTCTCAAAACAAAGACCATTACCGACTTTCTCCATCTGACGTGTGTAACAGATGTCCAACTGTTCCCAGGGTGGTAAACCAGATGGGCAAGTTTATCCCAAACTTAGCCATCATCACCGGACCTCTACAGGATTTTTAAAAAATTCTTTCATGGAACGTGGGCGTCGCTGGCTAGGCCAACATTTATTGCTCATCCCTTAATTGTCCTTGAGAAGATGGTGATGTACTGTCTTCTTGAACCGCTGCAGTCCATGTGACGTAGGTGTCTCCTACAGAAAGGCCCTCAATGGTTCTGGGGCATGGAAAAACACAATGCCTTTCAACGTATTAAAGGCAGGCTAACATCTTCAGATATTAAGGCATATTACAGACCAATACTGCCCACTGTATTGACTGCTGATGCTTCCCCCACTGGCCTCGGCACTGTTCTTATCCAACTTCAGAGGAATGGTGACAGAAAGCCAGTATACTTCGCATCCAGATCGTTAACAGAAACAAAACGACACTACGCCACCATCAAAAAGGAAGCACTGACTGTCATATGGACTGTTGAGAGGTTGGTTACCTAGTAGGCTTGCCCTTCCATGTAGAGACAGACCACAAACCCCTCATTATCCTTTTGAATTCCATGGAGATCACTAAAATGTCCCTACGCATTCAATGCTATTGCCTTCGCTTGATGCGTTGTCAATACATGTCTATATCCCAAGGAAAGTTGCAATCCAAAACTAATGCTGTCTCCAAAGCTACAGTAGACCAAGCTATTGCCTTTGATTTCATACTTGTCTCAGAAGTGGAAGCATTCTCTTTGACCATAATGAACCCATTGTGGCCATGAAACTCCAAGAGGTCCGACGAGCACAAAAAAAGGACATGGGACATACTCAGGCACAAGAGTTCTGTCTGCAAGGTTGGTCTAAATATTGTCCAGCTAACCAGCTCATCCATAAATACCAAAAGCAACGCAGATGCTTAAGCATAATCTCCTAATTTTTGATCACCACTTGGTCATTCCTTAGTCCATGTGAGAAGAGATCCTTCTCAGGCTCCATGGAGGTCACCAAGGGATTGCAGAGTGCAGAGCACACACACTGCGATCTGGGCATCACACAGGCTGTTTGAAATTTCAGCCTATCCTGTCACACCTGCCAAATTAACTGCCTGGCACACACAGAATCCCTGCTGCCATCCAGCTTTCCACATCAACCTTGGCACAAATTCTCATTCTCTCATCATCAAGGTAAGACATAGCTCATTGCCATAGATTATTACTCTAGGTGGCTGGAAGTAGTGAGATTTGACATAGCTATCAGGGCTCTGCAGACCATCTTCTATACCCATGGCTTCCCCGATGAAATCATCTTGGGTAACAGCCCACAGTTTGCTAATGACTGCTTGTGAAAAGTCACTGCTGACAATGGGATCATTCATATCATCAGCAGGGAGGCTGAATGTGCGGTCAATACCAGCAGGACCCTGATGTCTAAGGATCCCAACTAACATTCAGCCCTGTAGCATTATCGAGCCACGCCTCTGGCTAATAGCTTCTGTCCAGCCAAGTTGCTCATGGGCCAATCTCTAAAGACGCGGGTTCCTCTACTGCCTAGAAATTTCCAAACTAATGTTACCCTTGCTGATCGCAAGAGGTTGAGAAATAGGGAGACGAGGCTCAATGAGAAACAACAACAGTGATACAATTTCAGACATAGGGCCAAGACTCTACAACTCTTAACTCCAGGCCAGAGAGTTTGGATCCATGATCGCAAGGCAGAAGATGTCATCCTTACCAGAACGGAACACCTGTGATCATACCTGGTCTAGACACTTTCTGATGTAGCAGAAGAGCTCTCATTTCACTGGTACCCACTAGACCACAGGTTTTTGATTGCCACACAATGTGGTGTGAAGAATACTTTGAGAACCTTGTGAGATGCTGACCCACCCCAGGACCCAATTCCAGACCACCGGCCCCACTTGGCAGACGTAAAAATGGAAGGGTGGTGAAGGCTCCACGGAGACTTTTCTGGGATTTTCCGGTCATGCTTGCCGTTAATCTCAAACTGGGGTCTCTGGGGAGCAGAAGACGACAGAGTCAATGTAATGCAAATAATGTAAAGTAAATGCAATGTAAATAATTAAAACATAGTTTCATATTGTTGTTAAGAAGCAGATAGAATACTTGGGGGGAGGTGCACACAGCTCCTTCTCACTGTCCATGGTCCTATAGTGAGGAGAGTGAATGGGAGAAGTTTCTTCACATGGAGGGCTATAATATATATATTATAATATATAAATAATATATATCTTATTAAATGGTGGAGCAGGTGCAAGGGGCCAAATGGCCTACCCCTGTTCCTTGTTCAGATGTATGGACCAGTTGAGCCAGTCTGTGCTGTAAATATTGTGTAATACTATAAACAAAAGATTTGCATTTACGACCACCGGAGGTCTCAGTGCTTTGTAGGCAATGAGGTACTTTTTGAGATTTTGTCACTGTCGTAATTTAGGAAACACAGAAGCTATTATGTGCACAGCAAGCTTCCACAAACAGCAATGTAATGATGACCAGATAATCTATTTTTGTCAAGTGGTTTGAGGAATAAACATTGACCAGGGCACCAGGGATAACTCTCCCGCTGTTCTTCAAAATATTGCCACCCGAGCAAACAGATGAGGCCTCGTTTCACATCTCATCTGAAAGATAGTACCCCTGACAGTGCAGCAGTCCCTCAGTACTTCATTGGATTGTCAGCCCTGATTTTTGTGCTCAAGGCCTGGAGTGGACTCAAAGCTGGAACTTTGTGACTCAGAGGCTATCTACTAAGCACAGCTGACACTCTTGCGTCTAACTTATTTAAATATGTATTATCCTTTGGTTGAAGTTCTATCTGATATCATTATATTCCTAACTTACTAAGTTGCATGCACGTGCATGAACACGTAATCACTCTGTGGTCGTCAGTCTGCTACGTAACCAGCAAAATTAACGCATGATGTAAGCACACATTTCTAAATTGTAAGGCATAAATTCACTATAACCTATGGCCTTGTGTGGAATACTAATGCTCTCCACAGCTGTATGCTTTGACCTTGAGGTGTGGACAACAAGTGCACACATTCTGGAGCAGCCTGGGCGTTTTCCTGATCTTTAGATGTCTTTACTGTTCAAATATCACACCTGTACATTTTTCTCTTCCCACTCACAGTTTGAATTATATTCAGCGCACATCCATTAACTCTGTTCAGCGGCCTCATTTATTACATCAAAAAGATAGTCTACTCTGGCTGCTCTCACGTTACATTAAAGGAGTTAGCGCTTAGATCTTTGACTTATTTAAGAAAAGTGCCTCCAGTCATTTGGGTACACTCCTGACAGGCTCCTGACTTTCAACATCTGCATTATGAAATCGAATGTGCAGCCCCAGGGCTGTCTGCTGTAGGTAAATGGCACATAGCACCTGGTTTCTTTCAATGGCAGTCCATGCAGTGTTCTAGGTGCAAAGATATCTTTTGTGCAGTGCCATTAAAAGCTGTCAAGATTAATAAAGGTAGTGTATATAGGTTTAATATCACACAGGTTTCAAAGGAAGGTGCTGAATAAAAGAAAACAACACTCCTTTAAGGAGTGTCGCCAGGTTCCCTTGTGCTAAACTGAAGGCAGAATCTTATTGAATTGTAGTTTCAGTGCGTGATTCTGTATCAGCAAGTGGAATGGAAATGCTTCTAATTTCCAAAATGGTAATGGTTGTTCTATAAGGTGCAATTTAACAGTCTATAGTTCTCCTGAGGTTTAAGTTGGTAATGACACTCCCTAGTTTGGATATACAAATCCCATGTTCTGTCTCACAGCTATGCTGAGGTGGCTGATCTTTGTGGGGGTGCTGCTGGGAGTCCTGTAATTGACCTCAGTGCCTCTTGGCAGGAGAAAGGAAAACTTTCCTGGGCTCCTGTTTCTGACTGCTGTCCAGCGTTTTCTGCTGGAAAGAGAGTGTGGCATCTCTATTTATTTCCCATTGAAATTCAGATGTGACACAGGTGTCAATTCGCTATCGCACAAAGTCATTGGGTCTCACAACAACTATGGTCCCAGGTATGAGGAACAGGAAGATGGAAGCCCTTGCCTGAATGAGTCAGCGTCTTCAGGAGGGGAAAACCAAAGAGAAAAACCCAAGGGTGATCACTGTCTGTACTCGTTTAAAATCCCGAACAACCACAAATAATTATGCATAACATTTGTTTCTCTTGCTACTATATTATTTAAAATTTTTGTGCATAAATGATAAACACTGATGATTCAATTGGCCAAATTGACCGTCAAAGAGGAGTTATTGAACCTGGCAGTGTACGGGAACTGAATAAACACTCAGGGTGGGATTTTCCACTCCCGCTCGCCACAAAGATCATCCAGTCCTGCCAAAAGGCAATGGGTTTCTGGCTGGACCACCAAATCTCCCATGGCGGGTCCTGCGTCGACAGCGCCAGGCAGTCTGGCCTCAGAGTTTCAAAGACTAGAGCAAAGAAATGCCTACAAAAGACTTTGCTGATGTTAATTCAGTTTCCTTATGTCATTCAACTTGGTAGCTCCTCCCAGTTCATTTCATCAACACTCAAAATGAAACCTGGGTGACTATTGACACCACCATGTGAGCCAATGAGCTAAAAGTGGTGCAGGACAAGGTTTATGATTGGGCTTGCAGCAAGCAGAGTTTATTCACTAGCAAACAGGGTCTATTTAAACAGATAAAAGCAAAAAACTGCGGATGCTGGAAATCCAAAACAAAAACAAAAATACCTGGAAAAACTCAGCAGGTCCGGCAGCATCTGCGGAGATGGACACAGTCAACGTTTTGAGTCCGCATAACTCTTCAACAGAACTGTTGAAGAGTCATGTGGACTCAAAACATTGGCTCTATTTAAACAGAGACCCTTTAAACACAGCAAAGGGAGCCCATGACCAAAATTGCAATAGTCAACTGATAAAAAACAGGATTGTTTCTCCAGCAGAATACAGTAAGTGGAGGATAGTTACATAGTATAAATTATGTGCAAATAATCACACTGATTGAAGAAGCTGAAAGGAAGATTTGCAATTTTGAAGTATCACAATCACTCTGCCATTGTTGGTGGCTGGTGTCATCCTGACGTTCCTGTCCCTTCTTCTGATGTCAACACAGAGGAGGGGCTCCTGGGAGAAGCGTCCAGCCTCACTACTTGTCTCTGGTAAGTCCAGAGACAAGTAGGGGAGGCCCAGCAGAGCTGTGTGCTAAATTCTGGAGAGCCTGTCTGGCTTATACTTCTCCAGAGCCCTCCCAGGCCTAGCAATTGGGGGCCAGAAATCTTTTTTTTTTTGTCGTTGACATAAACCTTTAACCAATGATAATGATCTTCTCCCTTTAAAGCTTCTGCTTCAGTGGTCGGTGCTGGAGATCATCTTGAAATTTTTGGTTGTAAGGCTACTACTCAAGAAAATGTATCAGATACAATAATTGAACCAACTCTTCATCAAGAGACAAGAACACAAGAATAAGAATAAGCCTGCTCTGCCATTCAGTAGGACAAAGGCTGACCTGATTGCCGCCTTAAGTCCACTTCCCTGTCTGGCTCCCATAATCCTTGACTCCCTTGTTGATGAAAAATCTGTCTAATTCAGCCCTGAATATATCCAATGACCCAGCCTCCACTGCTCTAAGGAAGTGAATTTCACAGCCTAACGACCCTCTGAGAGAAAAAAATTCTCCTCACCTCAACCTTAAGTGGGAGACCCCTAATTTTTTAACTGTGTCCTCTAGATTTAGATTCCCCCATAAGGGGAAACATCCACTGGGCCTTCATCCCAGGAATCAGTTGAGTGAACCTTCTTTGAACTGCTCCTAAGGCAATTATATCTTTTCTTAAGTAAGGAGACCAAATCTATACACAGTACTTCAGATGAGGTCTCTCTAAGGCCCTGTAAAGCTATAGCAACACTTCCCTAATTTTATACTCATTTCACATTGCAAGAAATGCCAACATTCTATTTGCCTTCCTAATCACTTGCTGTACTTACTGTGGTAATATGCCTTTAAGGGATAGCAGCACAATATCACTAGAAGGGAAGTGTGTCATGAAATCCAGTCTTAGCCTCACTTTTGCCTTTAAGCAGAGCATACACACATACAGCTCTGCTGCTGATGTCTTCAAGCTTTTTATCCATGTATATCTGTCCTCATGTACCGAGTCTAAATAAACGAACTCACAATGTGTTTACCTAATCCCTTATGAGTGATTGGTGCCTTTATATAGTTATAACAACGCAACACCTGCATATTAACTTTTTGTGATTCATATACCAGGACACCCAGATCCATCTGTAACTGTAGAGTTCTGAGCCTCATTCTATTTAAATAATATACTGCTTTTTTGTCCTTCCTACCAAAGTGGACTAGTTCACATTTTCCCACAAGTGCGGAGAGTAGAGAGGGAAATAAAACTGGTATCTAATCACAGTGGTCTGAAAACGGAAGTGAATACATTGTAAAGGATGTAAACAAATGTCCAAAATTGTAAACATGTAAAAGTTCATTTGCAATTCTATAAAAGGTGCACGAGAAAATGAAAGCTTTCTAAAATAAACACTGGACGATGAAACACCAAGTAATTCAAGGTAAACCTGCAGTAATGACATTACAATTAATCATCCTTCTGCATAGATTCATTGTGCTGACAGTCACTACACTGACAGCAAGCACCCCTGTTTGAAATTTTAAGAAGTATAGACACATTATATAAATACTAACATACATCGGGAAGTCATTTCATATTATTTAGTTTTGGAGTTACAGTAATTACAAACCGCTTGACCATAGTTTGTGATTATATCTGAACCCTTCAATCAGATTCATGATTTGCAGCCATTCCCAAGCAATGCTCCTCCATATATAACAATCAAACGTGGACATATATATATATATGAAGCATTACAGTAAACGTGTGTACAGAAATCCATGTAAAGAAATCAAGCAGACCAAGTTACAAAGCTCTACTACATGGCAGCCTGGTGACGTTGAAGGCTGCAATTCTAAGGGTACATGTTCTATCCCACACGGCCAGTGATACTGATGTGAAACTAACGAGCCAGGAGCAGGAAACCAGATGTGAGTTCCAAATCCCCCACCGTGCGTCATTTTTAAATCAGTCTAAAGTGCTTCATTTCAATTCACAAATTAATGGTAGTGGCAGAAAAATCACTGCAAGTGTGATCCTATAATTTGCATGCAGGGGAGTATGCTGTGCGCTCAGTTTGCCCTCATTAAGTGAGTGATGATGAGAGGAGTGGGTGGGGGTTAGGCCAGATTAAAACACATGTGAAGTAACTGGTCAAGCTTTCATACTTTTAGTGGGAGAAGGTAGCATAGTGGTAACATCACTGGTACCAGTGACCCAGACTTAATGCTCTGGGATATGGGTTCAAATCCTACCACAGCAGCTGGTGGACTATAAATTCAATTAATGAGAAACTAGACTCAGTAATAGCAACCATTGATTGTTGTCAAAACTCATCTAGTTGAAGGAAATCTGCTGCCCTTACCTGGTCTGGCCAACATGTGGCTCCAGAACCACAGCAATGTGATTGATTCTTACCTGCCCTCTGAAATGGCCAAGATAGTCACTCAGTTATACCAAATTGCAACAGAAAAGCCAAAAAGGAATAAAACTAGATGGACCACCTGGCATTGACTTAGGTACCTGAAATAACTAAAGTCACACCCTGCTCTGTTGGCCCTGTAAAGTCTTCCTCATTAATACCTGGGGCTTGTGCTAAGATTCTGAGAACTGTCTCATAGATAGCCTGATGTAGTCATACTCACCAAATCATAACTTGCATTCAGTATCCCTTGATGTCAAGGGCAGTCACCCTCGCCTACCCCTGGAGTTCAGCTCTTTTGTTTATGTTTGGACCAAGGCTGTAATGAGGTCAGGAGCCAAGTGGCCCTGGTGGACCCCAAACTGAGTGTCAGTGAGCAAGTTATTGCTAGTAAGTGCCAATTGATAATACTGTTGATGACACCTTCCATCACTTTGCTGGTAACTGAGAGTAGACTTACTTGAATTGAATTGGCCAGGTTATATTTGTTCTGCACAGGGCATACCTGGGAAATTTTCCACATTGTTGGTTAGATGCCACCTTTGTAGTTGTACCTTGGCAGCTGAGACATGATTTGTTCTGGAGCACAACTCTTCAATACTACTACTGGGATGTTGTCAGGGCCGATAGTTTTTACAGTATCCAGTGCCTTCAGCCATTTCCTGATATCATGTGAAGTGGACCAAATTGGCTGAAGACTGGCATCTATGATGCTGGAGATCTCAGGAGGCATTTCGGGCTGAAGAGATTTGCAAATGCTTCAGCCATATATTTTGCACTGAAGTGCTCGGCTCCCCCATCATTGAGGATATTGTGGATCCTCCTCCTCCTGTTGATTGTTTAACTGTCCACCACCATTCAGGACTGGATGTGCCAGGACTTCAGATTTGATCCCTTGTTTGCGAGATCATTTAGTTCTGCCTATTGCTGCCTAATCAATGATGCCTAGATCCTAGGACTAAAAAAAATATAACAGCTTTGATAGAGTCTCTACTAGCAACAAATCAAATAAAGAACTGAAGACCATCTGAGGCATCTTTCTGTGAGATAATCAAACAGTTTTTTTTCAGGCAATTCAAATGTTAACCATTTTAATTCTTAACGGAATAAAAGTTTTGACACCTGAGTGATATCAAATGGAATTGGTACATAAAATACTCTTTATTGAGTTATAATTTGTTAGCCTTGACTTAGATACACCATCTATGGCAACTGTTACAATGCCTCCAAGAAACCCTTGGACTTTTTTTAAAGATTATTAAAAGATCGCCTCAGCTTTGCACCCAGGGAGTTAGACCAAGAATAGTCTTCAGGTGAAGTAGGATCTGAAGGCACAGCCTAAATAGACCGGGCCACATAGATAAACTATCCTGTTTATTTTAAAGTTAAATGTTCAATCCTTTTTATCAAATACTTTGATTTTATATTATCGGTTGTTCAATAGCAGTATTTACTACAATTTGGGTGGTAAAGTTGATTGGAACATATGGGTTTCACTGTAGTGCAGACTGAGGAACTGAAAGATGCCAAGCTGAGGTGACAGAGTGCCACCACTGGCAGGGAGGTATAATTGCAGCATGACAAGTTTTGAGAGTTTCCATTACAAATGTGAGCAGGAATTTATGATGGAATAGCACTGACACAAAATTGTGACAAACAGTAGAAAGTAAGGTTTGGTAGACAGGAAATGCATTCAGATGTTTGTAGATATAAAATCACAAATGACTTTTTCACAGGACAAAATCTGCTTTTGTCACAATGTCATAGGATTTAGCTCCCACAGAGAGAAACCCAGACCTATTTCTTGAACAAAATTATGTTGGAAAGCAATTCATCTGCACCTGGTGTAAAAAGAAGAAAGAAAGACTTGTATTTGTATAGCATCTTTCACAACTTTAGGACCTATCAAAGTGTTTCACAACCAGTGAAGAACTTCTCACAAATGGTAATTGTCATGAGACGGAAACTACAACAGCTAATTTGCTCACATCATCATAGGAGAAAAAAGACCAAATCTTCAGTTTTAGGTGTTGATTAAGGGGTATCTGTTGGCTAGGACACCTGGGAGCTCTCTCCTGCTCTCCTTCGGATAGCTCAGTGGGATCTTTTACATCCATCCGAGAGGGCAAATTTAGAGCCTCAATTGAAGGACGACACCACTACCAGTGCAGGACTCCCTCAGTCGTGCACTGAATTGTTAACCTAGATTATGTGCTCTTGTCTCTGGAGTGGGAATTAAACTCAGAACCTTTGGCCTTAGAGGTGACAATGCTACTGACTGATGACAGGCACAAGATTTTTGGGCACAAATGCAGTGAAGCATGTCTCTGATGATCAAACACTGAGTGGATCAAACATTGATCTGCCTTATTTATATAAGGGTGAGATTATTTAGTCCACAGGCCACTTGCCCATCTGGCGAATTAAATTTCAGGCCTCTTGCTTCGCCAATGGCCCTCTGCTAAACCTCAGGATTGGGGGTTGGGAGAGGATAGTGCTGGGGTCCATTGTGGGCCACCACCAGCCCCCATGTTGCCTGTGGGTCCAAGAGGAGGACAAGGGCACAACGAGGTGCATGAGAACACTGTCACCTCCATATTCTGTTCCAATTTACACATCATTCTGACTGGGTCACCGTTCCTTCATCATCGCTGGCTCACTATCCTGAAATTGCCTATCTAATGGCACTGTGGGAGTATCTTCATCACACAGGTGCAGCGGGTCAAAAGACCACCCACCGCCATCTTAGCAAGGGCAGCTGGGGATGGGCAATAAATGCCTGTATTGACTGCACCATTCTCATTGTGAGTATGAATAATATAAAAAACATTAAGTCGCATCTTCACAGTCTCAGAACACCCCTAGGCACCTTACTCCCCCGATTTACTTTTGAAGTGTAATCCAGGCAGAAAGGGCTTCAGTTTAACATCTCATCGGAAAGATGGCATCTTTAACAATTCAGTGCCATCTAAGTAATGCTCTGTGGTGCCAGCCGATACTACTTCCTTGAGTGGGGTCTGAATTCACAGAATTCAAAAAAAAAATCACAGCCAAGATCATGATGAATGGCGGAGCAGGCTCGAAGGGCCGAATGGCCTAATCCTGCTCCTATTTTCTATGTATGTTTCTATGTATAAAAGAATGACCTCAGGAGGCTCCAGTGTACTTTAGAACCAAAATATTACTTTAGAAGTGCAGTCACTATTGTAGCATTGCTGGCGCACTGCTCCTCTGCTGGGAGCACATAATGAATTTTCTCTTCACTGCCAGGAAAAGACTGAGATCCTGAAGTAGTTGATTCAGCTCAGAATTCAGAATTAACACAAAATGAGCTTGGCCACTGTCAATCCAGTTTCTACTGGGCATAGGCCCACAGTGCAAAAGTTGGCAGTAGAGTAGCAAACCCACTCGAGAACAGCCAGGAATTGGCTGGTGTGGGAAACAGCAGTAATGTGAGCCCGTCATCTAATGAGGTTGGCGGTGAGGTGAATTACTGGGACAGAGCAGAGGGAGAGAGCTTTACTCCACACCGGACTGCCACAGCAGGCTCGAGTCCACAAGATGGAAAATGTCCATTCCCCAGCACGAGTACTGCTCACCTCAAAGAGCAACAAAAGACACAAAAGGAGTTCACCTTCCAGTGTTTTTGCACAGCTCCCCCACTCCTCCCCCTGCAGAAGCAAGTGACCAAGTCACAGGACGTGACAGCTGACAGTCGTCCTCACACCTGCACGCTTGTGTGAATTCACAAGATGTAGAAGCTACTCAGCTGCAAACTCCCAACAGTCTAGGATCAGAGATTCAAAGAGTTGTGAATGAAACTTTTCCTGGACATTTCTAATAAGATCCAGGTGGGAACTCTTTGGCTCTGACGGTTGTCAACATCACATGAGCTGCAGTAGTCAATGTAAAAGACAGCTGGCTCAGGCTGCACAAGGTGATATTTAACCGTGGAGGGAAAGAGAGGGTCAGTCACCTGCCAGATTCAATTTCGTTTTTAGGGGGTGCTGCAGTTCATCTGGTTGCAGTTCAGTTAGTTATGCTCTGACTGACTTCCTTCCGCTGTAAGGGACCTTGCTGGCAAGGATTGCTGTGTTGTGTGTGTGTGTTTTTTTCCCCTCTCTGGGCAAAGGGCCATTGCTGTGATGTTATGTGAGTCTGCAGCTGGATACAGATAGGCCTCTCATTATGCAATGGCCACATGCCTCGTATTAGAATAATTTCATCAGAGCACTTCAAACAAGCAGCGTGGATGGTTAGTGCTTTATATTTCCTTCAGAACAGCTTATCTGTTTAGTTGTGTGACAGCTTGGTTTTTGATCATCCAAATGCATGGTCTTAGATGCTGCTCAAACTATTGCTTTTAATGATTAAATAAAAAGTATATCATTCAGTGTAAAGTGAGGGACACTCTCATAGCCATTTAGGTGCTTCCCCAAGACCCAGCATGGTCTTATTGTTGCACTAAGCAGCACTTAGTAGCCACATACCAGAAGTGTGGAGTAAGGCTGGTATTAATGTCAAAGCTCTTGTGATTCTGCACGTCATAGTGTCATTTAAAGAAAGATTAAGTGTCAGAAATGAAATCATTGCCTCCTTCCAATATTTACCCTTCTTTTCATGACTATGACTGGCTTTCAGCTGTTCTCTATTTCTCTAGCCAGCTTTTACAGTCCCTTGCTGATGGGTTGCCATTATGGACACATGTTGTGATTCCTCTCTAGTGTTGCTCACAGCAGATGCAAATAAAAACTGCACACTTGTCCCTGCGCCTCCCCTCTGCTTGTTTGCCATTTCTTCATTCTTTGTGTTCCATAATTTCTTTTTGCTGTTCATGTATTTTTGTCTGTAAATCTTGCTCACCCTTTCCATCTCTGTTCTCTAAGTTGGTTTCTCAGTCTATGTTTGTCTCCTGCTTCCTGTGTATGTTTGTCCCACAGTTTGTGTCCATCTCTGTATCTCTGCCTGCATCTGTCTATTTCCTTCTTACATTTTCTTCTCTGCCAGTCTGTATTCTTGTCCCACTGCCTTCGTTCTCCCTTCTTATGTTATATTTTTGATCTTTTTAAATTGCTTTGACAGTTTTTATGGTTCTGATCTTTCTCCCCTTTGACTCTCTGCAATTTCTCGTAAATCAACATCTAATTTGCTATTTAAATTTGCTCTTTGAGTCTAATTTCCCCTTGCTCAGAGTATGGGGCAGATATGAGTCAGGTGTGAGATGACAAGAAGGGACAATGAGCCAGAACCTCAGGTTGCTCTCAGAAGAGGGGAGAGATTCAGAGTGGGAGAACAGAAAGTTTCAACTGAAAAAGAATGCTAACACAAAGCAAGTTAAAAAAAATGTAAGCAATTAAAATGAGGGAAATGAGTCGCAAATAATGGGACTTTTGGGTGAAGGGGAAAAATTTAAAATGACATTCACTAAAGGGATATGATTGTTGTTTCAGGATGTGGGCACCCCAACATTGAACATTGATTGTCCATCTTTAGGTGCCTTGAGAAGGTAATGGAGGTGAGCCTTCTTACTGATTGCTGGACTACTCGCAATGGAAAAGACATTATGATGCAGAATTTTTTCAGAGGAAGCTTGGTCCCCACTAATCAATCATCACAATGGACTCGATCATATGTGAGGCAAAATGGGTAGGGGAGTGCACAGGAAGTCACAACTGAGCTGGCTGTAACCCAGGCGTGTCTCGGACTTCTCTGTCTCCGTTTCTGAGAACAGGTTATCAACCAATATTCACGAAAAGCTGTTGTGGTATTACTTTGTAGAGCGTGTAGTTTAAGGTACTGATTAGCATACTGCTGAATATGTAAATGGTTTGGTATTCATTATCACAAGAAGTGATGCAAGTTAACATGTGAAATAGTTGTTGGGGCAGTATTGATCAGCAGGTAACACGTTTGAAAATCCTGGAATCCTGTTATTCTTTAAGAACTCTTTGTTTAGATTGCCAAACGTTATAGTCGATGGTATATTTTTGTTAGGAGGCCATAACACAAGTCACTGACTCCCAGACCTACTTTTATTATATTTTTTCAAACCCTCCTTCCCCTATACTATTCTCCCAGTTTCTGCACCTCTGTTATAACTGTTCTGATGATGCCACCTTCCATACCACTGCCTCTGATATATCTTTTTTTCCTCCACCTGGATTATTAGTTACTGTGTCTCTCCTACTTCCTGTACTTTTGCTCTCACCCTCCCAGAGCCATGATAGGGGTCCTCTTATCCTTCTACTGCACCAACCACCGTATTCAATCGATCATCCTCTGTCATTTCCTCCACCTCAAGTTAGATGCCATTATCAAGCTCATCCTCCAACCGCACCAACCCATCCCCCCTCCAGCATTCCCTCCATGACACCCTGGTCGTCAATCACCCTTAACATCCATTTCCCTTCTCATAGCATCCTCCATGCAAATGCAGGAAATGCAACTCCTGCACTATTACCTCCTCCCCTCACAATCCAAGGCCCTGGACACTCCTTCCAGGTGAATTGTACATACTTTAATTTAGTACTCTGTATTTGCTGCTCACAATGCAGTTTGCTCAACATTGGGAAGACCCAATGCAGATTGGATGATTGCTTTGTGGGACATCTCCTTTCAGTTTATGAGTGTGACCCTGAGTTGCCGGTTACCTGTCATTTTAATTCTCCATGAACTCCCATTTTGACCTCTCTGTTCTCGGCCCCCTATACAGTTACACTGAAGCTAGATGTAAGCTCAAGGGATAGTCTTTTGATTTGGCACTTTACAACCTTGTGGACTCAACTCTGAGTTCAGCAACTTTAGATCATAACCACAGGTCCCATTTTTCAGACAGCACTTGCTGGTACTTGTTCTGCTCTTGCCATTTACATCTCCTTTAGATACATCTTTTGCTTCATTGCTTATTCCATGACCATTTCCTTTTGCCTTACACCATTATCCCTTTTGTCATTTAATCTTTCCTTCCTTCTATCTTATCACAGACCTTTACTTTTTGTACTTTTCCCTCCCCCCTTTACCCAGCGTTTGTACTTGCTTAAAACCTGTAACACCTCGAACATCTTTCTTTTCTGGCTAAAGGTCACTGACCTGAAAAATTGGGTTGGTCTTTCCTGATTGTGTCAAGATCTCAATATCGGCATCAAATCAGATCTGGGAGCTTGGAAGTGGTTGTGGTAGGATGTTGCCTCCCCAGAGTTGACCAATTAAGAAGCTGCCTCTGGGAGCCATCTCCAATTAAAAGTGGCAGGCAGATCAGTGAAGCAGAAGGCCCAATCAGAGGGCTCACATTGATGTCAGGCTCGCAGCCACATTGGGAGATGTGGGCACTGCTGAGATAGGCAGGCGAGTAAGGGGATCCCTCAACATGGAGACATTCTCTGTTGCCTGCAGAGAAGTCAATAGATAAAAAGGCCAGAAGCCAGTAGGGGCATTGGGATGTAAGGGAAACCACTCTGCAGGATTGGCGATGGAAAATGTTGTGGATTTTGATCCCTGTGGCCCTGTCATTGGGGCATGGAGCCTCTACCTCCAATGGTCACTCAACTTGCCACTGGGATGCTACCTCTCACATGGTGGTGGGGGCACTTTGATTTTGGTCAGATACCATGTGGTACAAAATGGTCCTAATTGTGCACTAATCGGCTGCCATGGGGCAGACAGCTGACCCTGGTCCCGGTCTGTTCCTGGGAAAGCCCCCCCACCAGAGGCAGGTATTCATCTGGAATCTGTCCTAATGTGGCTCTCCCCTATTTTCCTGCACGCTCTCCAGCTCCAATCCTATTTCCAAGAGGGCGGGAAGGTTCAACCCGTTATCTGTTTTTCTCTCCTCTGATGCTGCCAGGTTAGCGAAGTGCTTCCAGCATTTCCTGTTCATATTTCATCATCAGACACATTGGATTCACTTTTACACACCTGCCTTTATAACCTGTACATTGTTTGTCCACCACCATAACCATTTCACCACCTTATCTGCCTGCCTACAGTCACAATGTAATTGTGTGGTTAGCATGGAAAAAACTGTGATATTTGAGGCATAGAGACACATATTAATAATAAAGATAGATAGATATTTCCTACTAAGAAGGAGGGGATGTCACACAATTATCGATTCATTTTTTAAAAGTTTATTTCCCTCCTAGGACTGCCATTATTATTCAAGTGATAAAACTGGAAACTTGTTCCCTTTGAAAAGACATCATTTTCCAGGTGTTATCTCAAAATGCAATTTAGCCGGTTCCAGTTTTCTAGCAAACTAAATGTCATTAATTTAATTGCTGACATCAATAAAACTCTGTTTTATATTGCTATCCCTCAAAATCATGGTTAAGAACATGTGGAGCCCAATACTGGAGGAAGCTTTGCTTTGAGCAGAAGCTGTTAACTTCATAGAATCTTACAAAAAGCCATTTGACCCATCGTGACCGTACTCGCTCTTTGAAAGAGCTATCCATTTGGTCCCACCATCATCCCCAACCCTGTTCTCCCCCATAGCTGTGAAAATTCCTTCTTGAGTATTTATCCGGTTCAGTTTTGAGTTTTACTATTGAATCTGCCATCCTTTCAGAAAGTATATTCCAGATAACACCAACAACGACAATTTCTCTTCGTCATCTCTCTAAATAGGGTTTTCTGAAAACCAGTGTTAGTGTTCTCTTTACATTCCTTTTGCAACCCTGCCCCCGACCCCCGTTTTCTCTGCTCCTTATCTTATGTTTAATTCTTTTGGATTAGTACAACTCTGCCCCGGTCAATAGTTTTCCTGCACCTCTCTGCAGTGACTATTTTCAGCATTGAGTCTAGACAGTGAAGAATTGGCTTTAATTCAGGGTGTGACTCTGAGTCCAGCTGCCCAAGTGGGAAGCAAACCATCTACCTCCCTCTTCAAAGCAAGTCCCAGCTGGGACTTGCTTAAAGCTGGTGTAAATGGCATTACTTCTGGAGTCAAATATGATCAGGATTTGGGGAGAGGCTCAGGCAGTCACCCTGGACTTATGGAAATGCTCCCCAACTTTGTAATTACAGACTGTGGAATGGTGAGCAAATCCGCACTCAGGGTGGGTGAGAGGGGGAACTGTGGGCGGATTGGTGGGGAACAGCATTGTACCTTTGTAAAACCTGGGTATTATCAGAAATGTTTAAGACTGCACAAAAAAACCTCGCTTAAGTGGATCCTTGATGTTGTCACTGGTGAACCAGAGACTGTATGGGCCGTGGTTAGGCCCATGGTTAAAATGGCAACCTGATGACATCATAGGGATGCGACATTGTCATTTAAATGAGGCTGCCACTCCTTTGGGATGGGCAACATTCCATGCTTGAATTCAGGTGAATAAAAATGGTAGAAAGCAGGAATGCTTTATGAATGCAGCATAGCGTTGCATTCACCACCCCCCCACCCCCCCACCCCCCCCACCCCCACCCCATCAGCAGCCACACTCCATGGTGTGGCAAGGTGGGGAGGGGTGGAATTAAATCAGTCCTTATGTGCCAAAAACTGCTGTTCCATGAAGGGTATCACAGGCAAGGCCAGATCTGTTCTCATCAGACATCTAAGCTCGTACATATCCAGCAGGGATAGATTTTCCTTATTCTTCCAGCTTTTTCTCCAATTTTCCTGTTGTTTCTAAACCGGTGCATGAAGTACACTCAGAGTATGTTGCAAAGGCAGTAAGTGGTGAGCACCCTGAGGGGCAATCACTGACTTTGATCAGCCCAGAGCGGATTCAAGTGGGCAGAGTGGCCTCTCTTCTTGTTGGTGCTGGTGTGAGGTCCTGAGACATTTTGAGGCCCATGATTCATTAACATGCCGCCAGATGGTTGAGGGCACCTTACGGACACACCTGCTATGCCACACAAGCTCTGCATGTTAAAGGGGTTCCATCAGTGCTTGTTTACCCTTACTGTTAGTTCTTGACTTTAGGATTTTATAAAGGACAAACTCACAGGGACACAGGGGTTTAGGCTCAGCCACAAACTTATTTATTGACAGGACACCCCCTAATACAAGAACCCTAAACTAGTATAAGGACTCTGCACAACACTCAAAACAACAAACCCTTTAATAAAACTCCACTGAAAAGTAGAATCATATGCAAAACCACAGGCCCAAAACTTACTTGGTTCAACTCAAGCCCCCTTTCAGGATTTAGTTACTACCCTTAAAGCCATCCTTAATTCTCAGCCCCAAAACCTGTGGATCTGGCTGATACTTACACCTCCCTGCATGGTTGGTTGTTCAGTGCGAGCAGTAGGTCCATGAATCAGGTTGACCGTTCCTAATCCCCATTGGTGACTGCAGTGCCAGAAACCATGGCCTTGGACTTTTTATTACAAATCTTGCTTATAGTATCAAAGTACATTTCCTGGAGCATATTCTGTTTGGTTGGTCGGTGCTTAGTACCCCTTTATCTCTTTAGTCGGGTTCCTGCCTTAGGTCAGACAACCCATTCATCGCAATGTTGTTTCCATGACCGAAACAATGGGCCTCATCCCAGTGTGATGTCTCTGGATCTCAAGTTCATATGCATGTGATAGACCCATTTCTCCTTAGCTGCTGTCGATGTTTGTTTTTGTGATGGCTGTTGTCCAGGGCCATATGCTGTGATGGTCTCATAGTTTTTTTAATTGGATTGTCTGGTGGTACCTGCTTTGTCTCTTTGAGATGACAATGTTCCAATATCTTTACACAGTATATTGATTTGGTTCCGGTATTGACATGTTTGAAGATTAACCCCTTGTGGTACAGCCTGTCTCTGTGTTGAGGTTTGGCCTGTTTGTTTTGTAGTGTTTACGTCCATGAAGCAAGGTCTTTGGGGATTTTATATTTAATAAAGTCCAGTTGTTGGGGGTTACGATCCTACATATGTTTGTACCTGAAAATTGCAACCAAGCTATAACTGATGTAAGAGTTGGACTTAGTACACAGCCTGTATCTGGTGGGTTAGATTGGATTGCATGACTGTTTTGTCAGGCCTGAAAATTAGGTCAGGATGGCCTTGGGTGTCAAATGGGGGTGACTACCCATCTTTCAGGCAAGAAATAAACAAATTACAGCCTGATCATTTTTATTCCCTTCTTAGCCCAAACACACTGGTAACAATTGAGGCTTCAGTGCTGAAGTCAGTTAAAGCAGTACAGACTGTGGGGATTGCACCCGCTTGACCATTAATACTGCAGCACGGTGCACATTTACCCTCTGAACTTTTGGTGGAGTTTACACTCGTGGGTCTAGTAAGGTTTCATTGTAACTCCCTGAATCTCAGCTTTTTCTTGTACACTATTCACTGAAAGACCTCCTAACTTATACTGAGAATTCCTGATGATCAACTGGAAAACAGAAAAATGAACAAGTGACCTGAGTAGAAGCATAGTAATGTTCACCACTCCCACACATTATAAATGTACTATCTTCGAATACATTGTTTCAGTGGATGGAGGAAGCTTTGTTTCAGAACTGGTAACAAGACTGGGGCATCAGTTCTTGTATTTTATCAACACCCAGTAATCTGTTATTCAATAAATGGCATGAAACGGAAATGGTTTATATTTTCCAAAATGAGTTCCTCTTTTCACTTTGGATATTGCTTAAGAACCGCAACATATGGCCTTAGGGATGTGAGTGAAGATTCTCCTGTGCTAATCAGCAGTGAGAGCAAATCTTTCTCAAAAACCGAAGTTAACCCTAAACTTAACCAGAAGCCCAACATTAAGTGCGTCCATGATCATGAAAAAGGGAATATGAGACCATAAGAAATAGGAGCAGGAGTTGGTCCCTCAAACCTGCTCCACCATTTAATATAATCATGGCTGAGCTTCTGCACAACACTTCCCTGGCCACTCCCCTTATCCCTTGATTTATCCCTTGATAGCTTAAAAATTCTGTCTATGTCAGCCATAAATATACTCAACTATGGAGCATCCACAACCCTCCGGGGTAGAGAATTTCATCTCAGTCCTAAATGATTGACCTCATATCTGGGTGTTTGGGCCTAATGGGTGTTACCTGTTAGTAAGAATTCTCGTAAACAAAATGGACCAACCATTCTTGATATAACAACTAATTTCTCTGAAAATAAAAAGGTACAAATAAAGCGTAACTTTTTTTAATGAGATTTTGTTAGTGATAGGAAACAAGTATGAAAACATTGATTCTGTTGGGAGGGTGTTGGTTGCAGAACAATGTCTCTTAAAGAAATCTTCATAGTCTTCAGTAGGTTAACAGAAAGTTTTTATTAGCTATTTGTAACTATATACACATATACAGTAAAGGTACAGTCAAGGAGCTGTCTCCATGTCTAGGTCTTTACACATCTCTGCTCAACACCACATTGATACTAGGTCTGGGTCATGTGCCTTCTTACATCATTGTGTGGGAAGTACTGTACTGAGTCCCACATTAATCCTATATGACCCCGTATGGACCTTTATACTACACTTTCCTCCAAGCCTTTACCCAATGTATATGAAGTTACATTAGTTTACTTCATGTCTTACATTGTTATCAGTCGCATGCATTTACATTGTTGTTACCACATTATTGCTATTATTACATTAGCACTGCTACGACATTCTCACTACCCCATCTGCCCCATTTAAGTCCTTGAATTTACAGGTTTAGGCAGTCTGAAGGCCTTAACCCTCCCATATCTTGTTCGCCATTCTGTCAGAGGAATGGTAGACTGTTGTTTCTGGATTGTGCTGCCGGCTTGGATGTTGGGCTATTATATGGGTATGCTTTCATCCTTTTCTTCCATTCTTTTGTGCTGAACCACAATTGGTCAGTTTGGCGGTCACATTGATTAGTAGTTGCTGCTACTCTAAGTCGTTCCTTGTGGGGTAGACAAACATTGTGCTCATCTCCATGTCACTTGTTTCTTTTCTTCTTTCTACATGTAGGCCCTCTGTGGCTGAGGAAGAGTGTTCCTGTGGTGAGAAGAAGGTTTAGTGATATGCTCACCTCTGTTTGCTGTTGTCAATATTGGGAGAGTGTTCCCTACTTCCAGCACCTCTTGTGGTCATGGCATGCTGGCTGGGAGCTACAGTGCGTGCACTGTGGTTGCTGTGTTGACCAGATGTACCATCGTTGTAGTTTGAGGTGGAGGCTTCTCGGACTGCTGATCACTCTCTTGTATCACTTGCACTCAAGGCATCCTGGTTATCTCATGGATGGTGGGCTGGTCTGACCACTAGGAGTTTCCTAGGGCCTGCAATGAGAATGGGCCAACCTGCTCCGCAAAGAGAGAAGAGAGTTCAGAGCTGAAGCCCGAGTCTGAATGCTCCTTAGTGTTTGAGCACTCAGGACCTTGCAGTTCTGATTGGCTAACGACAAAGGTAGTCTTGTTATCCTCTGCCGTCTGGAGGAGATCCAAGGCTAAGCAGCCAAACCTGCTCAGGAGGCAGAAAGGTTGGTTACGGATGACGTACATCAGCTCAAAGACCTATTTTCCACCGTATCTCAGTGGTTCCAGGATCATGCTGATGACTGGAGTCAGGCTCCCCCTCTGTAAAGTGGAGTGTTTGTTGTTTGCAGCCAGAGGTCTTTGAGCCATGGTTCCTTGTCTAACAGAACTTTTGAATCTAATTTAAAATTTATTATATGACACTTTGCAAGGATGTCAGCATTCCAAACTGAAGAACCACATTCCTTGACCTCACCCAAGAAGCATGGCTGTATCCCTTCTGGGTTTTTGGCCTTGATCTCGTAGATGACATTTGGGCCTTCTGTGTGTTTCTTGGGTTTTGATTTGCACAGTTTGCCAGTCTCCAATCTTGTTACAGCGGAATAATTGAGCTGTACTCATAGGAAACTGATTTCTCCTGTGTGGGTGCCTTGCACCACAGTACTGGCAAACTCATTCTGCAGGGCAGTCCAGGAATTGCTTTCCCTGACTTGGATTGCCCCTCTGTCTTTGTGACCTGATAGGCTGGACTAAAGGTTGTTTCCTGTTCCATGTTTTATTGTCCCCCTTAAGACTGCCTTGTGTTGCTTGTGTAGTTCAGACAGCCTAGCTATCTGGATTGTCTTGTCTGGGTTAGATCATATGTACAGACGAACATACGAACATATGAATTAGGAGCAGGAATAGGCTACTTGGCCCCTCGCCTGCTCCGCCATTCAATAAGATCCTGGCTGATCTGAATGTAGCCTCATTCCTGCCTACCCAATAATCTTTCACCCCCGAGTTAATCAAGAATTTATTTAGCTCTGTCTTAAAAATATTTGAAGACTATGCTTCCACCATCTTTTGAGGAAGAGAGTTCCAAAGATTCAACCCTCTGAGAGAAAAAAAATTCCCCTCATCTCTGTCTTAAATGAATGACCCCTTATTTTTAAACAGTGACCCCTAACTCTAGATTATCCCTTAAGAGGAAACATCCTCTCCACATCCACACTGTCAAGATCCCTCAGGATCTTAAAAGTTTCAGTTAAGTCACCTCTTACTCTTCTAAATTCCAGTGGATACAAGTCTAAGCTGTCCAGACTTTCCTCACAAGACAACCCACCATTCCTGGTATTAGTCTAGTAAACCTTCTCTGAACTGCTTCTAACGCATTTATATCTTTCTTTAAAAAGGAGACCAGTACTGTACACAATACTCCAGATGTGGTCTCACCAACGCCCTGTACAACTGAAGCATAACCTCCCTACTTTTGTAATCAATTCCCCTCACAATAAATGATAACATTCTGTTAGCTTTCCTATTGCTGACCCTACATACTAACCTTTTGTGATTCTAACATTAGGACACCCAGATCCCTTTGAATCTCAGAGCTCTGCAATCTCCCACTAGTTAGGTAATAAACTTCTTTTTTATTCTAAAACAAAAATTAAAAAACCTGGAAAAACTCAGCAGGTCTGGCAGCATCTGCGGAGAGGAACACAGTTAACATTTCGAGTCCTTATGACTCTTCAGCAGAACTAAGTAAAAATAGAAAAGAGGTGAAATATAAGCTGGTTTAAGGGGGAGTTGGGGGTGGGTAGAGCTGGATAGAGGGCCAGTGATAGGTGGAGATAGCCAAAAGATGTCACAGACAAAACGACAAAGAAGTGTTGAATGTGCTGATATTATCTAAGGAATGTGCTAATTAAGGGTAGAAAGCAGGACAAGCAAGGTACAGATCGCCTTAGTGGGGGTGGGGTGGGGTGAAGGAATCGAAATAAGCTAAAAGGTAGAGATAAAACAATGGATGGACATACATTTAAAATAATGGAAATAGGTGGGAAAAGAAAAATCTATATAAATTATTGGAAAGAAGGGGGGATCAGAAAGGGGGTGTGGATGGAGGAGAGAGTCCATGATCTAAAATTGTTGAGCTCAACCCCCTTTCCGATCCCCTCTTTTTTCCCAATAATTTATATAGATTTTTCTTTTCCCACCTATTTCCATTATTTTTAAATGTATTTCCATCCATTGTTTTATCTCTACCTTTTAGCCTATTTCGATACCTTCACCCCACCCCACCCCCACTAGGTCTATCTGTACCTTGCTTGTCCTGCATTCTATCCTTAATTAGCACATTCCTTAGATAAAATCACCACCTTCAACACCTCTTTGTCCTTTTGTCTGTGACATCTTTTGGCAATCTCCACCTATCTCTGGCTCTCTATCCAGCTCTTCTTGTCCCACCCACCCCCTTAAACCAGCTTATATTTCACCTCTTTTCTATTTTTACTTAGTTCTGTTGAAGAGTCATATGGACTCGAAACGTTAACTGTGTTCCTCTCCGCAGATGCTGTCAGACCTGCTAAGTTTTTCCAGGTATTTTTATTTTTGTTTTGGATTTCCAGCATCCGTAGTTTTTTTCTTTTTTCTTTTTTATTCTCCTTGCCAAAATGAATGATTTCACATTTGCCCACATTATACTCCATTTCCCAGATCTTTGCCCACTCACTTAACCTATCTATGTCACTTTGTAGCCTCCTTACGTCCTCTTCACAATTTACTTTCCTACCTACCTTTGTGTCGTCAGAAAATTTAGCCACCATTCCTTTGGTCCCTTCATCCAAGTCATTTATATAAATTGTACAAAGTTGAGGCCCCAGCATTGATCCACTCATCACACCCTGACAACCAGGAAAAGACCCGTTTATGCCAACTCTGTTTCCTGCAGCTAGCCAATCTTCTATCCATACCAATATGTTACCCTCTACACCATGAGCTTTTATTTTCTGCAATGACCTTTGATGTGGCACTTCATCAAATGCCTTCTGGAAATCCACCAGTTCCCCTTTATCCACAGCACATGTGACCCCTTCAAAGAATTCCAATAACTTATTTAAACATGATTCTCCTTTTACAAAATCACATTGACACTGTGTGATTGCCTTGAATTTTTCTAAAAATGCCATAACATCTTCAATAATATCATCTAACATTTTCCCTATGAAAGATAGTAGGCTAACTGGCCAATAGTTTCCTGCTTTCTGTCTCCATCCCTTTTTGAATAAAGGAATTATATTTGCTATTTTCCAATCTAATGGAACTTGCTCCAAATCTAGGGAATTTTGGAAAATTAAAACCAATGCATCAATGATCTCACTAGCCTCTTCTTTCAAGACCTTAGGGTGAAGTCCATCCAGACCTGGGGATTTGTCAGCCCATAGCACCAACAATTTGCTCAATACCACTTCCCTGGTGATTGTAATTTTCTCAAGTCCCTCCCTCCCTTCCATTTCCTGATTCACAGCTATTTCCAAGTTGTTACTTGTGTCCTCTATATGAGGTGTGAAGCAAAATACCTGTTTAATTCATCTGCCACCTCCCTACTATCCATTATCAATTTCCCACATGCACTTTCTATAGGACATTCACTCACTTTGTTAACTCTTTTTTTATTTAACTATCTATAGAAACTCTTACCATCCATCTTTATATCACCTAGCTTTCTCTCATACTAAATTTTTCCCTCCTTATTAATCTTTTTGTCATTCTTTGCTGTTCTTTATATTCTTTCCAACCTTCTGACCTGCCACCCTTTAAGTTTGATCCTGCCTTTAACTTTTTTAGTTAACCACGGATGGTGGGCCCTCCCCTTGGAATTTTAATTTCTCAATGGAATGTATATATTCTGTGTATTCTGAAATATCCCTTTAAATGTCCGCCACTGAAAATCTATTGACATATCCCTTAACATTATTCGCCAGTTCACTTTAGCTAGTTCTGCTTTCATGCCCTCATAATTGTCCTTATTTAAGTTTAAAATATTAGTCTTGGATGCACTCTTTTCTCCCTCAAAATGAATGTAAAATTGAATCATATTATGATCACTGCTATTTAGGGATGCCTTCACTAGGAAGTTATCAATTAATCCTATCTCATTGCTCAATAGCAGGTCAAGTATAGCCTGCTCTCTGGTTGACTCCACAATGTGCTGCTCGAAGAAACTATCCAGAAAACATTCTATGAACTCTTCATCTATGCTACCTTTGCCCATATGATTTTTCATCGAGGAGTGAATCGTCTGTGACACCCACTACTATTCTCTCTCTGATGAGTTCAGAATTTAAATCTCCATGTTCACACCCCTCTGGCATCCTGTAGAGATCAATTCTGAAGGAATCGACAGGTTCCCCAGGCAGTTGGACTCTCTTATTAAATTTAGCTCGCTACAATATTTTGTTGGTTCACACGTTGACATAAAGGTCAAAAGATTTTAAAACCTCTTCAAATTTGGTGGATGACTCATTAATACCCAGTCTTGCAATGACGTCATCTGGAATTGGCCCTCTAGGGTAAAGAAGCAGACTCACTTGCTCTTCTTCTGACTTTTTATTTAAACCAGAAGCAATAGTATATCTTAAAGATTTTTTGATTTTTGTGACTGGTCTGGGCTTTGGGTTATTCCAAATTGAGCTGGAAGTGTTGAATTGTGACCCATGTTAAGGATTTTTAAAGTGTGGGTACAGCTTTAAGATCTTACAGGTTTTCAAGATGGCGTCGCTGTTCACTGTGATTTCCCGCCCTTGCCAGTTCTGATGGGGGCTCTGCAAAATGGTGCTGGCATGCTTCTTGTAGGAAAATTTTTTGACAACGTCTGCCTGGGTTGGCTGTCTGCTAATTTCTTTTGTTCAGCAGTTTGCTTGTCCGAGCAACGAGGCGTTTAAAGTTAAGTGTAAGCTTGCTGTTTTCTGAGTTGGACAGTCGCCACTTTCCTGAGAGATTTGTTTTTGCTCTTTTACGAGCTTGGAGGCCACGTGCTCAGGATCCGAGTTGGGGATCAGGTTTTAGTGACGGGTTTCATTCAAATGGCGCTTTTAACATTGGATTAGTGAAAGGGTTCTCAGGACTAGCTGCAGTCTTGATCTTTAAAAGACTTAGCTCATCCTTGCAGACTCTGTGTTCTGAAGCCAGACTTTCAAGGGAGATTCATTGGAGTCTTCTGCTGCAGTAAAAATCTCTTCCTTCAGCTTCTAGGCTTCCTTCTCGGGTAGATTTTGTGGCCAGTTTTCTCAGTATCTTCAGCTTCTATTGGGAGCTTCCCTCAGGTCAGAATTTCCTTCGAAGCTTTTTCTTTTTCTTAAGCTTTCAGCATTTTAGTGAGTTTGAGCGTTTTTGATGTTGGGAGGATATTGGTTACAGAAAGGTGCAAGACTTAATTAACTACTTATATTTATATACAGTAAAGGGTATAGGCAAGGAACTGTCTTCATGTCCAGGCCTTTACACATCACTGCTGAACATCACACTAACTCTAGGTCTGGGTCATGTGCCTTCTTACATCACCCTGTGGGCAGTACTGTACACAGTCCCACATTAACCCTTTATGTCCCAGGCTCCTACACCGCAGATACCAGAGTAGAGAATAAAACAGTTTGACTGGGCAGTGGCATGTGTCTGATTATTTAAGGTAACTGGGCTAAGACCTATATTAATTTCACCCAGAGTGAAATCTGGTCAATCAATCACTCATACAAGAAAAGAACCAGCTCAAAATCTGCCCTGTACTTCTAATCTGGAAGGACGTGATTTCTCAATGTACACAGGCAAAGGAACACTTTGTACTGAAAGTATTACCCAAAGCATCCGCCCCCTATAATTTTTGGATCTTTATGAGCTTATATACAAAATAAATGCGCTTTCTTAATAAGGCGCAAACTAAAATCAAGGGCAGGAGTGAGTGCAGAGGTGGGTGAGGGTGAGCGCAAACATTAGAGCTCCCAGTCATAGTGCTGGTTTGCTGGCACATTTTGCCCTCAGGCCATTTAGCCAGAGGCAGATTGGCAGCTAAATGACCCCCAGCCTGCAAGTGGTGCATAGCCAATTGCGATACTTAATGGGCAGAATTTTACGACAGTGGGATTTTACATTCCTGCTGTCGTCAATGGCACTTATAACGACCCCATCCCCGCTGAAACAGGGCTGTAAAATTCTGCCCAATGTATTTTAATGTATTTTTAATAATACCCGTTGCCAACTGGAATTTTCCAGTCAGCCCGTGGGCCCTCGAGGCTTTGGGCACTAGGCCATCTGGCAGGTTGCAGGCCGGGGTCCAATGTGCCAGGCAGGCTTTGAGGACCCCCTCGCCTGCCTGGCCTCAGCTAGAGCTGCAGGCTACCCTGTGAAGGGCATCCTCCAGCATAACGGTGGCCCAGCTGCAGAGGGCCTTGTTTAACTTAAAAGTTTTAAAATGTGCAGAGAAGGCACCTCAGGATGGAGGTACGCTATCTCTCCCTCTTTTATCTCTGTCTCTTTCTCTGTCTCTCTCTCTCTCTCTCGCTTTCTGAAAAGGCAGGCTTCTGCTTCTTCTGAGCTGGAGGGCCTCCTCCTTTGGATGGCAAGCCTGCCCTCTGGCCAATAATTGGGGGAAAATCACTGCCAGTTGTCTGTTTCCCTCATCATGTGGGACTGTGACCTTCATTTGTTCTCAAACTGCAGGGGCGGGCCTGCGGGCGGTGGTTGGGGGTGTGCACTCCAAGGCCCAGGCTTTCACTCCTGTGTCGGGTGTGCAGCAAATGGGGGTTGCCGGGGTGGGGTGGGAGGGTGGGGGGGGGGTGAATTCCCAGATCTGCGAACCTGACCTTTAAAAATGGCCATCCGCAGGTTGGATCTTCAATCCGATAGTGTGGGCTGAATTGGAAGTCAGGCCTACCACCCCTTGAATGAGCCCAGAAGCTGCTGGGTGCAGAGGTAGGCTAGGTGGAAGGCCTACCTCTGTGCCCTGTCGCTGCATTGAATTAAACAAACAAAAAAGAATAATACAAAAGAAAGCCCACTGGCCCTCACCCCTCACCCCTCACCCCCACCCTCCACACAGTTCCTATGTCCCATCCAAGTTCAGCTATGCCACCTCAAGCCCTCCCCCCATACCCTATGACCCTTCACACCCCATATGCCGACCCATGCCCCTCTACCCACCCCATGGCCCTTGACATCCCAAATGCTCCCACACCCCCATGGCCTTTTATAGCCCCTATGTCAACTTAGTGCCAACTCATGCCGATACATGGCCCTCATCCATCACCCTTTGCCCTTACCCCCTCCATGCCAAATCATCTAGCATCGTTTGACAGTTCCTTGACAGCTTTGACAGTTCCTCGAGACTTTGACAGTTCATTGACAGCTTGACAGTTCCAATGAGCTTATGCACTTTTTACGCACAATCATGTTTACATTTAACAATCCCAAAGGGTGTCTTACCTCCCCCAAAGGGATCATTACCTCTCCAAAAGATGTCCCAGGACCAGGTCCAAAGGGGTGCGTTACGTTGCCAAAGGGGTACCCTGGCTATCCAAACCAATCCACCATGTTCAGACCTCCTCTTACCTCTTCTAACCTGCACACTCCAGGTTTCACACAGCTGGCCTTCCAGAATCCCACTTCAGCAGAGGCAGCTGGTTACTTAAATGGCCAACTGTCTCTGCAAACCATGTGTGCATGAGCCCCAGTCCGATTCCACTGCCACCCCTCAAAAATTGAATGTGCCATGCTCAGGGGCGAGTCTTAGGATTTCTGGAACTTTCATCCTGATGGAGAGGCTCTCCATCATTGCAAAAATCTGGGTCCAATTTGCAATCCCTATGAAGTAGTGAGGGATCACTAAGTCACCCTGCATTATGTAATGAACAATTGTGGTATAGTGAAGATGATAATGTAATGATGCTTACGTGTATTATCACAGAAGCATGACAAAAGAAAGAATTTCAGACATTAACAATATTTATGAACTATGTCGGGTAGGTTACTCTAAAATTATAGAATCATACAGCACAGAAGGAGGCCATCAGCCCATCATCCCTGTGCTGGCTCTTCAAAAGACTCTCACCCCCTTGCTACAGAGCAAAATTATTCTTTTAAAACATAACTGAAAGTTGGTACTGGAAGTGAAAGTTTCTCAGACTACACATGTTTGGAACACATGCTAAATTCCTGAATACACACTTAGCAGATCAGCTGCAGAACAATACTAATATAAAGTCAGCACGGCATGAACCTTCATCTGGTCAGATTGTCTCTACCTGTGTCAGTTTGACTTGATACCTTTACCTGTTTTGCCCAATTGTAATTGATTTGTTCCAAGGAAAAAAAGATTAATGTGTTAACAGTGGAAGAAAAAAGAGGTAAGATATATATGCTATAAATGATATTGAAAAAGCTGCAGATGAAGTCGTAAGGTTTGGAGGTATTATCCGACTTGTCACTTAACATATCCAGTCACAGCGAAGCAAGAGTAAATGAAGCAACTACTGTAAAATAAAACACTGGTTAGGTACCAGCTGGACTATTTTGGCCAATTCTGGGCACCATACTTTAGGAAGCATGTCAAGGCCTTAGAGAGAGTACAGAGAAGATTTTCTAGAATGGTACCAAGGATGAGGGAGTTCAGTTATATTGAGAGGCTAGAGCAGATAAGATTAAGGGGAGATTTGATAGAAGTGTTCAAAATCAAGAAGGATTTTGATAGACTAAATAAGGATAAACTATTTCCAGTGGCAATAGGGTCATTAATCAGAGGACATGGATCTATGGTAATTGGCAAAGAAAAAAGAAGCATCATGTAGAATTGTTTTTTAAATTCATCCAGTTGTTATGATCTGGAATGCGCTGCTTGAAAAGATGGTGGTTACAGGATGAGGACTAGGACATAGCACTTAGGAACAACAGTAGGCATTTTAGCCCTCCGAGCCTGCTCCAACATTCAACAAGATCATGGCTGATCTGGTTGTGGTCTCAACTCCTTTTTGCCATCTACAACCCCGCCCCCCAATAACTCTCAACTACAGATTCAATAGTAATTTTCAGAAGGGAATTGGATAAATATTTGAAGGGGAAAAGAATTGTAGGGTTATGAGAGCAGAGGAGTGAACTAATTGGATAGCTCTTTCAAAGGGCCAATGCATTCACAATTGGCTGAATGGCCTCCTTCTGTTCTATCACTCTAAGATTCTATGATTGTTGGACATTATTGATATTGTGCATATGGGCTTATGGTCTTCTACATGTTTCATGAATAGAAAGTGATTTTCAATTTCTTTTGAACTTCATTTCTTCATCTAGAGTACTGGGGAATCCATCCCTGACCTTAGTATAGGCCCTGTGCCTCCTCATATGCTAGGTGTTTGAGTGGTATGAAAATTTGCAGGACTGTGGGTTGGTCCTCATAGGTGGAAATTGTAAATAAGAATTGGTATATGTAATCATTTTAAGATATGGATCTCTCATGCTGAAACCTTGGAACAAGACAAGGCCTATCTGCCCCTCAAACTTGTCCCGTCATTCAATGAAATCTTAGCTGATCTGTATCTTAACTCCATCCACTTGCTTTGACTCCATACCCTTTTATACCCTTGGATGGAAAACATCTACTGATTTCAGGTTTAAAATTATTATCATTATCATTAAAAAATTATTATCTGCTGCTTTTTGTGGGAGAGGATTCCACATTTCTACCACCCTTTGCATGAGATAGTGTTTCCTATATCCTGTCCTGAATAGCCTGGCTCAAATCATGTCTTCAAAGTTATGTCCTCTTGTCCTGGGCTTAACTCATAGTGGAAAAGTTTGCCTCTATCAACCTTTGCAATTAAGAAAGGGGATTGTGATTGACCATATAGCACTTCACAACATTAAAGATGGTGACTATTCTGTTAACTTCAAGAACATCATTTTTTCCTAATTCCTGAAGGCTCACAGTGGGCCCTGCAACTAGCCTCCATCTTGAAGTCCTCTTTGGCAAGTCCTATTCATAAGGTCTGCCAGAATCATGTGATTTTATTTCACAGGGCACAGGTAGCACCATCTCATTTCAGAGATCCCAGGCCAGGTATGGAAGGATAACTGCCTTGCGATTCCCACCATGTTCGACAGACAACAGCTTGAGACACAACTGAAGACTCGGTTGAATTTTTAAGAATAGGTGCACGACTACGAAAGAAAGACTTGCATTTACAATAGCACCTTCCATAATCTCAGATCACCCCAAAGCACTTTTGAAGTTCAGCCACTACAGTAATGTAGGGAAATGTGGCAGTAAGATCCCATAAATAGCTCTCTGTTAAATGACCAGATCATCTATTTTGGTGATGTTGGTTAAGGGATAAATATTAGCCAGGACACCGCAAGATCTTCCTTGCTCTACAGTGACATGGGATCTTTTATCTGCCAGGAGGACAGAAATCACCATCTCCTCCAAAAGCTAAATGGCCCTTTATTCATTCCAATAAACCCCGACCCTTTTCTCTTCTTGTGATGGTCTTTTGTTTCATTCTTAATTTGCTTGGTAAATGGTTTGGCTTCATGTCTGTTTAGTCTGAGCTTGTGGCTCCAAGGTGTTTACTTGTCCTGCATGCTACAGCAATATTCCTTTAAAGATAAATAGCAATAGGAAAAGCTATGATGTGATACAGAGGAAGAATTTAATCAATAGTGTGCCATTCCTGATGGCGGAACTGGAAGAGGGCGTCACTTCTGCATTTGTGTCGGGAGCCGTTGCCCAAGCGATTCATATGAAAATTTAAAGTGCCAGTGATGGGCTTGTGAAACACGTGCAACTACGTAGCCGGTCATTTCTTTATTGGAGGGTCCCTCCATCAGGTGATAGTTCAGCAGGACTGGGTGGGGTATGAAAAAGCTGCCTGTATAAGCAGGAAGGATCGGCTTCAAGGCCCCAACTTTCTTGCGTACTGCACAAAATACTGCCACATTTCCCTACATTACAGTAGTTGCGTACCTCCTATTTGTCAGAGGTCTGAGCCATTTTTCCTATGCACACCTTCATCGCTCTCAGCCCCCCTCAATCTTCTCCCCCCCATCTCTTCACACCTTCACTAATCTTTACCGTCCTGGAACCCCGCCCATCATGTCCAAACCCCTTACACATTACTTTAGAGATGTTAGAGCAAAGACTTAGCATGACAAAGCTCCAAGGTTCTCCCTTAGATTCTCCTCCAGGCTGTCAGGGGACAGTGGGAAATGCTTTCCCGAGTGATGGTGACCGGCAACCTTCCCATCTGACCAAGGCTGCCTGGACAGAGATTGCAGAGGAGGTTAGCAACCATGGGGTCTACCCAAGATCATAGGAATAGTGCTGGAAAAGGGTCAATGATCTCCTTCGATCTGACTATTTAAGTGTCACAGTGGCAAGTGATTGTCTCTCATGTGGACATCAGGTTATGTACTTGAATGAGTGTGCAACTAGGCTAGGCAGGTGATGCATGATCAGTCACAGGACCGCTTGGCACTTTGAGGCCAAAACATGTGACAGTTTGACTTGGCTGAGTGATTGGATACACTCTAACATATCAGTGGGCCAGTGTGTATGATGGGGATGCGTCATCTTTTCAAATAATCGTCTACTCCCCTTTGAATGCCTCAATTGAATCTACCTTTACCACACTGTCAAGCAGTGTGTTCCAGACCCAAACCACTTGCTGTGTGAACAAGTTCTTTCTCATATTGCGTTTGCTTCTTTTGCCAATTATTCCAAATCTGTGTCCTCCCGTCCTCAACCCTTTCATGAGTGGGAACAGTTTCCCCCTGTCTACTCTGTCCAGACCCCTCATGGTTTTGAATACTTGTATCAAACCTCCTGTCAGCCTTCTTTTCTCCAAGGAAAAGAGTCCCAACTTCTCCCAATCTCACTTCATAACTGAAGTTCCTTGTCCCTGGAACCATTCTTGTAAACTTCATCTGCACTCTCTCCAATGCCTCCATATCTTTCCTAAAGTGCCTCAGAGGGGGTCAGTTAGCATTTGCCAAGTCACTAAAACTCCATTTCTTATGCAGGACAAACAGATCCATAACCAGAAGGAAGGGGTAAAGACGAGGAGTGGAGTGCCCAATCTCAAGGTCCTCACCTCTGCCAAGGAAGAAGCCCTCCAGATTGTGGGAGAACAGAATAGCCAATGCATTGCTGACAGCGAGGCTGGAGTAGCAAGGCAGCAGAGTGAAAATGGATCCAACCTAATGCTGCCACAATAGATGCTCAGGACCATGTGAGGAATTGTGCTGTGCTCATGTACTCTGTGCTACCTTAATGTATTTATTTTTGTTCTCCTCTACAGATCCCTGCAATCCAAGCCCCAGACCAGAGCCATTCCAGGAGACCAAAAACTTCATCTCTGGGGACAATGACAGCAGTGACCCATAGGATGCACCCCTTTTCATCCCCTCTTCCATTGACCCCATTGCTCCACTAGGCTTGGCCAAGGAGGTTGTCCCTGCACTCATGCAGGACAGCCCCCAGTAGGATGGAGATGTCAGTGTCCCAACCTCCAGAGGATGTACGTCAAAGTCATTGTAGGGAATGGGGCATCACAATCAGCAGCCTGCCTCCACCTCAGCTGCTGATGTTGGGTTCACACCAATGAGTGGTGATAGGAAAGAAAACTTTAAAATATATGAGAGAACAAAGATGGCATGGGTGTTTTTATGAAATTCACTTTATCACATGTAAGTATGGCGTAATATATTGCTTTCACTTTATTCATGTGTGCATCGTTAACCTTTTCTGGGCTTGATTAGTCAGAGACTTAATATTTGCATGCCTCATGTTTGGCACTCATTGGTGGTTACAGAGGAATGGTAGACATCTCCTTTATAGTGGTTATAGTGCTGTCTATGTGTGATCAGCTTTTATTTAATGTTCAAGTGTGCATCTATTTAGATGGTTGCCAGTCTGTGGGACATAGAGGAAGGTGTGGGCTCTGTAGACAATTGGTATCATATGCAGTATCATGGAGATTGTCAGGGGTTATATTCCACAGGGACAATTGAACTGCCTTATGCGAAGTCAAGGACCTGTAATTATGGAGCAAGTTCTGAGATTTTGGTCATTGCAGACTTCTTGATGTATACGCACTGGAGCATCTGTTGTCCTAGGTAAAAGTCTTCCCTAGTGAGCATGTGTGACAGACCTCAACTCCCCTTGCTATTCTAGGTGGTAGAAGATGCAGGCTCAGAGGCAGCTCCTGGTGGGGAGGCTGGCAGGGGTTGGTAGACAACCCAAATAGCAAGCCTGACCTGTCCTGGGACAATGGTCATGTAGGTCTCTCGATCTTGGACGAATCTCGTGTATATGAGATTGTTCCTGGGTTCCCTCGCACATCTCTCCATAGCCCTGGCATCCTTTAGAGGCTCATGCACATTCATGTCTTCTCCTTCAGGCTCATCCCATTCATCCTTATCTGAGGAGGAATGTTGCTCCTCTCTGTCATTCTGATGCAAGGATCCACCACGTTGTGCAGTGCACAACATGCCATAATTATCCATGAAACCCTTTACTGCAGAGTCTCTGCAGGCCTGTCAAGGCAGTGGAAGTGCATTTTCAACATGCCAATGGTCTGTTTGACGATGGCTCTGGTGGAGGTGTGAGCTGCGTTGTAGTGCTCTCCATTTCACTATGGGGATGCCTCATGTGTGTTGTCAGCCAGGTCCTGAGGGGATAGCCGTTGTCATGCAGGATCCAGCTGTCAAGGATCTCAAAAAGCTCAGGAAGCTGTGAAGTCCACAAGATTGATGAGTTACGAGAGCTCCCTGGGAAACAAGCACAGACCTGCATGGTTCTTTGCCTGTGGTTGTAAACCAATTGGACATTTATAGGGTGGAATCCCTTATGGTTCACAAGGAGATCTAATGGCGACATGAGTGCAGTCAGTAACCCATTGCATTCTAGGGAAATGAGAGATAGCGGTGAGGTGCATTGCCCTGGGCTGCCAGGCTGTCATCTTCTGTGGCGAAGCTGATGAACTCATAGTAATGATGGAAGAGGGCATTGATTCACCTGTGGGTGGCAGCCTGCAAGATGCCACACATGTCAGCCGTGGAGCCCTGGAAGCAGGTGGTGGCAAAAAGGTTTAGCACCACAGTCACTTCGAGGGCCATAGACATGGGGTTGCTGCCAAATCCATGTGGCTGCTTCTTGCTGCAGGATCTGGCAAATTTCACTGACTGCTTCCTGCCTCTAGGACATCTGGAACTAGTTTGTCTGCATACTGAAGATGTGCAGCCATGTCAGTGACTTTCTTCTCCCATACCTTCCCTGGATGGCTGCCTCCTGACCAACCTCCCTCTCTGCCTGCTGCTGGTCTTGTGGCCTCAGTTGTTGACCGTGAAAGCCCTCCTTTGCTGTATCCTCTCCTCCTGCTCCCAACGTTGTCGGAGTGTTGGGTGTAAGAAACCCATTGGTATTGCACCAACTGAGCTGTGTGAAAAAGGCAGGCAGTGATATGAGAACCTGGGTGTCAATGGGTTTTGTCATATAGCTGCTGAGCAGTGAGATTTTCTACTTTTCCCATTGTCCACACCCAAAACTCCCCCCACCCCACACTAGCCTCCTCCCACTCAGATCTGTGCTCCTACCAGCTACAAGGAGGTTTTCAGACATGGCCAGTTACACCGTGCAAGTGATCCTTGATTTGCAACCTGTGGCCCTCCGCCTCCCACTACCTTCGAACTTGTCCCCATCACCCTTGACCCCCCCCCCCCACCAACATCACTGTGCGCATTCCCTCTGTAACCTTTGACCCTGCCATTGTGCAAGTGGATGTGCCATCTCACCCCTGAGCCTACCCTCAACCCCATCGAGACTCCTCCTCTGATCTGAAACCCTCTGCACATCATCCTTGGAGCCTTCGTTAGATCTCATGACCACCCTTCAAAGGTCCCGGCTTCAGACTGGACCCGCCCACAAACCCGCACTACTGAATCAAAATACCCCCTGTGACTGCGAATGTTCTCCCTGTCAGCCAGCACCAACAGGACCCAAATGTAGACAGTACGGGCACTGCCCTCTAAGTCTCACATTTTGTTATTTCCACTGACTGTACCCACTCCACCTCCCCCGACCATACCCGAGACACCAGGCCCTTCCCACTGCACACTTCCATGCCCCGAACCCACCTGCTACCCTCCCTCAAAGCCCTCTTGATTTCCTGCATCACCCCACCAAGACCCCCACTCCCCCTCACCTCTGACTGGCCCTTGCCAGTCCTGACCGTCCATCCTCAGCTGCCATTCTCCTGTTCCCCTCCCCTTGTGCTGCAGAGCTCAACAAGGACAACAGCTCACCTCAGGCGCACCTGCACAACGTCGACTGCTGCACGCCACCTTTGAACGAACTGGGTGCCACAAGGTTCCTGTGTACTGCTGACTTAATCTTGAAGGTAAAAATTTCAATAAGTTTTAAGATAATGAATATTCATGGATGCAAATGTATTTCAAGTCGGAACCTGCCATGTCTCAGCATGAGGCCCAACCCACCACTGTCACACTGCCGTCTTTAATGTTTCATTCCAAAGCTGCTGTCATAGTTTGGCTCCCACATAACTAACTCATCCTACTCGCCAAGCTTCCCACTCCTGGAGCCTTCATTAAATTCCGCCCACAATAACTACTGTCTATCTTGTATGCTCTTATCCCTCCCCACTGGCCATCAGTATCTATCGTATCATTTTTATCTAGCCTCCAACCTGTGCTGCCCACACATGACACGAGAAATGTTTTTGGAACAGTAAGACTGCGTAAAACTTGTAGCGATTTCAGTCAACGCTTGGGCCTAAATTTGTCACAGGCTTTTCAGTTCCCCTTTCTCTAAGCTCTGACCTTTCATTCACCAGCTCCATGCAAACGTTAAAACATATCAAAGGTACAAAGAGGTCTCACAAAGGCAAAAAAAAATAAACTCACAGGGTCTGAAGGAGACAAAGAAAATGTAGTGTCTTTTAAGGCATAAGATTGTTTTAAGCTCCTGAAAACGAGAGATTCGCTGAAGTGCTAAATACATCCAGTGGTATAATGGTCAGTGGGTGGGATGATAGTTGGTTTCACATTACCTCAGCACTGCTACACCAGCAAGATTGCCTTGGACCTCGGCCTGCCCACCTGCTGTTACCGTGGTGAAGAACATTGATACAGTTAACTGGCCATGAAACCCTATATTGCAGGTGTTCTGCTGAACTGATTTGCAGTTATAGACAGCTTTCTACTTTTTAAATGAACAGTTGAAGCAATTAGGATGCCACTGCCCCAGTGTCTTCAGCCTAAGTAAAAGGCATCTAACGCAAAGCTTTTTTTAAGAGGAGCATAAACAATAAACAATCAAATTATACAAGAGAGAAAAGAAAGTTAAATCAGCTAGTACTTAACTGTTGATCAAGTGCTCCAGTCCCAGCGGTGACCACCGATTGCGAAAGGCGTCAAATGTACCGGCTAACACCGTGGGCCCCTTAATTAATCAGGGTCATCGGACATTGACATAACCTCAGGAGAGTCAGACAACCAGAGTGAGCACCCTCAATGGCTGTGTCCATCCTGGCCTGTGAATTGCAGATAGCATTGCAGGGAAAGGCTCTCACCTAACTGATATTTGACATTCTCACTCTACGTCAGTTAACGTGTATTGATTGGAAATGGTGCTTTGAGACCTGAGACACATGTGTTTATAGGTCTGATCATCTGCAACAAAGTAGACGCAGTAATGTGCAGCTTCTGTAACCAAGTAGTTTGACTGTCACAAATATAGGAGTATCATGGGACTGAAATATGTTAAAATGTGTCAAAAAAGGCTGTTAAACTATTGTGTGCCCTGCCACTGTTATCAACAGTAGTGTTCTGCTGTGGGAGTTCCCTGTGGGGTCTAGGAGGCAGATAGAAGTGGTATCCACTCCTTGACAGCAGTACATTTAAATAAACTGGACACGGGCACAAAATTGGTATCCAGTCTCATGGCCTAGTGGGACACTCCATAAGACGTCATGTAGAAAACGGGCCTGCTGTAATAGCGGCAGGGCTGCACCCATCTTGACACAGAATCTGAGGTGAGAATCTCCAGTAGGGTTAGACTCCCAGTGCACCAGCAGGACACGATTAGCATTAGCCCCAAAGTGTCCAGCATGGTCTACTCAAACTGTTGGAGCCGATGCCTCCCTTCCATGAAAAAAAACACTTCAAGAAGAAATAGCACTGTTGGCAGTGGGGTTGGCCAGCTCAGTTGGCTAGAGTGAGAATGTGGTGTACATTGACACCAACAGCATCGGTTCGATCCTTGTACCAGCTGTGGTGATTCATGGAGGCCTGCCTCCTAGCCCCTCATGTTTGATGTGGGGTGGCTCCCCTCAATCTGTATAACCAAAGGTCTCTTTCTAATGGAGAGAAATGTCTATGGCCAGAACTGGAATGAGTGGCCTCCTTCTCTGATTAGAAAGGGAGGTGCCTGGTTTTCCAGCCAGCTGAGCTGGCCAACCCCACAGTCAACAGTGCTATTTCTTCTTGAAGCGTTTTTTTCATGGAGGGGAGACATCAGCTCCAGCAGTTTGCGTGACCCCTAGTTCTAGACTCTCCCACAAAAGGAAACATCATCCCCACATCCACCCTGTCAAGACCCTTCAGGGTCTTCTATGTTTCATTCAGTAGCCCAATTCTCGGTACCTACTCACACAGCCCCAACCCCGCTGCAATCTTATCAGTGGTGGGGGCAATGTTGGGAGCCCTATTCACCCAAGGGGCAATTGAAACAGAGGAAGCTAGCGCCAAATATTCAACCTGGCCAGTGAAATGTGGCAGGCTAGTGGCCTGGCAAAGAAGGTACCTTCTTTTTGGACCCCATTTGCCAATCAGGGGTCTCCCCCAAAGTATGTCCCCCACTGTGTTTCTTTCCCCCCTGCCCTTTCCACTTCAGACCCCCCACCCGCCTCATCCCCTTCTCCGGGGCCTGCCATCCTGGCCTCAGTGAGGCCCTGACTTACTTTGAAGTCTGGCTCCATCGCAGCTCATTTCCCTTAGGGACTGCTGCAGTCCCAGCAGTTGCCACCACTCCCAGTGTTGCTGTTGGGACCAGAGAGCTGCCAGCCATTTTAATGGCCCATTAATGTCATTGGAGCCTGAGCTATATATTTAAAGAAGGTCTCATGCACAACTGCTCAGAAGAAATTGCAATCTGCATGAAGGCAGCGCGATTAGTAGGTTTAAGTTAATTTTAGCTGTTCAGGTTCCACATGTCCAATCAATCAATCAGAAAAGCAATTAACAAAGCTAAAATATCATTGAACTACGTAGTCAAGCAGTAGAATACAATTCAGGGGTAAGAATGTTCAAACTCAATAGTGCTCTGGCTAAAGCACATCTTGAGTACTGCATCCAGTATTTGTCACCAAGAAATAAAGGAGATATTCAAGAGTTGGAGACCACATGGAGAAGAGCCATGAGGCTTATTTGTAATGCTAGAGGTTTGACTTAGGTGGTGAATGAGAAAGGTTTGGGCGTTTCAGTTCCACCTACTGTGTTATAGAAGGGTTTTTTTTTTTGTTCTCTGTTCATGATATGTGGGCATCGCCGGCTAGGCCAGTATTTATTGCCCGTCCCTAATTATCCTTGAGAAGGTGGTGGTGAGCTCTCTTCTTGAACTGCTGCAGTCCATGTATTGTAGGTAACCCACAGTGCTGTTAGGAAGGGAGTTCCAGGATTTTGACTCAGCAATTTTGACCCAGAGTTAATCCCCAATGTTACTTTAAAATAAACAGTGAAAATCTGTTCAAACTAATAGAAGGTACTTTTAGCACTGATATGAAGAAACCCTTCACATAGACAGTGATCAACACTTGGAATGGACTTCCAATTGGAATGGTGAAGATAAAAACTCTGGGATCATTGAAGAAACAACTAGATACAACAAAGGAGAGCCTGCAGTTTCTTTCTGGGTAGATTTAAGATGGCTTGAATGACCTTCTTCATCTTGTGATCCAGTGCAGATGCCACAGGTGTCCTTGAAGTTACCCACAGGTATTTTCCAGTTACACGTTCAACTTTCTTAATGTTGTTTTCTGGGTACACAAGAGTTTGATCAGTGACTGTCACAGTTTCTGTTTGGTGTACTCATGGGCAAAGCTGGACTAATGGCCACTGCATGCTAACATACATTCTAAATGGCAGGTCTTTTTGTAAATCCTTAAAGCCGTTGGCAATACTGATAAGAAACTTCTTTTCTACAATGCACTTGCAAAGATAGACCTGCCAAAGCACATGCACAAAATTTAAGAATCTAATTGGAAACTGGATTCGTCTCTCTGTTTTAAAAAATCTAGGATGGAGTAGCAGGAGATGTGTTTTGATGTGTCGTCACAAAAAACAGGCCACAAGCACAACAACAGGACTTTTTCTGCCTCGTTCACATTTAAAGATAGATTTCCTGCTGAAGTAATCAACTGTTTAGCTGACATTTCCCCAATATATCCACGCTGATAGACTGCTCTGTACTGCATGTGACTATCTTCAAGAGCACCAAATCTTTTTTGGCGTATGGCAAATTTCTAATTCACGTCTGCACCTCAGTGATTCCAGCTGGTGGGTGAAACCTCTATTGCCTCCATAAATCGAGCCCAATATACGCTTCTGAGTTCAATTTGAAGGCTTTGGTTGCCACTTGAATTAATTGGTTTGGGTTTTATTGTCATTATTACCTGTAAATTCTTTGCTTTCTCTTGATTGGCTGCTGACCCATGCTAATCACAGCAAGCCTTTCCCCCTCTTCATTTTGGCTGCTGAAAGGACTTTAAGAATCCTTCCGCACTCATGGGATGGTGTTATTAGTTTACTTATCTATCTGCATTATTTTTTAAAAATGCTTAGCTTATTTGCATTTAGGCAAAGGAAGCAAGATCTGAAAAGAGCACGGATAACTGTAAAAAAAACTGTAAGACTTCAGGAGGATACTGATAGCTTAATGGGATGGGCAGATGGGGAACAAATGCAACTTACTGTGGAGAAGTCTCAACTAATATATTTTGGGAGGAAAAACAAGAATGGGGAGGGTGCATGCAATGAAAAGATACTGATGGGTGTAGATGAACAGAGGGGGATGCTCGGAAGAATGAGCACTAATAAATCAAGTCAATAAAAAGGTCAGTGCCCAAGGCAACGCTTTTTTGCTACATTTCATTAAATCTAATGAGTCAACTCGTCACATTTCCGATAGGTGTATTCCGTAGCTACCAACAACATGTTTGCACTTCCAGAGCTGGGTTTTCACTGACAGCTTTCCAATGGAGTCCAGAGCCAGATCACATGGCAGGAGGGATTCAGCACCAAATCTCCTTTATTTATTTGCACCAACTAATTTTTTAATGTGTTTCACAATTTTTTATGGGGAATATGATTTTTAGTAATCCTAGCTGACAGAATGTGTAGGAGAAAGGCTCATCCAAGTGTTCTGCACATGCACCTGATGTAAATATGGAGGATTGACAATCTGGGAAACAAAGTCTTTGGGTTAACTTTATTACACTTTAGGGGTTCCGTTTTCTCTCATTGCACACTGGTATCCTTGTAGAACTCCATTTTATTTTATTCCAACAGAGTCCCTTATCTATTCACATCAAGTGCATTAACATCTTGTTAAAATGGCAGGTGAAAGAATGTTACCTGAATGTGTTGACAGTGTGCTAACAGAGGGAAATAAAACTGCCAATGTAGATTGGGATTATAGACAAGGTGAAAACAGGCAGTTTACTCATACATAGCATCTGTGCCTTACAGTGCCACTGAAGCACTGCACAAGTACATTTTAAATCAACAGTAAAGGATGAGAGGTAGAATTTCCTGTCACCAATTTTCTTCCCTGAGACACTGGGAGTAACCTTGACTTAAGATAGCAATTGAAATGGAAGATAGCAATTCAATTGTACATTTCACCCATTCATTTGGGGAGATGCTTTGGCTGAATTGATATCATCTATTTTGCGCTATCACTCAAGGTTAATATGACCCCCCAGCTCATTCTTGGGATTAGGCTCCATAGGTGTCAGCTGCTTTTCTGTACATCAGTCCGACATGAACCGAGATCATTATATGCCCAGAAGAACATCACAGACACATCCTGTTAGCCAAAAGCGTGCACTTTCCAGCCAGATGTTGCTGTAGAATGTTCCTACTTAATGGAAGACATTGACTGCCAATAGTTCAGGGATAGCAAGAGCAGCAGAGATTAGTTAAGTCGGCATAGACCTGGGGATTAAATCTCATAGCCGCTGGTTTGGATGGTTCCACTCTGAGGCAGGGATCTGTGGAGATGCTATTCCATTGATCATCACCTTCTCCAGTTTCTTAAGCTTTGTAAAAATGGTAAAGAAGTATTGAAAGCGGGCAAGAAGAATCAGTGCTTAAGGAGTTAATTTAAAAATAAATGTCATAATGATGATGTGGCTAGATTGTAGATAAACAGATTCTTATGGGAAAGTAAACAAATTGAACATTAACATGATATGGAGGCGAGACTTGAGACTGAGGCCACCCCACGTCAGTGGGACTGCTGCCACTTTTGACTGCAAACAGACGAGTGAACAGATGACCACAGTGATGCCCATTCACAGTGAGACAGAGCTCCAACTCTTGGAACAAAACATCTATTCATAGTGAGAAATCTTATGATTGCTCCACTTCTCAGCGTAAGTGGAAGAATTTTGTCAATTTAAAGTCGTTTCGAAAAGAGCTTCAGGATAGGGCTAACAACACAGAGGGTGCTTTTAGAATCACGCACAAGCTGATCATTTCTGAGATGCGGATTTAGGTCTCTTGCTGTCTTTCACAAAACCTGACATTATTTTCAAGTTTCTTGGTCTTTTCCTTCGGTGTCCCTGTACCATGTATTGCATCTCAGCAAGACAAATGTTCTCCATAGGCTGTTGTCGGTGCTTCTTGTCAGCTGGATGTGCATAAGAGTCAGTCAGGACACTTCAGCCTCTGATTCCTCATGCTTGGTTTGAGGAAACACATTATCATCTCCATCTGGTGCTTTCCCAACACTGCCTCACAGTCCCAGCCAGGATTTCCCCCATTCCTTCCCTGCTGGCTGAATGCAAATTGTAGGGAGGGGGTGAGGGATGGGTAAGCCCGTTGTCCTCAGTGGATTTTCCTTCCTTCCTTCTATGCCCCTTGTCACTTCTTACCGGAGCCGTCATGCGAGAATTGCCATAGGCCAAGAACAGTGGTGGTAAAAGCCCAGGGTTTTCCCAGTGAAGAAAGTTTTCCTCGCAGCAGCCTCCTTTCTCTCTCTCTCTCTCTCTCTCTCTCCTGTTGACTCATTGTATCTGCTGAAGCTCCTGTCCTCAGCTGAGGTCGTTAATGGGAGCTTTGAATCTGATGTGACTCTTCTGCCTATTTAGAATCCCTCGCTGCCTCTTCTGTTGCTGAACGGTGTCCCTGTGGGAACGTCGCTGGTATTTCCCACCCTCTTTCCTGCTTTCTTCTCTAGGCAGGAATTCTTCTGGGATCCTGCCGTGCTGAACTAAACCCTCACACTCCTCACCTACCTGTGAACGTGGGTCAGAGCTGAGGTAAGGCTGGGCGGTCGGTGGGGGAGGAGTGCGCATGATGGGGGCAATGGGCGAGTGAAAAATGTCTCCTCACGGTATCTTCAGCCTGAAGTGGATAATCTCCCTCGATATTGAGTGGAACCAAAGGGTAATGGAGATGTGAAATAAATCATCACTGACGCTTATTGTAGGCCATGTCAAATTGCTCATAAGAATATTTGTTTTGGGTTGAAAGTGTAGTGCAGAGACCGTCATATATCCTCCAGAGTATTGTAGCCAGTCATACATCTTTCCATTGGTTTCCCTCCTGACAGGTGATGGACTCAGCAGCACTGAACTGGTGTATTTTTATCCATCTTAGTTGTCAGCTTGTGGTTCTCTAGCATTGTGAAATTTAAATGGCACCTTTCCCTCCTGATGCCTGACTTTAGTCCCAGCTCTCACAGTTGATCCACAGATCACAGAGACGCACAGTGGCTTGGGTGTGTGCAAAGCAAAATTTAATTTCAGCAGTGGAGCAGGACTGTGGTCAGGAGAACGAACAGCCCGCTTACATCACATCACACCAGAGGAGCAGAGCAACACCTAAAGAGGATGCACTGGTTATTATGCTGAAGAATAGGGTGAAAATGTATTTGTGGATACCAGTTAGAATCAGGGGTTTTAGTGGATATAAGCTTTGTAATGTTGATCTTCAATTTAAAGGAGAATTATGGAACTGTTCAGATTTTTTTTTAGTGAAATTTGGAGGTTGGGGGTCACCTTATATGCAGATGTCCTTGCATGTGAGTATGTGAGGTAAATAGGCTGTCTAAAGAAGTGACTTATTGTTGTCTTGGAGACGTAAGTGATTGTAAAATATGGCGAGAAGGAAAATAATCAGGTTAAGGCAGAGAGGTAGGGCTTTATTGGGTCTGCCTCTGTTTCTCTTAGTTCTGAATCATTAGTGACCAAGAGGACATCCATGTTTTTTTGAATACTGCCATGGGATCTTTAATATCTGTCTGAGAGGGGAAAAAGAGTTTCAGCTTAGCATCTCACCCAAAAGATGGCACCTCTGATGGTGCAGCCTTCCCCAGTAGTACACATCCCCTATTCTGGCAGGTACAGAAGATCTTCTGACTGAACTGCCCGTATGTTTCTTGAGAGGGTTTGTTTAAAGGTATGAGGACCTACAGTGTTTCACATTTTTGATTCCTGTGCTGAAAGCCTGATTGCTCAGGGAAAATAACGCCTGGAAATTCTGGGTAACAATGATGTGGAATGTACAACACAAAAGACTAATGCTCCAGTGCACAGTGCAGTACTGAGGGAGCGCTTCATTATCTAAGGTGCCATCTTTCCGATGAGATGTTAAACCATCCGCCGGCTTGGGTGGGTGTAAAAGATCCCGTGGCACTATTTCCAAGCAGAGCAGGGGCATTATCCCTGGTGTCCTGGTCAATTATATTTACCCCCTGGTTAAGATCACAAAAAGCAGATTGTCTGGTTCATATTGCTGTTTGGTGGAGTTTGCTGAGTGCAAATTAGCCACTTCGTTTTCTGCACTGCAATAGTGACTACACCTCAAAAAGTACTTCATTGGCTGTAAAGCACTTTGTGTTGTCCAGTGCTCAGGAAAAACCCAATATAAATACAGGTCTCTTTTTTTTAATTGTCTAAAAGGGTGGTGGAAGCAGATTCTGTAGTGATCTGCAAAAGAGAATTGGATATATACTTAAAAAAGTAAAAGAAATGCAGGGCTGTGGGAATAGAGCAGGGGACTAATTAGCCAGGTCTTTCAAAGAGTTGACACAGGCACCGTGGGTCAAACGCCCATCTTTCTGTGCTGTATGATTGTAGGGACAGAATTTTCCAATTCCCCTTCTCACTCCTCCCCCCTCCCCCACCGCCGTACTAGGTTTAATAGTGTGCGGAGTGGACAATGAGGCGGAGCTGGAAAATTGGTTTCTTGCCAGCATGAAATGATGTGCACTCCCGCCCACACATCAATTCGGAAGACGAGTCATAAGGACTCAAAATGTTAACTCTGTTTTTCTCTCTCAACAGATGCTGTCAGAACTGCTGAGTTTTTCCAGCAATTTTTGTTTCAGATTTCTAGCTTTTTGTTTTTATCTAGTGAACCAGATGGGTTTTTTTTAATGACAATCAACATAGTCCAACATTAGACTTCTAACTCGAGATCTTTATTGGTTTCAAATTTCACCATCTGCCATGGTGGGATTCAAACCCTGGTGCCCAGAGCATTTCCCTGTGTCGCTGGAATACTAGTCCAGTGATAATATCACTATGCCACCACCTACCCGGCAGGTGTGAAGAGGCATGGGGGGGATGGTGTGAATGGGCACGGGGGGGAAGGCGCAGATGAGCATAGGGGTTGTGCAGGTGTGCAGAGGGAGGAAGGTGTGAACTGGCATGGGGGGGAAGAGAGAATGGGGTTCAGAGGGAGGGGTCCATGCTGTCATCTGATGAGGCCTGGGTGTAGACTGAGGAATTGTTGGTAGGCAGGGATGGTGAGGGTTAAAGTGACAGTGGGAGCTGGTAGGGTAAGAGGGCGAGGGTTCGTTGACGATGGTTGAAGGTTTGCTGAGGGTTGTCGGAGGGGATGCGGAAGTAAATGTGGATTCTGACAGTAAGCAGGATGAATAGGGAGGCATGTCTATTGTGATGGGGGTGGGCTCCTTGGCAAGGTAGGGGATGTGGACGTTCACCTGCACAGAGCGGAGTGTAATGGTTGGGGGGTGGTGTCAAATGTTACACCTGGAGGGCCAATGGTTATGGTGGGGAGGATGTGGTCATGGGGGAGGGTAAAGGTATTGGGTTGGACATTGAAGGTATCATGAACCATGGCCACTTGCAACTATGCAGAACCTCATGGTGAAGATCTCGAGATGCTGCACAGGAGTTGGGCCAGTGGGGGTGGGCCAGGATGCAGGTAATCTCAACTGGACGATTGAAGGGGAAACCCAGTGTATAGCACTTACGATACTAGGGCCTTGCTGGTCCCCTCAATGCCTAAGCCTCTTCCCTCCTTTCCCCCCACACTCCCTGACAGCACCAGAGCTCTCTGCGCAGAATGGTCAGGGACCCACAGTGGCCTCTCCACATGCAGAGTAAATGGACAGCAGTGGGGCTATGAGGCATCACCTTATCACGTTGTGTAGCTCTTTTATGTATGGGCCACATGGATGCTGGCCTTGCCACTGAGGCCCTTTTCCGTCATACCACTCAGTGACGTGAGTGTGAGCAACTGAGTGTCACTTAGCCTGGTGGCGCGGATGGGGTCATTCATCCACTTGCGGCATTGCAGAGCAGCCCTTTAGTGGAGGCCCTGGGCACTGACCACCCTGGAGACACTCTCCCATGCAGAGTTGGTCCGATGGCTCCTCCTTCCACCTCAGCGTCAAGGACGCCCTCCTGACCTCCACTGCATTGGGCAGTGTTTCCATTGAGGGATGCATCACTGAACCTGGGGCCCGAAGCGCCCTGGGATCACCGGGCCTTCTCTTCCTTCAAAGGTGGGTAAGTTGATGCCTGGGCGCCTTTTCAATATGGCGGCTGGATATGGCGAAGGGGCACACACCATCCAGTCTGCCTCGTAGCGCAAAACATCAGGAAACCCCTGATTGCAAAAATTAATTAGGCCAGCATTGCGCAATTCGGTACGAGTTCCCACCAGCCTCCGTGATGGGAAACATTCCCGGTTCCTGACCCCGCTCCAGGACTTAGGCCGGAATGGAAAATTCCACCCAAGCATTCAATGAACAGGGTAGCACATTGATGCTGTGCCAATCACAACAACCAATAACATTCAGGAAACAAATTTGGTGCTCCTGATAACATCTTGAACATGAACTTCTTTGGAGCTGCCACAGAGGGAAATCTGATCCCTAACCGACGCTTTCAGATAACTTTCAATCTTACCAAGCAGCTTGTAGCAAAAAAGGTAATGCAGAGCTTGCATTTTCCTTCCTCTGACAGCCCAGATCAGGAGATTGCAATGTGCCTGAGGTTTTCCGATGGACACAGTGATGGGCCAGATTCCTCACGTTGGGAAGCTTAGTCCCAAGCATCAAAATGAAATTATGTTTGATAAAGGGGTTGCTGCTTCTGTTTGGCCAGCTGTATGATAACACTTCTAACACAGTGATAATTGGCAGCACGCAACTTTTTTTTTGAAGAACGAGGCTCCAACTATTTTTACACTGCAACTGAAACCAACTTAAATTTCTGGGCAGGCCCCTTCCATTTTAAAAGAGAATGATTCAAATGAAACAGTTTCTTCTTGACTAAACTCAATCTCGGGAATATTCTGACAGCCGTTGTTTCTTCTTTAAAAATTATTTTTTTTTTGAGAAACCGTCATTTGAAGAATATTAATTATAATCATTGGGAGCTGTTTGCCGCCCTGGGCAGTCAACTGGGACTGTTATCTGCCCACATCCTGTCCCTAACCAGTGTCACACCTCACGGTCCTATATATAAACTTTCTAATTGCGGTCTTGGTTTCAGAACCACAGCTTCATTGTAGAAATAATTTGAAAAGGCCGGCGTGCCTTCTCTAGCTTTTTAAGATTTCTTCTCTCAAAAGTGATTGTGTGCCAGTAAAAACATAGGAACTCATCTCATGGTACAGTTGCTCAGGACAACATTTCAGTTAGCTGCAATATTTCGGAAAACTAGTTATGAGGCATCAGGATTAATCTTAAAATTTAAAAAAAATGTCTTCCTGTCACTGCCCCCTTCCACCGATTCTTGTCTTCTCTCATGAAGGCCCGACCCGTTACCTCAAAATGGTTCAAGTCCTTTAGTACGTCACTCGAGCGTGTCACACGTACAAGCCTACAAGCAGTGAGTGTGGTGAGGCAATTCGACTGTGGGACGAACAAGGTGGCAAGTGAGTTCGATCTTGTACTCTTCCCAGCAATAGTCACTGGAAACAATCAGGATAGGCATTCAGTCTGATTCTTTCTCCTCACTGAAGTGTACCAAGGCCAGTCATGGTTCCCCAACAGCTGAGCTAGATAAGATGAGCTAACTCAGCACAGGCTGCCAATGTGCCTGGGACATGCCTGACCCTCAAGATTCAGTATCACATAACAGTCTTGAAGTATTTGTTTAGTCAAATGATAAGTGCTGGCAACATCATTTGGAGGGAAACAAATCCAATTCAGTGAAATGAGAATATATGAATGTGTGAATTAGGAGCAGGAGTAGGCCACTCAGCCGCCCTCCTCCCCCACCCCCAAGCCTGCTCCATCATTCAATGAGACCATAACTGATCTGATTTTAACCTCATATTCCTTTCTAACCCCAATAACCTTTCACCCGCTTGCTTATCAAAAATCTATCTACCTTTGCCTTAGATATTCAAGGACTCTGCTTCCAGCGCCTTTTGAGGAAGAGAATTCCAAAGTCCCACAACCCTCTGAGAGAAAAAAATTCTCCTCAGCTCTGTCCTAAATGTGCAATCCCTTCTTTTTAAACAGTGACCCTTAGTTCTAGATTCTCCCACAAGAGGAAACATCCTCTCCATGTCCACCCTGTCAAGACCCCTCAGGATCTTATGGGCAGGATTTTCCTGTCAGCGGGTGGGGTTCAGGGCCCACTCACCAACGTGTAAAATGATGCGCGGTGATGTTGGGCGGAACTCCCGGCGTCACCGTGCCCCATTTAAATTTTCCAGTTGTCGGGGGCTCAGCAAAGTCAGCTGCATGCCCGCTGACCTGTCACTGGCCATTTGAGGCCATTGACAGAGTCATTGAAGTAATTAACGGACCTGCCCGTCCAACCTTAAGGTGGGAATTAGAAAAAGCATGAAACCTCATCCACGGGCGAGGTGAGGTTTCATGTAGGTTTTAAAGCATTTTATTAAAGTTTTTAAAAAAATTATGGTCATGTCCCAACTCATGTGACAATGTCACATGAGGGGACATGTCAGGAATTTTTAAAAAATTTATTTTTAATATTTGTGGCAGAACAGCCAAACTCCCTGAGGCTGCACTTAGCCTCAGGGAGATGAATGCGTTCTTTCATGCGCATGCTTGAAAAAGCGCACTCTCGGGTTTAGGGATTCCCCCTCACCTGCACAGGAAGAGCTTCTGTACGGGCTTCACGCTGGGCGGGCCTTAATTGGCCCGTCCACATAAAATGGCGCCCCTCCCCCAATTGGGGGCGGCGATTGGAGGCGGGCCTGTGCACACCCGCAATTCAACTTCACCCCCAACGGGGGCAAAATCCTGCCCTATATGTTTCAATAAAGTTGCCTCTTACTCTTCTAAATTCCAGAGGATCCAAGCCTAACCTGTCCAGCCTTTCCTCATAAGACAACCTGCCCATTCCATGTATTAATGTAGTAAACCTTCTCTGAACTGCTTCTAATGCACTTACATCTTTCCTTCAATAAGGAGACCAGTATGATGCACAGTCCTCCAGATGTGGTCTCACCAATGCCCTGTATAATAAATAAATCAATACCAGCATGGGGGAGGCAATAGTGATGTTACTGGCCTGTTCATCCAGGGACCCAGGCTAATGGTCTGGGAACATGGGTTCAAATCCCATCATGGCAGTTGGTGGAATTTAAAAGAATTAATAAACATGGAATATAAAGCTAGTCTCAGTAATCGTGGCCATGACAATTATCATTCAATTGTTGTAAAAACCCATTAATACCCTTTAGGAAAGGAAATCTGCCATCCTTACCTGGTCTGGACTACATGGGACTCCAGACCCACACCCTCGGAGATGGCCTAATAAGTCAAGAGCAATTAGGGGGGATGAGCAACAAATGCTGGCAATGCCCACACTCCATGAAAGAACAAAAAGATAACGGGTGGAATCCTCTGTGCCAGCTGGCATGGGGCATGTTGGGTGGCGAGAAAGCCAAAGATCAGTTTCACGACGTCTTGAAACCAGTTTGCGATTGTCCACTCAGCCCTTTGATAGCGGGCTCTGTTTCCTGCCATTGAACAGTGGGAAAACATCAGCATGTCATTATAAGATCAGTCTGCTCGACTCATTCCCCCCATCATCCACCTGCATTGGTGTGCTTGCACGTTGACATATTTCACAACTGCACATAAGTGATGTGCACCTGGAGAGCTGCGCTTCACTCAGGACTTCGAGGTTTGTTTGCCTATCTTGCTTTGGATAGCACTCACAGTCATCAGTGCCAGGCTTTGCAGACAGCACCACATTACTTTAGGGGGGGCTCATGGCCCAGGTCTCTACCTACCAGATTAGCCATAAGGCTTTGTACAGCTGCAGGGCTAGAGCTTGCTTGGGCAAGGGGGAGAAGTGGCCTCAGGCAAGGCAAGAGGCTGCAGGGTCAGGGCTGTATTGGGGAAAGGGGGTATCCCAGGGGACACAAATTGACCTGTTCAAGTGGCCTCAAAATAGTGAGGAGTGAGGAGGCAGTCTCCAGAGCAGACGAGGCCAGATGGAGATGTGAGGATCCCTTGAGCTGGCAGTGAGTGAAATGCCAGTAGATGTGTGATAGGCTTTATTGTGTGAGTTTAGAATGATGAGATGGTTGCCTTACCCTGGCAGCATGGATGAGATCATTCATCCTTTATCTGTGTTGGATGGCCGACCTCTTCTGCGCACCACTGCCATCACCTACCAAGCCGGAGTGGTAATGTTGCTGCCCCTCCTGCGGCCAGAGTGGGGATGGAGGACATCATGGCGGGCCTCCATAGCATCCAAAAGGCACTCAAGGGGCATGTCACCAAACCTGGGGGCTGCAGTCTTCTTGTCTTTCAGGGCCATGGCATATTTGCAGCAGCCCTGAGCTGGAAGCACTGAGACGCATTACTCCAGTTGAGAGGTGTGCGTGCAGCTGTACTTTAAGTGTGGCGCCTGCTGTGATGAAGCTGCGAGGTGATGGTGTGGTGGGAAAACCAGAGCCCGCCTGCCATGGAAATGGCGTGTTTGCTGGGAATGCGTAATTAACGTGGTGGGTTTGGGACGATACGGTGTGAGAAGCCACTATTGTGGCCGGCAGGTAAAACACCATTTTACCCGCCTGCTACCACACTTTGTGCAAATCTGGGACAATTCCGCCCACAGTTATGAAACTAAAATGCTTCAGTGATATTTTGCTTTGTTTGCTGATTCAGCTATCTCATGCTACAATCACCGGGCGTGCACGCCTTGTGGCTGATACTTCACACCCTTCAAGTCCCTCAGCTTTTTCAGTGTCCTGGATCCAAACTGCTTCTTTCTTTACCAGGTTTAGTTAGTGGAGCTCTTTGGACTCAACCAATTCTTATCTGCTTTTTTCTTCCAGAGATCAACTAATCATTATTCCTTTTAAAATGGTCCTTCCACCTTTACAAATATCACCCTCTTTTCAATATGGTTGACTCCTCCTCCTGAATTGGTCTCTTGAGTCATCCAGTTTCACCACCACATTTGCAGGTCAACTAGGGATGGAAAATAAATGCCAGCTTTGACAGCAACGTTCAAACGCAAGATTTCATTTTTAAGAAAGCTTTTCCCACTAATTTATCCCTCAGATACAAAATGCTGCATGGCCAAGGATTGTTTTTGAAGTGTAGTCACTGTTGTAATGTCAACAAACGCAGCAGCCAATTGGCTTACAGTAAGCTCCTACAAACAGCAGTGAAGTAAATGACTGGTTTTCGTGGTGATGCTTTTGAGAAAAATGTTGGCCGCAGTACTGTTGCACTGTGCTGTCAATGTAGATTATTTACTCAAGTGCCAGGAATGGGGCTTGTATGACCTTCTGATTCAGAAACTGGAGTTCATATGCTATGCATTCTAATCTACACCCATTGTTCTCTGTTTCTGGCTAACTGCTCCTTCCCTTCTCCCTCTATTCCACCATTGGAAGCCTGCCTTTCAACTATTACTCCTTCTCCTATTGGAACTCCCCTCCAAAACCACTTCATTGTGCTATCTCTCTCCCTGTTTCCACAAACGTCCTCAAAACTGATTTCTTTGAACTTATCTTCCATCTCCCCACCAAAGTGCCTCCACTTTTGGTTGGTTCCCCTTTGTAAAGCAATTTGAGACATTCTGCTATATGGGGTGTACTATATTATAAATTACAGGTTAAGGTTCAGCTGGAGTAATGTGTCCAATTCTCAACGCCATGCTTTAGGTAGGATGTCAAGGCCTTAGGTGGTGTGGAGCAGATTTACTGGGATGGTGCCTAGCATGGGGCACTTCAGTTATGTGGATAGACTAGAGAAGCTATGATTGGTCTAGAGCAGAGAAGTTTAATAGGAGGTTTAATAGAGAGGTTGAAAATTATGAGGGATTTTGATAAAGTAGATAGGGAAAAACTGTTCCCACTGGCAGGAAGATCAGTAACCAAAGGTAGAGGGGGGGAATGAGCAGAATTATTTTGTCTGGCAAGCTGTTATGCTCGGGAATGCATTGCTTGAAATGGTGGTCGAAGTAACTCGCAAAAGGCAGTTGGATATATACTTGTAAAGGAAGCATTTGCAGGACTATGGGGAAAGAGCAGGGGTGTGGAATTAAATTGATCGCTCATTCAAAGAGCCAGCACAGGCATGATGGTCACATTGGCTCCTTCTATACTGTGTTATTCCATGATATTAATGCAAGCTGTTGTTCCTGAAATGATAAATATACAGAAGGTAATGACCGCCAGCTCAGTTTGTTTGTCAGGGATTCTAGTTAAGGTGGTTCAAGTGATTTATATTCAAAGTAGTGGAATATCACATAACAACATCATGGTGTTCTGTGCCATTGATATAGAAGTTTATTTTCAGCATATATTTTGCGTGTTTGTTATATTTTAGGAACTAGTGCAGTGTCTTAATTAATCAATATCACACATAGAGCTTTCTACTGACAGTAAGCCCTGAAATGACAAATATACGGAAGGTATTGACTGCTCACTTTGTTCAGATGCAAGAGTAATGATAGCTAGCATTCCAGTTAAGGTGGCTCAAGTGATTTATTTGATCTGTTACTGCCCATCTTGCATCTGTGTTTCCTCACCCTGGATTCACTCAAAAATGGAAAAAAAAAATCTCCACACCGGGCTTATTTAATTCTTTTGTAATTCTAAAAACATTCATCAAGTCTCCTCTTTGTCTTCTCTTTCCCAGAGGAAAAAAACTCAGCCTTCTCAATCTTTTCTGACTGTTTGTAATGATGTCAAATTCTGCCTCTACTGATGACTAATTTTGGTTAACACTTTGGCATCAACCATCCTTCCCAATCAGATGCCACCACAATGGACTTATTAGCAATGTTGGTGACTCTTTGTTTCCCTACATAGGGCTGATGTTAGCCATAGAAAAGGACAAACATCAATCTTCAGTAATAATATTACATTAACAGAGGGCCAATATCAGTGGGGTGAGAACAGATCTGTTAATGTTTTTAGTTGGATATGGCTCTTCTCCAGAAATGATGGAAGGTAGGAATGTGATGCCTTTGAAAGGGAGGAGCGGGAGGAAGAACAAAATGGAAGATCTGGGATAGAATAAAGGGGAGGAGAGATTAAATGACAAAGATGTCATGGAACAAAAGGCAAAGGGAGTGGTAATGGTTGTAGTAAAGAAACAAAGCATTTGTCCAGAGTGAGCGTGAATGGCAGAAATAATCAATATCTTTGTCTGAAAGCAAAAACATGAAAATCGAGATTCAAAGCAGCACATGACAAAAAAACAGAATCAAAGTGGGGGACAGAGTTCAAGATCAGAAATTGTTGAACTCAGTTTTGAGTCCAGAAGGCTGCAAGGTGACTAGAGTTCACTCAGCCCTCCCTATATCTGTAATACCCTCCAGCATTACAAGTCTCTAAGACATCTGTGTTCCTGCAATTCTGGCATTTTGAGCTTCCTGGATTTTAATCACTCCACCACTGGAGCTTTCACTCTATGAAAAGGCACCTGGGTGTCCTTGGGCTGGCATGGACAAGATGGGCCGAATGACTTCCTTCTGTGCTGTAACTTTTCTATGGTTCTATGATTCTATGGTTCAGGCTTCTGGTACTGAGGGCCTAAGATCTGGAATTCTCACCTTAAACCTCTCTGTCTCTCTAGCTCTCTTTCCTTCTTTAAGAAGCTCCTTAAAACCTGTTTCTTTGACTAAACTTTTGGTCATCCAGAGTAATATCTCCTTAAGTGGCTCAGTGTCAAATTTTGTTTGATAATTCTCCTCTGAAGTGCCATGGGATATTTTATGTTAAAGGCACTATATAAGTACAAATTATTATTGTTGTTATTGTGCTAGCTAACACTGCCCCCTTAACCAATTGCGCTTTCAATGAGGATTGACTGGTTATTCAGTTTATGGGGCATTGTTGTGTAGGTTAGTTGCTAAATTTATGGACATAGCACTAGTCATGGCACTTCATAGAGGAATTCCTTGATTGAAGCACTTTGATCAAAATTCTCGGACACTTTGAGGCATTAGAGGATACCATATAGATACTGAAAATGCTGTAAATATTCACCAGGTCAGGTAGTAATAATGGTGAGAGAAACCTTTGGACAACAATCTGCGATATAAAATTACTCACTCTCTGTCTCTCTCCGCAGATGCTATAGCTGACCTGCTGAGTGTTTCCAGCATTTTCTGTTTTTATTTTTGATTTCTCACATCTGCAGCATCCTGTTTTGTCATATAAATACTATCACTCTCCCCTAGCTTGGATGAGTGCAGCTCCCACAACACTCAAGAAGCTTGACACTGTCCAGAACAAAGCAACCCACTTGATTGGCACCCCATGCACAAACATTCACTCCCTCCACTACCAAAGCACAGTGACAGCAGTGTGTACCACCTGCAGGATCTCACCAAGCCTCATACGACACGCCTTCTAAACCCATGACCACTACCACCTAGAAGGACAACGGCAGCAGACACATGGGAACACCACCACCTGGGAGTTCCCCTCCAAGCCACTCACCATCCTGACTTGAAAAATATATTGCCGTTCCTTCACTGTCACTGGGTCAAAATCCTGGCACTCCCTCCCAAACAGCAATGTGGGTGTACCTACACCACATGGACTGAGGTGGTTCAAGGAGACAGCTCGCCACCACCTTCTCAAGGGCAATTAGGGATGGGCAATAAATGCTGGCCCAATCAGCGAAGTCCACATCCCTTGAATGAATAAAAAAAAACTTATTGTAATATTAACAGTAGATTTACTCCTTCAACCAGAATCACAACAAAATGCTTTACCATGTTTAAGTAAATAGGAATACAATAACACAAACTCATAATTCAGGAAGAACACACAGTGGCTAATTTGGCTCATTCACTTTGTTGGTATGCAAAGCTAGATGAGGTTTCAGGTGCCCAAGATGTTCATATTCAAAGTATTGTAATGTAGTTATGACAATATAACAATGTCTTTTCTCATTGTTAGTATTTTTAGCAATATGCATATATTTTGCATGTTTCTTCTCTTCTGCTATAGCTACTGGATACTGTGGGCTAATGATTTGTTAATGTCTGTCTTCAGGCACAGGGATCGTGATTCATGAGCTTCCTGTACCCAGTCCTGTTGAGGCAGGCAGCACTGAGGGTGCAAAACAACATGTATTGATATCACATGGTGCAACCAAGGGACTTATGCTTAGTGGAGGGGAGCTGCTGCTGAATGCTAAACGCAGGAGCTGTACAAATGCAGCACCAAGGTAGAAAAAGAGTTCCTAGCTTCACAAATGCTGCTCCGGGAGGTTTTAGTGATGGAGGTGGACAGGAGAAGAGAGAGTTGATGTATTTTCAGTGAGCCAGGATGCCCTCAAGGAAAACCCTGAGAAGGGAGTGGGAGCTACTGGCCTGGGTGGTCAATGCCTGGAGTCTGGCCTCGAGACAGGAGCACTACAAGGAGTCTAATGACCTCAGGTGGATAGTCAAGGTCAGTGTATACATCTTTACATGACAACTCCTACCCACCACACCACCAACACCCCACACTGCTCAATGCGCCACACCCCATCACTCACCCGGCAGCACTCCCTGCACTCAGGACTCAGGCTTAACATCCAGATGCTTCACCTCAGCCACACACACTTTCCAAAGAGACCAGTCTCAGAACCAGCTGTTCCCATAAACCTCCAGCTAGTCAGCTGTGGCAGGCACATCACCCAAACACAGTGCTACACAACCCCTGACATTCTTCCCTCTCTCTTGCAGGAAAAGATCACCCTTAACCATAAGGGGAAGAGCCAAATCAATGGCGGACGCCTGCATCACTGAACCCTATGGAGAGAATAGCTCTCCACATTATGGGGCAAGCTGTGACAGGTCCCATGGCACCAGACGTTGCTATGAACATTGAGGATGACAGTAAGCCACTTGTGCCCTTTCTCAACTCTCAACTCAACCTATAAACACATGATATGCAAGTTGCTGATGTTGTGACCATGGGCCTCTTGTTTTCTAACCCAACCCCCTTCCCTTACTCCAAAATTTCCCTTTCTGATTTTCGGCTTTCAGATACTCAAGAGCTATCGCCTGTCCACTGCTGCCCCAGAAGGAGGAGAGGAAACAACATCAAACCACTGATAAAGAGGCCCCAAAGCCTGATCTCAGACACACAGCCACCAGCTCAGACATTGACTCTGCATATACCTTAGAGGGTAGCATCAAGTCGGCATCTGAATATAAAGGGTCTTCAGTCATGTGTAGGCTGCAGCCAGACCAAGAATAAAGCCAGGGAAAAGGATAGTTTGTGTGCCAGCTTACCAGAGGGCAATGTCACAGAGACGTCCCGCTACAGTGGATCCAGATATGGACTTCGATGGGGTGGCATGCAGGGGAATGTTGCTGAGGATGTACACCGAGATGCTGGGTGCATTGGCCAGACTGCCAGGCAGCCTCCTGTCACTGTCAAGGAGCATGGGAGTAGTCTGGCTCCAACTCAGCAGAGTTTGGAGTCCATCCATTCCACCTGGGAAGTGGTGGCTAATTCCAGGACAGCATTTATCTACTGAGCATGATGCAGCATCTGGTGACTAATGTCTCAGTTTCCATTGCAGCGCGTGTGGACTCCAGCCAATGTTTCACCGCTGCACTGGGGGCTCAGATGAAGATCATGAGATCCACGTTGGTTGCCGTGCAAGCCCAGCTTGTTGCCATGCAGGCTCAGACTGTTGCCCTCATGGCTGTGGATCTCAGTGCTCAAAGCGGCTGCAGGTGGATTCCTAGATTTCCTGACGTGCTGCTCTGTGGGAGTGGAAGTGGGAAGCATTCGTGTTCCATCACTGCCAGTCCACCACTGGTCCCATTGTTCTCTGTCAGTCAGCCAGTCCATACCACTGCTGCCCAAGCCAGGGTAGTGCAATCCAAAGCTGGGCCCTCAAGAGCTGCTTGAAGTCATCCTGGCAAGGCCATTGGTAATCTCCCCCCATTGAAAGTGAGCAACCAACCACTAGTCATGCTGCAGCCATTGGGGTAATGATGCACACAAGGACTACGACAAACAAGGGCAGCCTCATGACAGGCATTAAGGGAATACACAGGGTGAATAGATTTTGCTTGTATAATTCGACAAGTTGTTTGATAAATATATTATGATGAGGTTTTTGTTGGTGTCTATTATTGCAGGATTCTGACCAGGTGGACATGGTGATGGAGAATAGCAGATAAATGTGAAGTTGGGGTACAGCGGAGTAATAGTGGTGGAGGGATGTCCTCTGGGGAAGGGAGCTGGAGTTTGAATAGTTGGTCAGCCCGTCCAGATCAAAGGTATCTGGATGCCTCCTCCCTGTCTCCTGCTCTTCTTCCTCCTCCTTCTCATCCCTCTGGTCAGAGATTCCCTCTCTGCAGCCTCTGCTCCATCTCCCTATTGTATTTCAGGCCCAGAGCCTCTGAGGGATGCTGCCGCTATACATGTTGAAGACTTTGTGTGGACAGGTCACCGAATCTTCTCTCCTCCCTGTGAGGATGCAGCGCCACTCTTTGCCAAATCCAGGAACTTGCCACGACACCTCCAGAAACATTCTACAGTCACTCCAGACACTGTTCGCTAGCAGAGGTTAGTCTAAATCACCTTACATGTAAGTCGGATGCCTGTCCCTTTAAATAACACTAATGATAGGCCTCTCTAGCTGCTAGGTGCATGTTGTTTGATGACTGACAAGTAAATGCATTCAGTGGACCCTAACCCTAACCCTAATGCAATCCAAGTTGGAAATATGTGTGAACAGCTGTTTGACCTCGCAACCTGGACAGTTGGAAGCTTCTGGAACATGCATTGCGCACCCAGGCGATCATCCTTCCCAGCGTGGGGCCTGATCAGGCTGTGCAGAAAATGCTGCACACCCCACTCTAAGCACCTCTACATTCCGTACTGCTGGCCCCAGCAACATTATGGAGGCAAAGAATTTAGCCTGTACCCACATGGTTTTGCCCCTCCCTTTCTCTGTCACCTCCTCCAGCCCTATAACCCTCCCCCTTCTCCAGAACTCTCAGTTCCTGACTCTGGCTTCCTGTGGTGCATGCACCCCTCTCTTCATCCACCATTATAGTCTTCCCTTTAGACAATTAGGCCTCATGTCCTGGACTTTTAGCGACTGGCCTCATTTTAACTGCCTGGTGGAAACCGAGTTGGGGAAGGGGCAGTTAAAGTGAAGCCAGTCACTTCCCCTTCTGATTCCACTGCCTTCCCACTGTGCCCCACTCTTAAACTGCTCTTTTCAGTGCAGAAAGGCAATGGAATCCTCTTTAAACATAGATGAACCCGTTCTGCCATTAACACCCTCCCCCCACCCCGCTGCCTAGATCTTCCTTCACCCCCTCCATCCTCTCTCCCCTAACTCTCCTGCCAGCCACCAAACTCTTGCCCATCCTCCAGTCAGGGAGTGCATCTGTCCAAGCTCGGGTTGAACTCCAAGTAGTCTCATGCCAATGAGGCCCAAACCAATGCCCAATGTGCTGGTCCACGTTAGGGTTCATTGTACCCACCCACGGCCCCTTTAAAATAGTGGCCTGAGAGCCACCAGATGCTTGACAGTTGGCAATGTGGGGGGTGTGGGCGATGTTCATCTTTGGGACGAAACCCCAGCAAACCTGATTCTACCCTCAGTCAATCTTGTATACGCTCTATACAGCAAAGTCAGCAATGAGAACCATGGCTGATTTGTCTCCCCTTTCAAGCCCAGGATTGCTGAATTCCAAATGAATTGGCAATTGGGCCTGGGCACCTATTAAGCTGCATAGCACAGATACACCCTTAAGGCACAGCTGGTGTGAAACTGTGGGTGGCAGAGCCCATAAGGACAAGGCAAGAGGGCATGTGCATTGTAAAATGATAAAATCAAGTGACAGGGCAAGAAAACCTGTTCATTTTTATTTTCAGTCCAGGCCATCACTGAGGATTACAATAGGTATGATGCCACCAGCCCGCTCTCATTTAACACCACTCTGAAAGCTGGGCTACAAAGGGTCATCACTGATGCGAGAAGTAAGGTGGCATTTGCCTGGCAATCTCATTGTGGTCACAATACCACCCACAGAAAAATCCAGGCTGCTTAAGCTAGTTTAAATTGCTAAAGTAGATAATCTTTGCAAGTTCTTTCGCTGGAAGCGTCATGAGCAGAAAAAACACCCTGATAGCTCCCATGTTGTCAGGGACCTCAGCTACTCTCTCCATTTAATTAAAGAGGTGACAGAAACTGCTATGGTGAGATTTTACCTCCCCTACTTGTGCCTTTGCTGTCTTAATAGTGACAAAGCTAATTTGCCCAAACCTGGCCTTTAGAAAATTGCTCACTTAATTAGGAGCTATTCAAAAGGAAATCATGAGTTAATTTTGTAATTATTGCAGCAGTGATATGAGAGCAAACTGTGGAGTGGTGGTGGGAGGGGCGGGTCCAGCTCCTTTTAGTTAAAGCCCAGAGGAGTACCTCCCCCTGGGCACTGGCAGCAGACTGCTACAGTTTGTATTGGGTTGAATGGAATAATTGGCCTCCTGAGGTGCCGCCTAATCAGCTGCCAGGCAAGATCGTTTTCCAAGTGAGAAAGTGCGGACTGAGATCAGGCGGCATGACCTCATCTCTCACATTAGCTTCTGAGCTTCTCTCGAGTTTGTGCATTGTGGATCAGCGGGTGACTGGGGTGTCATGTGAAGATAGGACCACCTGCCAACTGATACAAATCCCCCTCTTAGTGGTTCAGAGAGCATGTTGTTCTGTTGTGACGGTTTGGGACTTCAATATTCCCTAACTCCAGCAGATTTGTGCAAAAAATGTCTTGTGATCTCCCCATTCTAAGGTTTGGTAGTATTGCTGTACTTATTCATTATTGATAGGTTTTGTTCCTTCCCTTAAGTGGAGAAGCCAATGGAGATTGATGGTGAAGGGTTCTCAAAATTTCCACATTTTTCATATCATCAAAAAGGATATGACTTTTGGACTTTTATGGTAGAGGATCCAACTGCTGAGTTAAATGTAGAACCCTGCAGACAGGAGGCTAGGATGAGAGGAGACAGAATATGCATTCTTCCCTTTAAAACAATCAACCCAGAGAAAGACTTCATCTTATACAAAACTAAAGCCCATCAAAATCTTGCATAAATAATCGCTACTAACTACTAAGGAAGGACGGCCACAATCAATGCAATTATGCGAACCCATCAATACTCCACACATACAATGGCTTTCAGTTCAAAACTAGTTACGGGGACAGTAAGACAACGATAAACATCATGCGAGCCCATTAAAAACAATGAGACAACAATCACCTGGGGAAGCCCACCAAAATCAAACAAAGAACTAACTTTGATTTGGATTGAGATAATAAATTTGAAAAAACAGTATAACTGGGCCACCAGTTATGAAAGGGAGCAGATCTGAAGTGAGCAGTTTTGGGCAGTGAGCAGTTGGGAGCGATTGAAGCAGAGTTTAAGCTGGGAGCTGAGCCAAGTGGAGGGAGATCTGGAGGTTTGCAGGCCCGCAGGCAACATCACGGTGAGGGGCACGGGGTGGCAGGCTCAACCGAAGACAAGGCCACAACCGCAGCCTCCACGAAGATCGACCACCGATAACCGTGCCCTCCACCCAACTGAAGAACCTTCGCAGATTCCACAGACCAGGACCCGGTGGGGACGGCAGGCCCCAGAGGACACAAAGAGCGTACCCCAAAACTGCAACCGGCTTACCTGGCTGGATTTCCAACTGTCAAGGAACCCTGGTTGGTGAGCATGATCCCTGACCTCTCCTAGTTCAATTTAGTTAGGTTTGGGGGGTGGGACAAGGGTAAGGGGATTAATAGCGTGATTTTCCCTCATTATGCCGTGTGTTCCCCATTTTTATCTAAGTGTACTTTGTAGGTCTGTATAACCTCAGTGTAATCCTAATGTTATAAGTTCATTTGTGACTTCAATAAACCCAGTTTTGTTTCTTGTACCAAAAGCAGTTGTCTGCTGCACTTTGTCACAACCCCCAAATAAGTCCAAGGTCTAGAACCCCAGGCAGTGGGAGTGATTCGGACCACACAGAAGTCAGAGGTGAAGCTGACTCACACCATCACCCCCTACAGTGGGATGTAGAACGTCATGACCACCTTTTCCCTGCCACTGACCCAATCACTTTGCCATTGACTAATTTTGTAATTTTAATTTATTTGAAGGTGGGAGATAAGAAGTAAGGGCAGCGGTGAAGCAGATCATTGTATTAATCTATGGGGAAGTGATCAGTTATGGCTCTGATCAGCAGCTACGTAAGAACACAAGGAATAGGAGCAATAAAAGACCACATGGCCCATTGAGCTTGCTCCGTCATTCAATATGATAATGGCTGATCTTGGGCTTCAACTCCATTTTCCCACCCGCTCCCCATATCCCTTAATTCCCTGAGAGATCAAAAATCTGCCTATCCCAGCCTTAAATGTATTCAATGATGGAACATCTGCAACCCTCTGGGGTAAAGAATTAGAAGAACCACAACCCTTTGAGCGAAGAAATTTCTCCTCACCTCAGCCATGAATAATCGATCATTTATCCTGAGACTGTGCCCCTGTGTTTTAGATTCCCCGACCAGCGGAAACAACCTCTTAGTGTCTATCCTATCAAGGCCTTTCAGAATTTTGTATGTGAGGTCACCTCTCAATCTTCTAAACTGCAGAGAATATAAGCCCAGTTTACTCAGCCTCTCATCAAAGGACAACCCCCTCATACCAGGGACCAATTTAGTGAACGTTTGCTGTACCGTCTCCAATGCAAGTATATCCTTTCTTAAATGTGGAGACCAAAAAAGTACACAGTGCTCCAGATGCAGTCTCACCAAAACCCTGTTAAACCATAGCAAGACTTATTTTTATTCTTGTACTCCAACCCACTTGTAATTTTGAGAAGTCCTCTGAATGATGGTTATTCTAATACTCTTCTCTAGGTATTTCTACCTCCAAAGCAGCTGGGGATACCTCGCTGGAAATGACCAAGTCCTTTATGTATGGCAAGGTTGTCCAGGATCCAAATGTGCATGAGCTGAATCATACTGCTAAGCATTTCTCAACCTGTCGAAGCAATAGCCCCAATGGTCCTATTGAAGCCTGGTACATCATTATAGAATTCCTCTCTTGCTGTTTGAACCAGTGAGTGGGATTAATAAGGACCAGGAATAGACCTTGTCACTCAAAGCCAGCTGTTAACATGATTTTCTTCTTTCAAGAGCTCAGGGAGAACTGAATTTCAAAGTATAAATCATAACTTTCAGCAGGACTAGCATTAACATGCAGGGTCTTTTGCATGTTTTCATACACAAATTGTACAATTGTGGAATGGGAAGCCCTTTCCATTGAGAATGTCAAGGGGCCTGGCTGTAGGAAAGCAGGTTGGTATGGTGCAATTGCACCCTGGACCTTGGGAAAGCCAGCAATCCCATGAAGCAGGATGACCCTGTGATGTCAAACTGGATGACTTCCCCCGATTTCCTGTAACATGCATTGATCATCTGATAAACGCTTGTACTGCATCTTGACTGATTCCACGTGACTGTCTGAAATGACACTGCACTTTAAAATGTGAGAACTGTCATCATCTTTATAACCATATGACAGTGGTGGGTACCCATGCCCTAGCTGGCAGAGCTGCCCTATTGCCTGTCTTGTGCAGTGTGCTCTTCTACCAAATATCTTCTAAGTCAGGTTCTTATAAGAGTTGTGCTTTTTTAATAGCCTATCCTTCTCCTCCATTGCAATGTCAAAAAGCAATGCCGTAGGGAATACCGTTCCAGTTTCTGAGGTGCCTTGACTAGGAATGAGGTTAAAATTTTCCAGTAATTTCAGACTCCCAGAAGCAGCGAGAGGCAAGACCCAGGCTAGGCCGGAAGAATGCCAAAAATGCTTCAAAATGCTGGAAACTCCTTCAAAAAATCTTTCCAGTTGCAGCAAGCATTACTGAATCCCTTTATACTTCAGACTCAAAAGCTCCTCGCTTCTGCTGTTTCAGCTGATCGTGACAACAGCTGTATCTTATATCTCTCGATCTAACATGAATGTGATGAGTTTGTACAGTTTATCTGAAAAATTTTATAACTGTGATGCTCATAATGTTATGGCCCAGGGAATATTTATGACTTACTATGCCTTTGTAGGGCTTTATAATTTGCCGATTTATACAAATGTATGCTATGATATAAGTTGCAAGGCTAAACTTATACATGCTATGATATAAGTTGCAGGTTTAGACTAATACATGCTATAAAAAAGTTGGAGGGCTATACTAATACATACAGGTGCAAAGAGCACAGGCAGCAGAAGCTCTGCTTCCTTCCAGGGAAAGAGTGTTGAATTATCCAAAGGTCATTTGTTATGTACTGGAGTACATACTTACCAAAACTGACAACAGTTCCCAGTCAGCCCTCAAAAACACTGAAAACTGAAAAATTGGCCTGGAATGTTATGAACGAAAACCTAGGAAATTTGTGACGACAGTACCACAGGCCCACATTTATAGATGTCAATAAGATCACTCAAGTCTAGGTGAGTGGATCACAGGAAAGGCATGAGAGAAATCTGAGGGCATCCATTCTGAGGATGGATGATGGCAGGAATGATTTATTTTGGCTAGCAAGCCAAGCGTATTTCCCCAATTCCCCATCGAAAAGAAAGCAGTGTGGAAAATGGAGGTCCAGAAACCTTGCACTGAGTGCAGGGGGAAGACAGCATCCAAACATCAGAAAGGAGCAAGCAAGAAATGTATCTCTTCTGCCAACCTATAGTCTTGTGCATTGTAATAGCTTAAATAAGATAAAGACAAAGATAAAACCAACATTTCACCAGTGTATATAGTATATAATGTATGTATTAAATATAATGTATATAATATATTAATATATTAAAAAATGTATACGTATTTCTGAATATAAACAACAGGACAAACCAGCCCGCTTGATTGGCACCACATCCATAAATATTCACTCCTTCCACCACCGAAGCACAGTGGCAGCAGTGTGTACCATCCACAAAATGCACTGCAGGAATTCACCAAGGCTCCTTAACATGTTCCAATCCTATGACTACTACCATCTAGAGGGACAAGGGCAGTGGATAGATGGGAACACCACCACCTGGAAGTTCCCCTCCAAGTCACTCACCATCCTGACTTGGAAATATATTGCCGTTCCTTCACTGTCACTGGGTCAAAATCCTGGAACGCCATCCCTAACAGCACTGTGGGTGTACCTACACCACATGGACTGCAGCAGTTCAAGAAGGCAGCTCACCACCACCTTCTCAAGGGCAACTAGGGATGGGAAATAAATGCTGGGCCAGCCCACACCCCATGAATGAATAAAAAAAACTTTTAATTGCTCAGCATATTAAATTCATAATTTATTGAATTTTCTTTCTTCATTCTTTTTCTGATCTTCCACTTCCAAATTAGTAGGTCAGATTGGAATTAGAAAAAAAAGAGATGTTATAAAGCTGATCATTTACAGTAATTGTGTTGGTTGTGGGTTACCACAGGATTGCACTATTATGATTGAAACCACACGTAAATAATCTGTCCCTTTTAAGGTAGATATTAAATCAGTATTGCTTTGAACAGAAAAATATTCTGAATATGTTGATACCAAAAGCGTATTATATAAAAGCTCCAACCAAAAAAATTTGAAGCCTGTTGCAGAAGATTGCCTCGCAGACACATCAACCAATTCTGAAGAAGGGTCACAGGCCTAAAATGGTAAACCTACAATCCTATGCTGACAGTTCAGTGCAGTACTGAGGGAGAGATGCATTGTTGGATGTGCCACCCTTTGGGTGAGAGGTAAAACCAACGCCTTGCTTGTCCTCTAACATAAGCATAATAGATTCCATGACACTGTCCAAAGAAGAATAAAGAAGCCCTGGGGCAGGATTTTTCGCTCTTCTTGCCCTTGCGTAAAATACTGCGTGATGACGTTGGGTAAGCGTTCCGATGCCATTGCACACCCATGCGATATTTCGGTCAGCGGGCGCACATGAGAGTCAGCAGCGCGCCCACCAACAATTAAGAGGCCTATTAAGGCCATTAATGTATTAATTAAGAGCGATTTTTCGCTGCCTATCCAACCCTAAGTTTGGCAGGTGGACGAATCGACCAGGCGGCCTTTTGATTTTTGAGGAAACCTCATCCACAGGTGGGATGAGGATTCCGAGATTAATTTAAAAAAAAAACGTTTTGACAGAATTTTTATTAGCTATATGTTCAGGTCAGTGAGTCCTATGCGAGGACATTTTTTTTTCAGAATTTCATAATCTTTATTTTTGTTTTTAAAACTCTTCAGCTCCCTGAGGCAGCTCTCTGCCTTCAGGGAGCTTTCATTGTGCGCTCCGCTCCCCTCCACCAGCGCTGACATCAGCACTCGCCCTCTTCCTGCCCCCCCACCCCCACCCTGGTAGCGCTGAGCTTTTCGGCGCATCTTTCGCACTGGCTGGCCGTTAATTGGCCAGCCAGTGCAAAATCGTGGCCGGGGGCCGATCGCGGACAGCGGCCTGTTTCCCGGAAGCTCCCCGGGCCTGCCCACCACACCAGCCCAGCGGCCTGAAAACCCTGCCCCTGGTGCCCCAGACAATATTTATCCCCGATCCACTGTTGCTGAAGCCACTTATTTGGACATTTATCTCAATGCTGCTTGTAGGCCCTTGCTTTGAGGAATTGTCTTCCCTGCCCGCATTACAGAAACGACTCCACTTCAAAAGCACTTAAAGCAATTTGGGATCTCCTAATGTTCTGAAAGGAGCTATGTGAACGCGAGTTAGTTCTTTCAGCTTTTTTTCCTTCTCCTTACAAAAGCTGCTGAGATTTTCCAGCATTTTCTGTTTTTATTGCAAGTTTCCAGCATCAGCTGTGTATTGCTTGCTTGAGTGGCAAACGAAATTGTTGCAACAGCTGAGCAATCCCATCCCTGAAGTGTTTACTCATAAACCGTGCATCGGTGTTTATTTACGATCTGCAGGTAGTTTCATTTTTTAATTCATTCCTTCATGGGCATCACTGGTGAGGCCGGCATTTATTGCCCACCCCTAATTGCCTTGCCCAGCCATTTCACGGGATGGTTAAGAGTCAACCATATCACTGCAGATCTGGAGTCACATTCACATGTAGGCCAGGCCTGGTAAGGATGGCAGATTTCCTTCCCTAAAGGTCATTCATGAACCAGATGGATTTTTAACAACAAAAAATAATAGTTTCACTGACCAGGACTTTCCAGCCCTGTTGTGACAGGAACCATTGTGGGAGATTCAGCAGCCCAGCTGAAAGTCCATTGACTTCTAGTGAGCCAGGATGATCCCAGCAGTGGGTGGGGCCAGAAAATCCCACCCACAATCACTATTGCTGAGATTAGTTTTCATTTCCAGATTTTATTACTTGACTTTAAGTTCCAGCAGCTACCGTGGTAGGATTTGAACCCATGTCCCCAGAGCATTACTCTTGAGCTTTCTAGGATAACCAGTTCAGTGACATTACTACTACACTACAATCGCTCCCAAAAATAATGAAACATTAGAACGAGGAAAGCACTTCAAAAAGAAATTAACCCTTAAATTAAATTAACCCTTAAAACTCCCTCACTGACCAAACTCCAACTGAAACACTCAAATGTAATCCAAAGTAGCACTCCAGGGCAGACAAAAGCAGCACTGCAGATGGCTTGCTTTTATGCTGCCTGAATCTAGCTTCTTAAAACCTGTTTAAGCCAGTTAACTGATTAACTAGCTGCAAGCAGAGCCTGACTGAGCCCTGTTTTAAAGCTGGACTAAAACTCATCTTCTCCCAACCCATAGAGCAACTTTTAGTTAATTGCTTAACTAAACAAAGGCTAGACTGTAGATAGTAATTAACCCTTAAATTAAATTAACCCTTAAAACTCCCCCACTTACCAAACTCCAACTGAAGCGCTCAAATGCAGTGCTGGAGTGCTTCTTTGAGCTTTGGGCTGCTTTGGGCTACATTTGAATTCTTCAGTTGGAGTTTGGTGAGTGAGGGAGTTCAGTGAAGAGGGAAGGAGGTAACCCTTTCATTTTCTGCCTTTCTTCAAAAAGAAAAGTAGCAGCCTTGGTAAGTAGAACTTTGTGAGTACTTGTATTGTCCTTAATATCCTCCAAACTAAAGGAAGTAAAAGTATAGGCAGTAATTTAAGGGTAAGTCATGATAGGGCAGCTCAGACATGGGGAATGCTCCTCCTGTGTGATGTGTGAAGTCAGGGACACTTCCAGTGTCCATGGTGACTATGTGTGCAGGAAGTGTCTCCAGCTGTAGCTACTTGAAATCCAGGTTTCGGATATGGAGCAGTGGCTCGAGATACTGTGGAGCATCCGCAGGGCTGAGATCTTTGTGGGTAGTACATACAGTGAGATGGTCACACTGCAGGTAAAGAGTGCACAGGCAGAAAGGGAATGTGTGACCACCAGAAAGAGTAAAGGCAGTAGCAGATAGTGCAGGAGTCCCCTGGGTCCATCTCCCTCTCTAACAGATTTTCCATTTTGAATACTGCTGGGGCAGATGATTTCTTAGGGGAATGGAGCAAGAGCCAAGTCCATGGCACCACAAGTGGCTCAGCTCCACAGGGTAAAGAGTGGGAGAGCAATAGTGGTAGGGGATTTTATAGTAAAGGAAACAGATAGACTTTTCTGCAGCCGCAAACGTGACACCAGGCTAGTACCTTGCCTCTCTGGTGCCAGGCCCAAGGATGTCACTGAGCAGCTGCAGGACATTCTGAAGTGGGCGGGTGAACGGCCAGATGTCGTGGTCTATATTGATACCAACGACATAGGTAAAAAGAAGGATGTGGTCCTGCAAGCAGAATATAGGGAGCTAGGAAATATATTAAAAAGCAGGACCTCAAAGGTAGTAATCTCAGGATTACTCCCAGTGCCATGTGCTAGTGGGATCAAGCATAGGAGAATAGACCAGATGAATGAGTAGCTGGAGAGATGGTGTAGGAGGGAGGGATTTAGATTTCTGAGGCATTGGGACTGATTCTGGGGAAGATGGGACCTGGACAAGCTGGACGGGTTGCACCCCAGCAGGACCTTGACCAACATCCTTGCAGGGGTATTCGCTAGTACTTATGTGGATTGGTTTAAACTAGAGTGACAGGGAGATGGGAACCTGAGCGGGGAGACACAAAACAGGGAAACAAAGAAAGAAATGAAAGACAGAAAAGTAAAAAACAAAAGTGGAAGGCACTTTGCTAGCAGCAAATAGGGCCGTAGTACAAAACAAAATTTGTAAAAAGACAAGTCTAACTGCACTGTATCTGAAAGCACAGAGCATTTGCAATAAGGTAGATGAATTAACAGCGCAAATAGATGTAAATGGATATGATATGATTGCGATCATGGAGACATGTTTGCAGGGTGACCAAGGCTGGGAACTAAATATTCAAGGGTATTCGATATTTAGGAAGGACAGGCAAAAAGGAAAAGGGGGTGGTGTGACATTGTTAGTTAAGGATGAAATCAGTGCAATAGTGAGAGAGGATATTGGCTCAGAAAATCTAGATGCAGAATCAGTCTGGGTGAAGCCAAGAAGCAACAAGAGGCAGAAAACATATAGGAATTGTATATAGCCCTCCAAACAGTAGTGATAAGATAGGGGACAGTATTAAACAGGAAATTAGAGATACATGTAACAAGGGTGCTACAGTAATTATGGGCGACTTTAATCTACATATAGACCGGGAAAGCCAAATTAGCAATAATTCTGTGATGAATTCCTGGAGTGTGGACAAGATAGGGAACAGGCTAAGCTTGTGGGCAATGAGAAGAGGTTAATTGATAACCTTAGGGAACGGTGATCTTTACATGATAGAATTTTTCATTAGGATAGTAAGTGAGGTAGTCCAACCCGAAACTAGGGTCCTAAATCTAATCAAAGGAAACTACGAAGGTATGAGGCATGAGTTGGCTAAGATAGATTGGGGAACTTCATTCAAAGGCATGAAAGTGGTTAGGCAATGGCTAATATTTAAGGAACAAATAGATGCATTGCAACAGTTATATATTACTTTCTGGCACAAAAACACAACAAGGAAAGTGGCTCAACCATGGCTAACAAAATAAATTAAGGATAGTATTAGAGGAGTCATACAAAGTTGCTAGGAAAAGATACAAGTCTGAGGATTGGGAGCAGTTTAGAATTCAGCAAAGGTGGAAAAAAACAGCGACAAATAGGGTCAAAGAGGGAAAAATGGTAAAGTGGAAAAATTAATGGCTCTTTACTTGAATATACATAGTATTTGGAACAAAATAAATGAATCAACAGCACAAATAGAGGTTAATGGGTATAAACATTAAGCCATCACGGAGACATGGTTACAAGGAGATCAAAGCTGGGAACTAAATATTCAGGGCTATGTGACTTTTCAAAAGGACAGGCCGGAAGGAAAGGGTGGTGGGGTAGTTTTGTTAGTATGAGATGGAATAAGTAGGATAGCAAGAAATGATCTTGGATTGGAAGAGGTAGAATCATGTGGGCGGAGGTAAAAAATAACAAGGGGAAGAAGACACTGGTGGGAGTAGTCTATTGGCCCCTTAACAGTATATCCTACTCCCAACACCACGGGCTCCTATCTTATTAAGTAGCCTTATGTGCAGTACCTTATCGAACGCCTTTTGGAAATCCAAATATATTACACCTTACTAGTTCCCCTTTATCCATCCTGCTTATTACCTCCTCAAAAAATTCTAATAAATTTGTCAGGCAGGATTTCACCTTCATGAAGCCATGCTGACTCTGCTTGATTAGATTATGTATTTCTAAATGCACTGCTGTTACATCCTTTATAATAGGCTCTAAAGTTCCCAAAATTTTAATAAAGAAAAGAAAAAATTTTAAGACATGTCCCCTCATGTGACAGTGTCACATGAGCTGGGACGTGTCAATGAATTTTTATAAGAAATTTTATTCAATTTCTAAACACTTCATGAAACCTCATCCCGCCCGTGGATGAGGTTCCATGAAAAATGCAAAGGCCACCTGATGTGCCTGCCCAATATCACTGCATGTCATTTTACACCTCGGTGAGCAGGTCCGGCCTCCGCTTGCTGAGCCAAGAATTTAGGCCATTAAGTAGATTGGGCCTGTACTCATTGGAGTTTAGAAGAATGAGAGGTGACCTTATTGAAACATTTAAGATTCTTAGGGGGCTTGACAGTGTAGATGCTGAGAAGTTGTTCCCTCTTGTGGGAGAGTCTAGGACCAGACAGTATAATCTCAGAGTAAGGGGTCACCCACTTAAGACCGAGATGAAGGGGAATTTCTTCTCTCAGAGGGTGGTGTATCTGTGGAATTCTTTACCGCAGAGGGCTGTAGAGGCTGGGTCATTGAATTTAAGACTGAGATAGACAAATTTTTAATCGGTAAGAGAATCAAGGGTTATGGGAAAAAGGCAGGAAAGTGGAGTTGAGGATTATCAAATCAGCCATGATCTCATTGAATGGCAGAGCAGATTCGATGGGCTGAATGGCCTACTTCTGCTCCTATGTCTTATGGTCTAATGGATTAAGAGGGGACAAATAGAGTATGAGAGTAAGCTTGCAAGAAACATAAAAGAGGGCAGTAAAAACATCTATAAGTATGTAAGAAGAAAAAAATTTGTGAAGACAAATGTAGGTCTCTTATAGTCCGAAACAGGAGAATTTATAATAGAGAACAAGGATATGGCAGAGCAATTAAACAACTCCTTTAGTTCTGTTTTTATGGAGGAAGACACAAATGACTTCCCAGAAATACTAGGGAACCAAAGGTCTAGTGAGAAGGAGGGATTGAAGGAAATTAGTATTACTAAAAAAAAGTGCTGGGGAAATGAATGGGACTGAAAGCCAATAAATCCCCAGGGCCTGATAATCCACATCCCAGGGTACTAAAGGAGGTGGCCATGGAAATGGTGGATGCGTTGGTTGTCATCTTCCAAAATTCTGTAGATTCTGGAACAGTCCTGGCAGATTGGAGGGTGGCAAATGTAACCCCACTATTTAAAAAAGGAGGGACAGAAAAAGCAGGGAATTATAGACCGGTTAGCCTAACATCAGTGGTAGGCAAAATGCTAGAGCCTATTATAAAGGATGTGATAACAGGACACTTAGAAATTATCAGCAGGATTAGGCAAAGTCAACATGGATTTATGAAAGGGAAATCATGTTTGGCAAACCTACTGGAATTTTTTGAGAACCTAACTAGCAGAATACTTAAGGGAGAAGCAGTGGATGTGGTATATTTGGATTTTCAGAAAGCTTTTGATAAAGTCTCACATAAGGGGTTAGTGTGCAAAATTAATGCACATGGAATTGGGAGTAATATATTGGCATGGATTGAGAATTGGTTAGATGACAGGGAACAGGGAGGATCAATGGGTCTTTTTCAGAGTGGCAGGCAGTGACTAATGTGGTGCCACAGTGATCAGTGCTTGGACCCCAGCTGTTCACAATATGTATCAATGATTTGGATGAGGGAACCAAATGTAATATTTCCAAGTTTACTGACAGCACAAAACTAGGTGGGAATGTGAATGGTGAAGAGAATGTTAAGAGGTTTCAAGACGACTTAGACAAGTTGAGTGAGTTGGCAAATACATGGCAGATGTAATATAACATGAATAAGTGTGAAGTTATCCACTTTGGTCGAAAAAATAGAATGACAGAGTATTATTTTAATGGTGATAGTTTGGGAAATGTTCATTTACAAAGGGACCTGGGTGTCCTTGTACTCCAAGCACTGAAAATCAACATGCAGTTAAGGAGGCAAATGTATGTGGACCTTCATTGCGAGAGGACTTGAGTGCAGGAGCAAGGATGTCTTATTGTAGCTATACAGGGCCTTGGTGAGACCACACCTGGAATATTGTGTGCAGTTTTGGCCCCCTTACCTAAGAGGGAATGCCATAGAGGGAACGCACACTGATTTCTGGGGTGGCAGGTTTGTCGTATGAGGAAAGATTGGGCCGAATAGGTCTGTATTCACTGGAGTTTAGAAGAATGAGAGGGGATTTCATTGAGATTATAAAATTCTGACTGGGCTGGACAAACTGGATGCAGGGATGATATTTCCTCTGGCTGGGGGGTCTAGAACAAGGAGTCACAATCTCAGGATACAAGGTAGGCGATTTAGGACTGAAATGAGAAACCTTTTCAGAGGGTGATGAACCTGTGGAATTCTCTAACACAGAGGGCTGTGGAGGCTGAGTCACTGAATATATTTAAGAAGGAAGTAGATAAGATTTCTAGACTCCAAAGGCACCAAGGGTATGGGGAGAGAGCAGGAGTACGGCGTTGAGATAGAGCATCAGCCATGATCATATTGAATGATGGAGCAGTCTCGAAGGGCTGAATGACCTACCTTCTTCTATTTTTCTATGTTTCTAAAAGTACTTCATTAGTTGCAAAGCGCTTTGAGACAACTGGAAGATGTGAAAGGCTATATAAATGCAAGGCTTTCTTTTTAACGTGGTCATTCACATATTTTTTCAGCCCTGTTCCTGGACTTTGCATGGCATTAGATTGGTATATAGTTGCACAGTTTCCTGGAACAGACAGACTTAAAGGCTTTATGTTCTTTTTATTTGTCCGTAGTCAACAAATAACTGACAAAACACAGCACAGAGTTTTATTAGCCTTTGTTTTGTCTGCCAAGCAAACTTGGAGAAACATCAAGGTTAGAGTGCTGAATCTTCTGTATTTATTTTTCAGAATAAAACTCACTGGCAAAGATTCCAATGAAGTAATTTCTGAATATTGAGGATTTTCACAGTATTTGTTACCACATAAACACTGAGGACGGTGTATTTCTGAAATATATCACAATTGAAGAATATGCACTGGGGCTGAACAGAAGAAAGTACCTTTTATGGGTCTGTTTCTGTCTCAGAATACATTAGAACTGGCACATTAGGGGGAGGGTCAGATGTTTGTTACCAAGTTTGACTGCAGCTAGATTGGGTGCTAAAAGCTGACCTGAAAAATCTACCCTTGCCCCCCTCTTATTTCTCATCTACAAGTTCCCCTCAGCAATGTCATCCGAATACTTCCACATGTACTCTGAGGACACCCAGCTCAATCTCACCACCATCTCTCTCGACTCCTCCAACTGCCTCTGATTTGACATGCTGCTTGTCCGACATCCAATACTGGATGAGCAGAAATTTCCTCTGACTAAATATTAGGAACACAAAAGCTATTGTCTCCTGTCCCCATTACAAACTCCATTCCCGAGCCATCAACTACATCCATTTCCCTGCCAATTGCCTGAGACTGAACCAGTCCTTTTGCAACCTTGGCGTCTTACTTACTCTGATGTGACTTTCCATTTAGGGTTGCCAACTCTGACTGATCATATTCCAGGTGGTGTTGGTGGAAGTGACATCACAGAAAGACCGACTTTAAGTAAACAAGTCCATTTCACGATGGGAACCTGCTTCTCTAAAGTTTGGAGCCATTAGAAAGAGAGACAATAACTGAACTGCACCATGCAGTTTGCTTGAGATTTACTGAAGGGTTTCTCAGTGAAACTGAAATTATTTTAGAGGAAGCTTTTGAAAAAAAGGTGAAAAGAATTTAGCAGATCATTATGGGTAGGGGATTTTGCCTTATTTAGTTAAATCGCCTGGTCATTCAGTGCTACTTCCTGAGCTGGAGCTGGAGTGTTCCAGATGCTTGCCCTCCTCGCCGGGATTATCAGCTGCGGCTCAGCAGCAATGGGGCTGTGGCTCCTGATCATGGGGAGTGGAGCGGGGTACACCCTTGGCCGCTGCCCTGGAAAGGATGAGCTTGTGCGGCTGACACCTGCTATCATAGGTCCGGTTTTCTCCCTGTTCATTGGCAACCTGTCGGTCGGTGCTACTGGGACGGGGCAGAGGAACCGCTGGTTCCCTCCCAGCGGGCATGAAGCAAGCCGCCTGCACATGCTCCATACCCGGGACCATGACCTGCTTACTGCAGAAGTGCCGATTCCCCCACCAGCTCACACTGCACTCACTCCAGGGGCAGCTGCTGAGCAGCCCCTCGAGCCCCTGTCTCAGCAAACCAGCAGCCAGAGACACGACGGTCACCATTCCATTACTCAGAGTCACTTCTGCAGCTACTCCTGCTGCAGCTTGTTCAGTGCCTGCCGAGGGATTCTGTGATGGGGGATTCACAGTTATGACCGGGATGGGAGGAGTGTGCTTATGATCTAGCCCCACTACTCTGCAGGCCGCACCATTAATTTAAAGTTTAATTTTCTCACCAAAATATCCAATCAGCTATTTCCCTACTGGCATCCAGAATAAAAGAGTCTTCAACCAGGCTTCTTTCAATAACTCAGAACAATTGTTTATTATAAAATGAAACTTCTTTTTATCAAGTTGGTTAACACACAATTATAATCAGGAAGTATAACCATCTGTCTCTTTCTAAAGAATTTCCCCAGCACACACACAGCCACACACACACAGGCAAACAATTGAGTGTCTCTGCAGAGTAGGGCTTTAGAGGATGGGTGTTGTAAAATAAAGGATAAAGTTTGCAGGGTCTCGACACTGTCAACCTGGAATTTCCTCATGTGAAGATGGGCTGCTGGTCCCGGTGGACATCTGGAAGCTCTCACCAACTGGTTTCAGCTTTGCTGGACCAAATGCAGACCAGATACACTCAGATGTGGGTTCTCTGGCTACAGGTTGATAGCCAGACACATTTTCAGGCAATGTAGAGATAGAGTCAATGAGGCTAGCCTTCCTCCCTCAGCTTGCTCCCCAGCAGGGCTGCCTTCAAAACCAGCAGGTTTATAACTTAAGTTTTTTTTTCCTCTCTCCCATGTGATTTCCAGCAAGTTACCAACCTTTGCCTTTTCACTTTTTTCTCCATCAATTAAAGTGATCATTGTTCAAAACAAATAACCAGATCTTCCTCAAGTATCATACAGGTCAGGTGATTTATTGGAAGAAGCCCACTTTGACAGTTCCGAGGCAAACTATGATCTCCTTTTCGGAATATTTTTCTTGCAAGATTTGACATTTGGCTTGGGCAGTCTTTTGTAGACCTTCACAATATGCTAAGGCAGTCAGAAACTCCGCAGTGAGATACAAGTAAACCAACACTTGAGATCCCTCTGAATTTCAGCAGAGTGTTCCCCAAATCTTTTATAAGCAGGTGGTACTTCAGCAAAGTGACAGAGAAAAGAATTTCAGACATGCATTTATTAATTTCCCACAAATAAATTTCAAAATCAGAATGTCAGAGGAATGTTAGAGGAACAGACTTTTCCCTGCAGTAATTGTGCTTTGTTCAATAATTTAGGGCCTAGAAATCTAATGACACTGGATTCATCCTGTAAAATATAAAAGATACAAATTTGGCTGCTGGTGCATTTCCAAGGGAGGTCGGTATGGGTGGGATTGCATTTTTCAGCCAAATAATGAAGGCATCAGCGTCCTAATTCTCCTCCACAATTTCACACAATCTTTACCTATTTATACAGAGAGAAGAAAAAGAAGAAAGGCTTGCATTTATGTAGCACTTTTCAGGAGAACCAGGCATCTCAAAGCACTTTACAGCCAATGAAGCATCTTTGAAGTTGTAGTCACCATTGTAATGTTAGAAAGAAAGGAAAGAGTGGGCTGCAAGGGGAGGTGGTGGCACAGTGGTATCATTGCTAGATGAGTATTCCAGAGACCTAGAGTTGTGCTCTGGGAACCTGGGTTCAAATCCCACCATAACAGCTGGTTGAATTTGATGAAAGTTTGGAATTAAAAGTCCTTTGATAACCACAAAAGCATTGCTGGTTGTTGTAAAAACCCATCTGGTTCACTAATGTCTATTAAGGAAGGAAATCTGCTGGTCTTACCTTGTTTGGCCTGGCCTCCATGTGACTCCAGACCCACATCAGTGTGGTTGATTCTTAAATGCTCTCTGAATAAGAGCAGTTGGGGATGGGAAGTAAGTAGATGCCCACATCCCATGATTGAGTTAAAAAAGTACAGCAGCCAATATGCACACAGCATCTTCCCACAGAGAGCAATGTGATAATGACCAGTTAGTCTGCTTTTGTGATGTTGATCAAGGGATAAATATTGTCCAGGACACTGGGGGATAACTTGCTCAATCTTCAAAATGGTGCCTATAATACTGCTCTTCAAAATGAGATCTTGTACATCCACCTGGATAGGCAGATGGGACCTTGATTTAACATTTAATCCAAAAGACAACACCTCTGACTTTATAGCCCTGACTCAGTATTCCATGAAGTGTCAGCCTTGATTTTTGTGTTCAAGCAAGCAAATAAAATTGTATTTATCCAGCACCTTTTGCAACTTCAGTCCCAAAGCACTTTACAGCCAATGAAATACATTTGAAGTGTCATCGCTGTTGTAGGAAACACAGAAGCCAATATGCACACAGTAAGCTCCTACAAATAGCAATGAGATAATGATAACCTTTTAGCACTCTAATGGATGTCTAGACTCTCAGCCATAATTAGGCTTGCCTGAGATAGCAGAAATCCATTAACCTGTTGAAATACCTAAGCCCCAGGTAAAATGTTGCTTCATTGATAGCTCTTGCTCTCTGATCTATGCTGTCAATTTAACAATGTTTATTTGCACAAGTCAAAAATGCTTTCCAGTGCTTGCAGTTTCTACTATTGATACTTTAAAGGGTCTGGTTGAATGACACTTTTATTGGCCTGTAGTGAAAAGGAGCTTTTTTTTCAGAAAGTGGAAAGTTATCAATAAATAGTTGTCTCTTTCTTCAAGCTGTTTTTTTTTAAACACATCCTCCTGTCACTATAGTGCTCATTTGTTCTATACAGTGTATAGTGGATGAATGGGCATGGAAGTGACATGAGGGGCCAAATGGGGTGGTTGGTGGCATGCTTTGGCATGGATGACATGAGGTAGACCTTTTGAAATTACCTTTCAAAATGTTCCTTCATGCAAACTGTAGTTCATGACATCTCTGAGATGCAGTGAACAACGAGTCTTTTAAAAGGTGACATGACTCCATGAAAACTGCGGAGGACTAGGGCATGCCACCTTCAATGGAGACAGGTAGGCCGGGAACGCAGGGTGCATGCTCGCCACCCAAACCACTCTGCACCCTTAAAAGGCACTGTTAAAAAATCGGAAATCCCGGGAATGGGGTCAGAAATCCCAGAGTCAGGTCCTGGCCGCCATTTTTAAAGATCTGTGGCATCTCTGTGAATCTGCGAATATCCAGCCCATTAATGCTGTTTCTCTCCACACAAGCTGCCTGACCAATTGAGTATTTCCAGCATTTATTTCAGATTCCCAACATCTGCAGCATTTTACTTTTGTATTCTAGAGTGTTACCTCAACAATAGGGTTAAAGGAACAAGCTGGTTTGCAGGTAAAAATTACAGCAATGCTTTATATTATCCTTAAGCAACATTATGGGAGGTCAACTAGTATATAAATGGCATTCAATGCTAATGGCTTCTCAACAATGTTTTATTTATTCTATGGAAGGTTGTTCCTCCCTATGTTTTATTCAAGCAACCTGTGTTTCAATCAAGTTAGTTATGAGAACACCTAATTTTGCTGAAGAAAATCACTTCTGATTTAGAAGTCATGCACAAGTCTTGCTCGTTGAATTGCAAGGAGCCCCCATGTCTGTTGTGTTTGCTTTTAAATGTGTTTCAAAACTGAAATAGTTGTCCTGGTGGCAGTGGGACAATGGAATATCAAGGCAAAATGTTTAGGCTCACACGTGTTGTGTTTAAATCTCAGCTTACTCCAACCCAGATCATCTTCTCGGGTTTCGATCGTATTAATCTGATCTGCAGTACGCTCCCCATTGTATCTAATTAGGGGAGAGGATTTATTAATCTGTCAGGTTAAGGTTGCGGTTCAGCCTGACAGCCCGTTAGTTGAGGCTTAAAACTTTCTTTGAAGTGTGAACACGAGCTGTGGCCGCTGGTGGCAGGTGAAGTTTTAGTGTGAAAAGCGTTGTGGGGACTGTGGTGACAGTGACGTTGGACAGGTGTTGGCTACAAGGTGTGCGCTCTGTAGGTGTGTATTATGCCATTGTGAGGTGGTGACTATGCACAGGTGGGCCATCTGCACAGCTGCCCTTCAAGATAGGTTTCATTGTGCACTATAGTGACTTACTTCAGACTGAAAAGCAAGATTGGTTACTGTGGTGTGAGATTATTCGACTTTAATCATTTGCAGTTCTAAAGAGGTCCAAAGCAAAACCTTTTGAGACTTGCTGCTTATGTTTTATTTTAAGGAAGGCGGAAATTCAAGAACTGAAAGAACCATATTGTTTGCCTCTTGCTCCATCCCACTGCTGAAGGTGATGAGTCAAACTGAGTCCTTGGTGTAAAATTCGTGATCACATCCAACCAAGGAATGGGATCCTCCCTTGCAGGGGTCATGAGTCAGAGAAATGGAGTCTCTGGCCTTTTCACCCTATCACCTTTCAAGCATAGCCCCCAGCTCTTGATGCCCAAGAGCTGGGGGGGGGGGACAGGGCGATGGTGGCATAGTGGTAATGTCACTGGACTTGTAACTCCAGGGGCCCACCTGGACTCTCTGGGGACATGAGCTCAAATCCCACTATAGCAGCTGGTGGAATTTAAATTCAGCTAATAATCTGGAATTGAAAAGCTAGTCCCAGTAATGGTGACCTTTAAACCATTGTCATAAATACCCATGTGGTTCACTACCCCCTTTAGGGTAAGGAATCTGGGGTCCTTACCTGGTCTGGTCCACATGTGACTCCAGATCCACAGCAATGTGGTTAACCTCTAAATAAGGGATGGCCCACAAATGCTGGCTTTGCCAGTGATTCCCACGAAAGAATTAAAACAAAGCTGGGAAGTTTAGTCATTAAGTATATTCAAGGCAGACATTGATTAATTTTTAGATACTAAGGTATTCAAATGATATGGGGATAATTTAGGAAGGTGGAGTTGAGTTGATAAAATCAGCAATTATCTTACTGAATGGGGGAGAAATCTCAAAGGGCCAGATGGCCTACTCTGGCTCCAATCTTTCATGTTCTTATATTATCTTCTTACCTGAAGGCTGAATTCTCCAATACTTTGCCTATAGTCAATTTTGACAAAGATAATGATGGTGGGCGTTTGGTTTGGGACAGATTGTGTTTGGCTGAAGGCCAATCTTTTCCCTATCTGTTGCTCATAGATGCAAACCAGGAACAGACACCCTAATTTGCCTTTCCCCTCTGTTTCCTGAGCTTCACTGCAGCCACTCCATCTCTGAAAGGAGCTAACGTGGGAAACTCTTCATCTGCTATGCTCTTCAATATCTCATTTATCCACAAAGATACTCAGGGGGAGCCTCCTACAGCTCACAAAAACAAAGCCTGAATGTTGTACACTCCATGCAATAGCCAATAGTTTAAAGTTAGTTTCAGCTAAGAGTCCATGTTGGCTTCTGCTGTGGTCAGAAAATCATCTGAATGTTCATTTTGAAGTCCGTGAGCTTTTAGGTGGATGCGGCTAGGCATCCATTCTCTCATAAAGTACATACTCACAAAATGGCTGCCTTGACACAGTCAGTTAACAGGCAAAGTGTGTCTACTTGTCTTGACAGCAGCAGTAGAGGTCAGCAATATTTGGAAAATTTTCAGCAAGTTGAGAAAACGAGAAGCCCCTATCACTTCAACCCCTTATTTTTTAGGTTCCAGACCCCCAGTGTTGAGTGTTCCCCAGTGTAGAGTAAAGGGTTAATTCTAATGCTACTCTAAAAATAGTTACTGAGCATGTCTGTAAGGAGTTATGTCATTTATGATGTCACTCAGAGAGAGATGAGCGAGAAGAGCCCAACAGAGGAGCAGTATATTTCTGTCCTGATGTTCTATAATGTTGTACATCGTTAGTTATGCTAATAAAAATATTTTTAAGGAAAGACCTTTGACTCCAGTCAGATCTCTTAGAATAAGACACCCAATGTCTTCCAAGACAACCCGACAATATCAGAGCCAGGGCCAGGTTGTCAAGTTGGGTGAGTGTCTTTGAGTTAGGAATTGTGCTCATTGGCAAGCCAGCCTGGACTACTTGCACTCAGTGTACTTGACTTTTAATAGCTGGTGGGACAGGCAGGCCCTTAATTATCTTAGTCTGGATACAAACTGAGAAGCCACAGGATGAAGGACACTAACTAATGCTGATGTCATGAGGCAGTTGTGCTGTTTTGGCAGGCCTATGTTAATGGGCTGCTAATCAACTCCATTTGTTGTTCAAATGAAATGTTTCAAACAGCTGCGAAATCTTTGACGCCCGTCAGGAGCATTAGGTGCACAGCCCGAGTGAATACTAGCTACCAACTCACTAATGGTTTAGGATTCTGGCTGATTCATCCATGCAAACTAGCACAGCTGCAATCATTCTCTGACTATTCAGAAACACTTGAAGTTATTACGGGTGCAGCCACTCTCATTTCAGTTCAAAGCTGGACATTGACACAAATGATCTCTGAGCGAGTCAATGAATTTTTCAGCAATCTGAAATTGATACTTGAACTCATAATGTGACGCAGCCTGTATGTGTCACCAGCAGACAAAGCACAGACTTACTCTAGCTTTGTGTAGGCAGCTTGGCTCACTTAGGAACCTCCTTACTTCTGAGTCAGACGGCAATGAGTTCAAACCTTAGTTCCACTCCAGCACTTAATCTAAGTTGACACTCCAGCACAGTATCGAAGGAATGATGTGCTGTTAGAATTACCATTGCTCAGATAAGCAGTTGAGCTGAGGCCCTGTTCAGATGGATATTAAAGATCCCATGGCACAACTTCAGAGGAGAGTAAGGAGTTGGCGTGCTTAACATGTCTCCCTCAGCTAATATCCCCCAAGAATGGGCTAGCTGGTAATTCATCTCATTCTTGTTTGCAAAATCTCTTGTGTGCAGATTGGCTGCCACATTCACTTACATAATATCACATCAGTCTTTGATATCCGCATGAAACAAGTTTGTGATGTTTCTCAGAGATGCAATAAGATGTGATGTAAATGTAGCTTTCTTATTCTCTAATGAGAGTGCAAATTTGAATTTCGCCAGATAGGACAAATGCCAGCAGCAGTGTGAACACTTAAACATTTCAGTGGCATTGCTGGTGAGTGAAACTCTATCCATGTGCCCAGGTACATACACAGACTACCCTGCTTTACCTGAATATAAGTACATCAGTATCACTAGAAAGAGAGAATGAAATACTAATTCCTAAACGTGCTTTGCAATTAGGAAATTTGTCATAAATAACTTCCTCTTCTACAATCTAATAATCTTTTTCAGCAGTGTTTGTGGCAGATAACATGGCACTTTGAGTCAGAATATAATTAACTTTAATTGTTAATTGCTGCTGAGGTGAACAGAGGCACGTTTGTGCCTTTTAATTTCTACTTAAATGATCAGCCAGTTTAAGCAGCCCTAATTATGCTATCCCTAGTATTTAAATATCGATGTCAGCCTGCTTACTTTTTCCAGTCTTTGCTCCTACATCTCTTTCCTTCACTGTCCCATATTGTTCTCTTTTACATTTAGATTTTGAAATCTAAGTGTAGGTAATGCTTTAAATGCAAGGGACAGAAAGCAGAAAGTTAATGGAGAGTTGTAAAGGGAGATGCAATTTTTTGACACAAAATTGAATGTCAAGGAGAGATGATTGGGTTCTCCCTTGTTGGAAATGGTCATTGCACTTATGTGCCATTATCAGCCAAAGCCTAAATGTTGTTCACGACTCCCTGAATGTAGGCACGGATTGCTTCAGTCCAACTCCAATGCTCTTTCTTCATTTAATGCTTCTACTATACAACGTAACAAAATGAGCAGTGAACGCTTTTCTTTATAAACAAGGTGGCAACCGTTTGGAAAGAGAATTCAAAGGATTGGATTTCCCTTTGATGTAGGAGCTCTGAGTTCAGAACCATTGCTGGGTTCTGATGCCACAAGGCATTGGTGTGACACACGCTGGCATTTTGGAAGGAATAGCCAATGAATGGCCAGAGGAAACTCTCGCCGTCTTGGCACCCGACACTGGAAGGCCAATAGGAAGCCTTCCAGCACTGAGAAAGCAGTAGCTTGCTGAAGCAGATAAGGGAGAGAGAGGGAACCTCGAGGTGGAGGTGCCCTCTCATGGCTTTTAAATTCTTTAAAGGAAAATTTAAGCCGGTGCAGGAGAGGGGTTTTAATTGCCATTGTGGGAAGCTGTTCACAGGGGCAATGCGTTTTTAGCATGTGACTGTGCTTTGATTGCAAACATTGTAGTAGTTAATATAACTATGTCATTTGACACATCAGCTTGGATTGCTTTGCAAAGAACCATTGAAGTCAAAAGGAGAGTCCCAAACAGGAAGTCAAGTGGATTTATATCTACTTAGAATTAAGGAAAGGCAATTTCATGGCAGCAGAGCAGCTTTGTGAATCCATCAAATGATTGTCAACTTCACTTCATGGTACAAGCTGCATATTTGATTTCCTTTGTACCAACTTGCTTTTCAAACAACATGAGAGGTAGATCCCAAGCCAGCAGAATGTAGCTGTTCAATTCTTCCTGTTTTTCCACTCTCAGCCCACAGAGAGGTCAATGTATGGGGGCTACATTGTGATAGACTAAACAGGTAAATGTTTGCTTTACCAGGGCTGGCCTAGGTCTGCTCTCTTTTTAGAGAGAGAAGTGCTATGCTTTGTTATTTTGTATTTGAGGAGGTGTAAATTTAAAATTTCTGTAATTAGGAGACATTAGCCCAGATCTTCCAGTCTCTGGATCTTCAGAGACTGGACGTGCACTCTCCTGAAACATAGGTGTAGAGACTCTGCGGGAGTCTGGATGTACTGGCTCCGTTGGAATTGGGTGGGAAGCTTGAACTTCTGATGGACAATTCCTTTGCTCCCTGGGTCCCTCCAAAAAAAGTCTCAGTCTCGAGTTGAAGTCAGAGACTTCAGGCAGTTCCAATTTACTTACCTGTATTGATAATTGTACAACTGACCCCCACCAATTACTCACATTATTGCCCCCTGCTCCGACTACCCCCTCAACCCTGTGACTACCACTGACTGTCCATCTCCACTGACCCATCTATCCAGCTGCCACCCTACCCAGTTGCCACCCACTCCCAACCATTCACCCACTTAGCTCACACACTTACCTCACCCACATACCCACTTACCTCACCCACATACCTACTTACCTCACCCACATCCACTTACCTCACCCACATACCTACTTACCTCACCCACATACCCACTTACCTCACCCACATACCCATTCACCCATTCACTCACTGATACCCTGGGAAGCTTAGAGACCTTTAAAAACTTACCAGCTGGTGCTGTAAAAAGGTGTGGCTTCTGTGCAGACTCTCTTCGCTGCTCTCTCCATGCTCCCTGCCCTGACCTGGTTCTGCAGGGTGCTCCGTCAGAAGTTTAGACAAATCATATGCAAGTGGATAGTTTTCTGCCTGATCAGCGTCAGACATAGGGGCTCCGATGCTATGCTGAAGTTTTGGAACATTGACTTTGGTACAGTTCAACTTTTACTTTTAACAGAAGTTATTCATAGTTTATAGCCCAAGCCACACAAGCAGCTTGTGTCAATTCAGTGAGATAATTACAGTATACATATACATGTGTGTGTGTATATAATATATATAAGACATATATGTATATATGTATGGGATGGAGGAAAGTATTTGAAAATCAAAAGGAACCACTAATCTTAGAGATATAATAAACACTAGAAAATTTCTAAGCCATAGGACAGGTTAATTATGAATAGAGAGACTAAGATGGCATAGGCAAGAGCATTTTTGAGGCATATATATTGATAGGAATACTAATATGTCTTATATGAAATAGGAGAGGGTCTGAAAGAAGGCTGAAACTTGATGAGATCGTTCATTGTCAAGATCATGAAAATGAGACCAACAGAAAAAACATGAGCTGAAAGGATTGTCTTTTTCTTTAACAGGGAAAATAGCTGCTCCATTCCAAAAGGAAAAATGCAAAGGACAATTCTGAGAAATTACAAGAGAGTGCTCTAATGAGCAACCAGCAGAGAAATTTTGATAAAGTTACCCTTATCTATTTAGATTTTCACAAAGTATATAATCACCTAGTTTAATGGGATGCAAATCCTCTGGCTGACTGGAATTTAAGTTTGTCATAGAAATTATGCCCATTTTGTTCATGACTGAGTAAACAATGAAAATCCAGCAGTTTAATGCACCCTAAAATGTGGTTGATTTCTGCAACAGCCCCATTGGCACATACCTCTCTCCTATGGCTGCTCTGCACAGAGACAGACAGTCTCTGTGTGTATGGTGAATCAAATCAGCTCAGCACTAATAAATTAGTTTCTTCAAAATTGATGTGGTATACAAGTTTTAGTTCCGCCATTGAAATATAGTTAAAAAAAACTTGCATTTATATAGCACCCTTCATGACCTCAGGATATTCCTAAGTGCTTTGTAGCCACTTAAATACTTTTGAAATGTAGCCACTGTTGTAATGTAGGAACTGCAGCAGCAAGCAAGCTTCCACAAACAATATGATAATGATCAGATTATCTGCTTTAGTGATGCTTCAGTTCTGAGTATTAGTTCAGGGCACTACAGCAACAACAACTTATATTTATATAACACCTCTAACTTAATAAAATGCCCCAAATATGACATTGAGCCACGTTTGGAGATATTAGGTCAGATGACCACAAGCTTAGTCAAAGAGGTAGATTTTTAAGGAGGAAATGTAAAGTGGTGAAGCAGAGAGGTGGGGTGGGGGGGGGGGAGGGGGTGGGAATTCCAGAGCTTGGGGCCTAGGCAACCAAAGACGCACCCACCAGTGGTGCAGCACTTAAAATCAAGGATGCACAAGAAGCCAGAATTAGAAAAGTGCAGCTATGTCAGAGGGTTGTGAGGCTGGAGGAGATTACAGAGATAAGGAGAGGAAAGGCCATGGAGAAACTTGAAAACAAGGCTGAAAATCAAGACATTGCTTTTGATCAGGAGCCAATGTAGGTCAGTGAGCACAGAGGTGATAGGGAACAGGACTTGCTGCGAGTTAAGACATGAGCAGCAGAGTTTTGGATGACCTCAAGTTTACAGAGGTCAGAATGAATTAGGGAGAACACTAATGCTCTTTGTCAAATAGTGCTTTGGGATCTTTTATATCTACCTGGGAGAGCAGACATTTTAACATCTAATCTGAAAGACAACACTTCCAATCATGTAACACTTTACTGCACTGGAATGTTAGCCAAGATTATGTGCTCAAGTCTCTGGAGTGAGGCTTGAGTCCACAACCTTTTGACTCACAGGAGAGCAAACTACCACTGAGCCAAGGCTGACACTGCAATAATGAAGGCATCTCAAGATAATAGCTGTGTTTACACTATGAACTAATGCTAAACTGCTCCAGGGATTTCTGTAATGAGAGGACAGCACTGTATACACTGAACCCATATTGCTCTGGGTACTTCTGTAATTATATGACAGGTAATTTATTAAAGGTGAATTTCAATTACAGTATGTATAACGTATCCTCTTCATCCCCATGCACCTCCTAAACTGTATTAACATGAAGCTTCCAAACTAATCTTATTATATGAAAAGGCATTAAAACTGAATGACATGCTGCCCAAAGGGGAGACATTTTCAGCAAGCCCAATAGCAGCTGGAGTTGACTGTCAGTTCACTATAGTCCTTAATTTATATCAGTGTGTTTGCATCTTAATATGTGGTTGACAAATGAATGGCCAGATCAGGTGAGTAATAAATACCACAGAGCTTTTTTTGATCCTTAAACTATTTTGATCTGCCGCTACCTGATCTCACCTCCTTTTTATATGGTGAGGCATGTCGATAAAGTTACTTCAAAGCTGATTAACTGCTTTGATTCTGTGCTTAATCTGATGACAGATGCCCAGGTCCGGTTGATTCACTTGATAGATTAAAAAAAATAGGATTTGCGATGTTCGCAATTGTCCTCGCAGGTACAATCACAGTCGCTTCTCGGAGTAAATATAGGCCTTTGGCCTGTGAGGCCTGAAACCACATCAAAGCTTCTCTCTACAATACCTTCATACACTCAGCAGCCTCTGGACTAAAATCAGCTTTTTTAAAAAGAAGAAAATGCAGTCTGCCTGCATGCAGCCCCAAACAATGTGTCTATTATGCAGGAAAAAAAGCTGAGGGGTAATTATCTCAGCCACCAGGTGCTAACACTCAGCTTCCTGTGCTCCTTTATTGTGTGTGTGTGTCTGCGTGTGTGTCTGGATACACTCCATCAAGGTGTTGGGTTGACTGCTCTCAGAGCTCCAGCGCACTAATGCAGCTTCTAGTCATCCTGGCCTATCATTTGAGAAAAGATTGATGCTGAGACGTTTCTAATCGTTGCCAAAATTGTTACTAAAGTGCAGATGCTGCAGGGGCGCACAGATAAACAAACACATAAAGACTTGTGTCCCTTTGAGTACATTCTCAAATGATCTCATTGATTAATATTGGCACTTAGAACATACATCTGTGTGACCTCTGCAGTTAAATAAAAACATGAAGTCAAGACAAGCCTCTAGTACATAAGAAGGTTAATTCTGCAGTTGGATGCACCCAGTGCTGAATTGTGCTAACAGGAAGCATTTGGCCTGGAAATTGTAAGTGTGTAAGGCTTCATTTTCAGTCCATTGATTTCCATGCAAGTGCCATTCTGTGTCAGCGATCGGCGAATGCGGAATTACTGCACTGCACTGTTGCAGTGAATGAGAGTCGAATCTCGCCAGCGGATGAGGCTTTTTTTTTTGTTCATCATGTCTTAATCTGGGAATCTCCTCATGGCTTTGCCACATTGAATTATCCAAGTTCATTAAGTATAAAGGCTTAATAGATATTATGTTATACCATCATCAGTGGTGTCAGATCACGTGACCGGAGCTCAGGGGAAGATAGTTCTGGAAGTACCCTAGTGCTTACCTATCCCAGTGCATTGTTGTATATAGTTAATAAATGTTTGAAGATTCCTAGAGGAACCTTATTTCCAGCAGTTTATGTTAAACACGCCCTGGGGCTGTTTACGATGATACTTCATGGTGGCATTGGTAAACCTACTGAATAGCACCGGAACCCCGACAAAACTGATGGTGGTGGAAAGTGAAAGCTATTGCATATAAGGCGGCCAGAGAATCACTGCAGCTGAGAATCAGAGGGAAAAGCATCAATGGAGTCTCAAGACAGTCAAGTAAATGTCACAGACAATCATGGAGAAAGTCCTACCTCTACTTAAATCCTTTGGCCAGGTGGAAGGGCCCGACCAACCAGCACACTAGTGAAACTGGCGTCACAGATTCACAGGTATAGGACGGCTTTGGGGTGAGCATAGGAGCCAAATAAAGAACAAGTTAGTACCCTCCTCTATTCCATTGGCAGCAGCGAGATGACATTTTAACAAGGCAGGGTGTTAATGAGGACATTGCAATGAATGAAGAGGTTATTAAGGCCTGCAATTCGTACTTCAGTCTTTAGAGGAACACTATTATAAACCTGTGTTATGACACAGCCAATGATAAATGCTGAGTTGTTCTAATCCCAAAGGGAAATTTGAAACAGCTGCCTTGAGCTTGTTTTGCAGTTTGTATAAATTTCGAGTGCATGCTTTGAATTCAGTGGTAATAAGACCACCAAATTTTATAGGTTTTATAAAACTAGATTAAACATTTATTAACAAGAAAAATGATTTTTAAATACAAACACAGATCTACAAATTACTACTATGATAACTTCTAAATCCCCTAATCAATCTAACTCTCAGTTACACTTTCATTAAGACAACAGTAAGATGCATAGATTTTAAAAGATCCAGGCAAAGAATCATGATACCTTGAACAAGTCGAATTCAAAGTGAGTTTTCTCAGCAGCTTGAGACATAAATGCTGAGGGCTTTTCACACTTGTAAGATCTTAAAATGCCTTACACACAGTCTTCACTCCTTTATACATACTTTTCCCTTTGAATGCAAATACCCATTGTTTCATGATGTCTTTGTACTTTATCTTCCTGATAATAAAAATCTCTCATTGCACCAAGTTTTACCAGTAATCTTTGGGAAAATAAACAGATTCTTCCTAAACTTCACCTGGCTAAGTGATACACTTCACTCCTTCTTTTGAAAACAGTCTAGTCTGGTTTATTTAAAAATGCAAATATTCCTTGCCAGGATTTCCGGTCACTGATGCGTAAACACCCCGCCTCATTTCAATTTTCATGTCGGCGGGGGTTCAGCAGAATCAGCTGTGTGCCCGCTGACCTGTCAATGGTCAATCGAGGCCATTGACAAAGTAATTAAAGTAATTACTTTACTGACCTGCCCATTCAATCTTAAGGTTGGTGGCAGGCCAAGAGCCCTGGCAGGCTTAAGAAAAAGCATGAAACTGCATCCACAGGCGGGATGAGGTTTCATGTAGGTTTTAAAATTTTTAATAAAATTGTCAATGAAAGCGATGGACATGTCCTAACTCATGTGACGTAAGGGGACATGTCAGGGAAATTTATTTCTTCTGTTTTTAAATTATTTTCAGACAATCTCCCTAAGGTAGCGCTTAGCCTCAGGGACATGAGTGCATTCTATCATGCGCATGCATGAAAGAGCGCACTCTTGGCTGAGGGAATCCCCCCCGCCTGCACAGGGAGCACATAGCGTTTCCTTGCAGACATCACGCTAGGTGGGCCTCAATTGTCCCACCCCCGTAAAATGGTGGCGCGCCCCCAATTGGGGACGCCGATTGGAGGCGCACCTCCATGCACCCGCTCCTAAACTTGCCCCCCAACGGGGGGAAAATTCTGCCCTTTGTTTCTAAACTTCCGAATGTTTACATAATTAAAATTTCAAACCTAACTTATCTTCTTTCATCAAAGCATCCAGACTAGCTGCCTCTAATTCAATTAAAACACACACACACACACACACACACACACATACGCACACAAACAACCAGGCAAGTTTTAACAGTGCATTCAGGAACCTGGAGGAAGCACTGACTTTTTCATGAATGACCTGTGTATTTTGGCTGATAGCTGTGAGTATGGAACTCTAATGGCTGAACTCATCCGAGACCACGTTGTGGTGGAAGGTTGAGATGAAGCTTTATCGGATTTTTTGCAGTCCAAAGAGGATCTAACATTGTCCGATTCGCAAGTCATGCTGAGCTACAGAAGCAGAACTGAGTTTTTAATCTGAGGTGATGGAGAACCTTTGTGGGGTCAGTTTGTAAGCAATAGAGGTACCAGCGCATGCACTTAAAAAGCAGACCCATAAAGCGAAGGGAGAGGTTGCCACCATTACCCAGCGCTCCCGTTGTGGTGTGAGAAGCCCCACCTGCATGATGACTGTCCCGCCATAAATGCAGAGTGCCATTTCTGCAGTAGGTGGGGTCATTTTAAAGTGGTATGCCACAGCAGTAAGATTTCAATTTCAGTTCAAAAATTTTCAGGGACCCCAGTCTGGTTAACCAGTATCCATGAAATAGAAGATACTGATGAATATCAATTGTCTTTCTTGAGTAATGTTGCAAAATCCATGGTTATTTTTTGGAGCACAGATATCATGCTCAATGGCCACAAGACGAATTTTAAATTAGACACCAGAGCAGGGGTATCAATTCTTTCTGACACAATGGAGCTGCTGAACCTGGAGATTCTCCAGTTATCTACTGGTCCGGGAGGCATCCCACTAAAAGTGCCAGGACAGATGATTGCCACGCTTCATTATAAGGGAAGAGAAATTACAGAAATTCTTTGTTAATCCAAAATCAGGAGTGCTCATGGCTGAATTAGAGAGTCCTCTCAGATTTGCAGCTTATTTACAAGGTGGAGGAATTGAACAACCAGGGCAAATCGGATAAATTCAAGATGGAATTTCTGAAACCATTCACAGGCCTGGGGATGCTCCAACTGGCTTACCATATTACCTTAAAGCTAAATGCCAAACCAGAGTATTTGTTTACTCCACGAAAGGTCCTACACCCAGGTGAGACAAGAGATTGAATCCATGCTTCTCCAGGGGATGGTAACGGCAGTAATACAACTCACTCAGCAGTGGGGCCTGTACCCAAGCCCAATGGCTCATTACACATTTGTGTGAGTTTCACTGTTGAACAACGTAGTTGAAATGGAGATCCACTCTATGGCGTCTGTCAATGAAAGCTTGGTGAAGCTCGCGAGGAGCTCGATTTTCACTAAAGTGGATGTAAACAGAGGCTTCTGGCAGATCCTGTTAATGAGGAACCCAAACTGCTACCACCGTTCATCACACCCTTAAGCGCTATTGTTTCAATTGCCTACCATTTGGGATTGCCTCCGCATCTGAGATCTTTCAACGTACCATATGTCTGGCATTTTGGAAGGGCTGAAAGGAATAATCTGTCAAATGGGTGATATTATCATCCATGGAGCCACCACTTTGAAGCATGAAGCCGGGGTGAGAACAATGTTACAACACTTACGGGCACCGGACCTTACACTCAATCATAAATGTGAGTTCTCTAATACCAAATCCACCTCTTAGGCCATATTGTTCACACATCTGGTGTCAAGGCAGAACCCCAGAAAACCGCAGCCACCAAGAATTTCCCATTGCCCTTAACGTTACAGAGTTTCAATATTTCATGGGTATGGTCAATCAGTTGGATAGGTTCTTGCCCAATCTTTCAAAGAAACATAGAAATATAGAAAATAGGAGCAGGAGTAGGTCATGTGGCCCTTCACGCCTGCTCCACCATTCAATATGATCATGGTTGATCCTCTATCTCAACGCCATACTCCTGCTCTCTCCCCATAACCTGTGATGCCTTTAGAGTCCAGAAATCTAACTATTTACTTCTTAAATATATTCAGTCCCTTAGCCTCCACAGCCTTCAGTGGTAGAGAATTCCATAGGTTTATCACCCTCTGAGAAGAAGTTTCTCCTCATCTCAGTCCTAAATGATCTACCCCGTATCCTGAGCCTGTGACCCCTTGCTTTAGACCCCCCAGCCAGAGTAAACATCGTCCCTGCATCCAGTCTGTCCAGCCCTGTCAGAATTTTTTATGTTTCAATGAGGTCTCCTCTTATTGTTCTAAACTCCAGTGAATACAGGCCTAATCAGCCCAACTTCTCCTCATACGACAATCCTGCCATTCCCAGGAATCAGTCTGATGAATCTGCGTTGCACTCCCTCTATGACAAGTATGTCTTTTCTTAGGTAAGGAGACCAAAACTGCACACACTACTCCAGGTGTGGTCTCACCAAGGCCCTGTACAGCTGCAGCGAGACATCCTTGCTCCTGCACTCAAGTCTTCTCGCAATAAAGGAGAACTTACCATTTGCCTTGCACACATCAACAAACTACAATGGCAACTCCTGAAGCATGACCAGGCCTGGTATTGAGATGATCTCCAACAGGGGGAGTTTGACACAATCAAAGAAATGCTCATGTCCATGGAAACGCTTGTCCTGACCCAGACCTACCCATCACAGTCACAGTCCATTGGCCGAGGGCCCGTATTGTTCCAAATTCAGTGTGACGTCTCTCACAGACCAGTATATTATGCATCTTGGGCACTAACAGATACAGGACAGTGGTATGCTGTCATTGAAAAAGAGGCCCTACCTGTCCACTTTGGCTTGCAAAAAGTTTTTGGAATGCATCCTGAGTCTCGAGTTTATTATCCAGACAGATCATATGCCGTCGATTCTAAAGGTTTAGCGAAGATGCTATCCCAAATTCAAAGGTTTCGATTATGGCTCGTGAGGTTTGATGCCACTACAGAATATGTGCAAGATAAACAGCAAACCACAGTTGATGCTTTGTCCTGTATTCCTGTGGGGAAGACTGCACAGAATGATATACACTTTTTGTTAAGGACATGGAGTCCTACGTATCCTTGTCTATCAAGTTCCTCCTGGCGACCACTCAGAAATTAGAGGAAATTCAGGCTGCCCGGAAAGCTGATACTGAGTGTGCACAGATATGGGAGTACTGTGTTACTGGATGACTTGCGTATGTTCTTCGCAATTGTATTCTGAAGCAGTATTTTGAATGGCTGTCTTGTGAGTCTATAATGACCGAATTGTTATTCCCAGGGACTCAGGTTAAACATTCTCCAGTGGTTATACCAGGACATCTGGGTTTCACCAAGTGCAGGGCTTGGGCCTGGAATTCAGCCTGGTGGCTGGGCACCTCCAAAGCTATTGAAGACATAATTTCCAATTGTACTAGTGCCACCGATAGGCAAAACCGCAAGGAACCATTGGTGGCAACGTCATTCCCATCCTGATCATGGGAGTGCCTTGGCGTGGATCATTTTGCCTTCAAAGATTAAACCTACTTTATCATCATGGATTATTACACTGAGTGGAGTGATGTCAAGCGGCTACATGAGCTGACCTTGGTTGCAGTTATTGCCATGCTCAAGGAAATTTTTGCCACACATGGTATCCCAGATTTAGCTGTCTCTGACAATGGCCTGTAGTTTGTCAACAATTACTTTAAATGCTTCACTGAAATGTACAGCTTTGTCCACATCACCAGTTCGCCTAGGTATCCACAGGCCAATGAGGAGACCAAAAGAGGGATCTGCACTGTCACATCCATGAAGAAAAATAATGACATCAACTTAGCCTTACTAAGTTACCAGTCTCCGCCATTGCAGAATGGTCTGGCTCCATTGGAACTCTTAATGAGCAGGAGATTACGCACAAAGCTCCTGAGTCTCCCACATACCCTTCTACCATGCCTCAAGATGACAGAGACAGGAAAGGTGTGGAAAAAAGGGGACCACTATCACGTAAACCAAACTGTGACATGCAGCCATCGCCCAGGATCTACCCGTACTTTTTAAAAATTCATACACGGGAAGCAGGTGTCACTGGCTCGGCCAACATTTATTTCCCATCCCTAATTGCCCTTGAGATGGTGGTGGTGAGCTGTCTTCTTGAACCGCTGCAGTCTATGTGGTTTAGATACACCCACAGTACTGTTAGGGAGGGAGTTCCAGGATTTTGACCCAGCGACAGTGAAGGAACAGTGATATATTTCCACGTCAGGATGGTTGTCTACTCCAACCAGGGAAGCCAGTCTGGATCCGAGACTAGAATGGCCAGGTTTTGAGTCACGGCATCCTCAGATGAAACAGACCTGCACTGGTATCCATGAGCAGACGGCCTTTACGGGATTGGGCTGACTACCCAGACAACCGAGAGGACAACCTGACTAATCTACTAAATCGTTCACACGCCTCTCCACAGAAAGACTGAGATCCCATGCCCCTTCCAAAGGACAAAAACATGATCCAGCAGACTGATCAAGCCACCACAGCTTTCTCAGTGACTCAGGAACTTTGGTGGGGGTGGGGGGAGTAGAATGTGTAAATACTGAATGAGTAGAATGCAAGACTTGGGGAGAGGTGTAGTATAAAGGGTTAATAGCCATTATCCTAATAACTAATACACATCATCAGTGATGTCAGATTACATGTCACTGGAACTCAGCGATAGATGGTTCTGGAAAGAGCCTCGTACTTATCTATCCCCGTACGTAGTTGTGTATAGTTAATAAATGTTCAGAAGTTCCTTGCAGCCTTGTTTCCAGCAGCCTATGTCAAACACGCTGATGATACTTCAGTTCACCATTTACAGATGAACATCCACCTAACCCTTGGCACAAAGCAGGAGAAATCCCAGCAAAATTCAGCTCCTTTTCACATTCATCCTACACAATAAAAACATAATGTTATTCCTGATTTATTTAATCTGTATAACATTTTTCACATTGATGTTCAAATATGAAATTCACCAATTCTACTGTAAAAATGATTTCAGCAAAGCAGCACCTTTTGCCATATCCCCAAGGCACTTGGGCACGTGAAGATGGGAGAAAGTTGTGGGAGGAGAAGAGTCAGTGTGGGCTTTCCCCAGTATCACGTCAAAATTAATTGCTGGTATTTAGCAACAATGATGGATTTGATTATAGTCAATTAAAACAAAATTGATGAGTGCAATTCTCATTTCTATTTGAGCAACGATCTCTCCCCAGCTAGAGTGAATCTTCCAAGGAAGCCACTCCCTGAGGTTACTCAGCTCATATTCCATTCGCTGATTTAAACATTTACCAACGAGATTGGTGATGAATACTTGCCCAAGGAGCTGGATCATGCAGTGCCTATTTTCTAAATGTAAAGTGGGCAGTGTGTTGGAAGTGCATCATGCGTGATGTTGGATTAGCTGCCCCAGAGGTATTTAGAGCATGCACTGCAAATACTAAAAAACTCCTTGCCATTTGTAGCAGGGGAGGCGAGCTGGACTTCAGTGCCCCAAGTTCAGATGTTGGCGTGGAGCTGGATTCCGGGCCCTGTCCACTGTGGACCATTCCCTGCAAGGCACTTGGTCTCCGCCAGCAGAGGTCATTGGCCTGGGAGAACACCGGAGAGGGAACTCGATTGGCCCCCTGGGTCCCCCTCAGGACCAGAAGGGATGCCCTGAGCAGACTGGGGGCAGACCCTGAAGCCCAGACTGCGGGCTGACACAGTGGGGGAGGAGCCTGAAGCCCAGACTGTGGGCTGACACAGTGGGGGAGGAGCCTGAAGCCTGAAACATGGGCTGAGAAAAGATGGGAGGCCGTGAGCCTCAGAGAGAGAGAAAGAGAGGAGAGCAGGGCAGCAGCAAGGAGCAGGAGCAGAAGTCCGAGACCAGTGAGTCTCAGCATCAAAAAGCCAAAGCCACAAAGAGGGCAGACTGAAGCTCTGACAGTGGCTAGAGCACCAGGAAGTGGCAGTGGAACAGGTGACTAACTGCTGGGGATGCAGGCGGACTGACATGGACTGGTGCCTGGATAGCACTACTGAGTTCGAGAGGCAACAAGCTGAAAAGGAAGAAACCCTTTGTGCCAGGGGGTCAAGTTGTTAGGGCCATCTGGGTCATATGATCTTAGGAAGTTAGCAATAGGAACTCCACCAACTTAATTCTGCTACTCAGCTGGTTAGAGATCACAGGCTAAGCCCTTTAAGGTGTCCTATTGGATCTGGAGCAATGGCCATGAATGTCCATTGTAAATAGTCCGTTTCTCTAGGTTAAGCTTTTTCATTAATGTTCATAAAGCTTTGATTCCAGTGAAATGAAGGGTCCCTGTTTTAAAACCTCCATGGAGTCCGTATATGCTTGAATTTCATGTTACAATATTGAAATTATGCCAATGATGTTCGATTTTCCTGCCTCCACCCCCCAAGCAGGTGTGTAATGAATAAGCTGTGTGCAGGCATTGCCAACTCCAAGGCCAGAAATTTCCCCCTGCTGGAGGGGTTGTACGGTCACGGACGGGAGTGGGCGTGAACCCGATTGGAGACGCGCCACTATTTTATGTGGGCGGGCCAATTAAGCTAAGCGCTCCCTGTATAGGCGGGGGCGGGGGAGGGGAATTCTCTGAGAGGTTCCCTGCGCTCTTTTGCGCATGCGTGTGAAAGAGTGCAGAGATCTCCCTGAGGCACGGAGATGCCTCAGGAACATTTGTTTCTGTGCTAAAGTTTTAAATGAAGGTTTTAAACGCTTTTAAAAGATGTCCCCTCATGTGACACTATCATATGAGCTGGGACATGTCAAAGAATAAATATATAAATTTTTATTAGATTTTAAAACACTTCATGAAACCTCCTCCCGCCCGTGGATGAGGTTTCATGAAAAATGTGAAGGCCGCCTGGCTCTTCGCCCGCCCGCCAGCCTTAAGGTTGGACGGGCAGCTCATTGAATTGAATTAATTAGGTTTTAAATGGCCTTAATAGGCCTTTGACAGTTCACACAGCCGAGTCAGCTGCATGCCCGCCAAACTCAAAATCTAAATGACATGCGGTGACATAGGGAGACCCGCCTGACATCATTGTGCGTCATTTTATGTGTTGGTGAGCGGGCCCCACCCCCTCTCGCTGACGGGAAAATTCTTCCCCAAGTCTCTCTCAGCATAATGAGTTATCAGCACCAATTTAACATAGCCTCTACATGCATGAGAACAGACACATGTAGCACATGCCATGTTCCTTTGGGCACCTGTGAACTTCTAGTATTTACACCGGGGTACACAAATGTGCAAATAGGTAACACGCTAACAGGGATCCTAGTCTGTGTCAGTAAGGGAGGGAGTTCAAGCACAGGTACCTTGACGATTGCTAAAGAATTGTAAAAGCTTTCTTACAATGTGCAAATTACTACTAGCAAAGCACAAACTGCCAGTCAACCAATTAGAAACCTCTATTGTACTCAAACATATGTTAGCGGTTAATAATATTTCACTAAGTGGTCACCTGGCTTGTCATAAACCAACTACAGTCATTACTGATAGAAACCAGACTAAGTATGTAGCAATCTCTCAAGTAGTCAGTTCAGAATTTGATGTCTTAATACAGTCCCTACTGCAATTAGCTGCAAAGTGTCACAACTTGATGTTATTGCTGATTGTGTTTTTGCGTGTTTGCAAATAATCTTTTCTGTCATCTTAATGCTAAGTCCGTGGTCCATTTTGCAATAATTCTGTGAAGAACTTTAATGTCTGAAGTAAGAACACTACAGTTTTTTCTTGTTTGGCAGTTCTTTGGCTCTTCCATTCCACTGCTCTCTGGGGAAGAGAATTTCACAGGCTAACAACCCAATGAGAGAAAATAATTCTCCTCATCCCCATCTTAAATAGGAGACCCCTTATTTTTAAACTGTCCCCTAGTTCTAGTCTTTCCCGAAAGGGGAAACATCCTTTCAGCATCCACCCTGTCAAGTCCCCTCAGGATCTTATATATTTCAATACGATCACCTCTAATTCTTATAAACTCCAGTGGATACAGGGCCAACTTGTCCAACCTTTCCTCATAAGATAACCCCTTCAAGAATCAGTCCAGTGAACGTTCTCTGCATAGCTTCTAATGCAATTATGTCCTTTCTTAAGTAAGGAGACCAAAACTGTACACAGTACTCTTGATATGGTCTCACCAATGCCCTGTAAAGCTGTAGCAAACCATCCCTCCTTTTACGTTCCATTCTCCTTGCAACATTCCATTGGCCTTCCTAATAACTTGCTGAACCTGCATACTGACTTTTTGTGATTCATGTACCAAGTCACCTAGATCCTTCTGTACCTCAGAGTTCTTCAATCTCATCCATTTAAATAATATGCTACTTTTCTATTCCTCCTGAGAAGGTGGACAAGTTCACATTTTCCCACATTATACTTCATCTGCCAAATTTTTGACCATTCACTAACTTAGCTATGTCCCTTTGCAGACTCCTTATGTACTCTTCACAACCTACTCTCCTACCTATCCTTGTGTCATCAGCAAATTTAGCAACCAAACATTTGGTCCTTCAATCCAAGTGATTTATATGGATTGTAAATAGTTGAGGCCCCAACATAGTCATAATGGCACTCCACTCATTACATCTTGCCAACCGAAAATGACCTATTTATCCCTTCTCTCTGTTTCCTGTTAACTAACTCATGTCCATGGGGGAGACCCACTCGATTTTCTGTCAATTAGATGGCCAGAAAATTAACCAGACTCCTTCACACATGTTTGTGCCTGCCCGATTTTCCAACGTTTGCTGTGTCCGGATGATCCGATAAAGCCCGGGCACAAGGAATATGTCCTTAATGCCTTGACTCACACAGGTAGGATGGTGAATTTCACGAACTTTTACAAAAGGCTGTCAAAACCTGTAGGCCCTACAAGGGTTAGCAACTTTCAACATGAGAGTCATGAAGTGAGGGTGGGGGGGGGCAGTGTTGGAAGGTACAATAAATAATGCATTTCAAAGGTGAAAGTGGCTTCAATGCTGTCTTGAATATGCTACGATATGGCAGCTGTTGTTGAAGTTAGCAACCTTCTTGAAGTCTCAAAGAGCTATTAAGGTTTAAAAACAAGTGTAATTACTGCCACAGTTGCAGAGACCAGTTGTCTGGCACAGCAGCCAAAGGTTTACATTCATAAATTCCAGTGAAATGAGAAGAAATTTAGAATGATTGATAATGGGGCTTGAGGAAGCCTGACCATTGCTACTCCATTTGAAAATCAAACACTTAACAAGAATTATAGGTAAAAACCTTCTCCAGAATTGACCTCTCTACAGCCATGAAAACTATTTGGGTGGTAAATGGACGGTAATTACACAGTTACTGCCCAATTGTTAAAATGCCATTGTCCACTTTTCCGCCAGTTAATTTATGAGTTAAACCATCCGAAGGAATGTAATGCAAAACATAATATTGCAGATTACAACTGGATCAGAAAATAAACCACTTGACTGCTATTAGTTAGTCTGACTATATTCCTCTGATGTGGCCAGATTAATCCTTTAAGTGGAGGATTTCATTCATAGCAGTTGAAAAACTGGCATTTAAACTTGTTTTAAGCCATGTCTTCTAAACTGGCTTCATCACCAAAGTGGAAAGGGGCAAAAAACATCAGATGCCCAAAAGATTACTTCTGCGATGTCCCCAGTAGGTGGGACATTGCTGTGACATTCTGCTTGGGGGTAGTGATGACATCGACTGCCATTTGTACCTGGCACATGAAGAGCTTTCCCTGGAGGCTTTTTTGAGGCCTAGGTGACATGCCTCAGGCTTAACCTTCCTGTAGAGTCCCAGTCTTCCACTCTAAGTAGAAATTGGATACATCTTTGAAATGAAAGATTCTAAAAATACACAGGTAAGGGAAGGGAAGTAGGAATAGGTTGCTCTAGTAGAAGTTTGAACAATGGCAGAGATTCAATGAGTTGAATGAGCTCAAGGACATTAGAATTATGAACAGGAGTAGGCCATTTTGCCCCTTGAGCATGCTCCAGCATTCAATAAGATCATGGCTGATCCGAATGTGGCCTTAACTCCACTTTCCTGTCTTCCCACACCACCCCACCCCCATAACTTTGGGCTCCCTTACCAATCAAAAATCGAAGTCAGCATTGAATACATTCAATGACCCAACCTCTACTGTTCTCTGTCATGGAGAATTCCACAGACTAACAGCCCTCAGAGAAAAAAAATCTCCTCATCTCAGTCTTAAATGGGAGACCCCTAATTTCTAAACTGTGTCCTAGTTCGAGACTCCCCCACATTCTCTCAGCATCCACCTTGTGGCCTTCTTCTGTGGGATAACTTAAATGATTCCTTATGCATCACTCCTCCACCATACTCTACTAGGTGATTCTATGGTGTGGCTGATCTACTGTTGCCTGAGGTCAAACCCAATGAGGGTTCTGTACCTATTAACCCCTAAGGATGCCAAGATGATTATCTGTTCAATTCCTCCTGCAATTTGAGATAACTAGGCTCTATATCATAATAAAAGCAAAATACTGCAGATGCTGAAATTCTGAAATGAAAACAGAAAATGCTGGAAATACTCAGCAGGTCAGGCAGCATCTGTGGAGAAAGAAACAGTTAATGTTTTGAGTCCGTATGACCCTTCTTCCGAAAAGCAGGAAAGTAGAAATGTTTGATGCCATTGAAAGGGGGAGGGGCAGGAAGAATAAAAGGGTAGGTCTGGGATAGGGTAGAGGATGGGAGAGATTAAATAACAAAGATGTCATGGAATAAAAGGCAAAGGGAATGGTAATTGTTGTAGTAAAGAAACAAAGCATTTGTCCAGGGTGAGTGTGAATGGCAGAATAATGAACAGCTCTATCCTAAAGCAAAAACATGAAAAACAAGATTCAGACTGGCACATGGCAAAAAACCAGAATCAATATGGGGACAGAGTTCATGGTCTGAAATTGTTGAGCACAATGTTGAGTCCAGAATGTTGTAAAGTGCCTAATCAGAAGATGAGGTGCTGTTCCTCAAGTTTGCATTGGGCTTCACTGGAACATTGTAGCAGACCAAGGACAGAAATGTGAGCATGAGAGTAAGATGGTGAATTGAAATGGCAAGCGACGGGAAGCTGGGGGTCATGTTTGCGGAGTGTTCTGCAAAGGTCACCCAATCTGCATTTGGTCTCCTCAAGAAGACTGCATTGTGTGCAGTGAATACAACAGACTAAAGTGGAAGGAGCACATTTAAATGCTTCACCTGGAAAGAACGCTTGGGGCCTTAGATGCTGAGGAGAGAAGAGCTAAAAGGGCAGGCATTACACCTCCTGCGATTGCAGGGGAAGGTGGCATGGGAAGGGGGTGAAGTGTTGGTGGTTATAGTGGAGTAGACTAGGGTGTCGCAAAGGGAACAATCCCTTCGGAATGCTGACAGAGGAGGGGAGGGGAAGATGTGTTTGGTAGTGGCACCAGTTGGAGGTGGAAGAAACGGCAGAGGATTATTCTTTAAATATAGAGGCTGGTGGGTAGAAAGTTGGGTGAAGGGGAACTCTATGGTGACCCTGCAAGATAAGGGAAGAGGTGAGAGCAGAAGTGTGGGAAAAGGGTTGGACAAGTTTGAGGACCCTTTTAAATACAGTGGAAGGGAATCCTCAGTTGAGGAAAAAGGAGGACATGTCAAAAGCATTGTTGTGGACGGTTGCATCATCAGAACAGATGCAAGGGAGACAGAGAAGCTGGGAGAATGGAATGGAATCTTTACAAGGAGTAGGGTTTGAGAAAGTGTAATTGTGGAGTCAGTGGGCCTATAATGAATATTAGTAGACAGCCTATTGCCAGAAATAGGGAAAGAGAAGTCAAAGAAGGGAAGGGAAGTGTCGGAGATGGACCACGTGAAGGTGAGAGAAAGGTGGAAATTGGAAGCAAAGTTGAGGAAGTTTTCCATTTCCAAGCAAGAGCAGGAAACAAGTAGCAGGATTTCATTGCCGGGGTCCTTGATCCCAGGTAAGGCCTGTCACTGGCCACCTATGTGCCTGCCTGGCACTCAATATGGCGGAATTTCCCCAAAGGAGTAATCCTTGCACTGTCACCTGTTTTAAATTCTACCCATCCGATGGGGCTGAGTACTCTGCAATTTTATTGCTGCCATTGATGTCAGAGAAAATAAAAGTCAGTAAATCTGTTTTGTATTATCACACAAGGCGGAAGCTGGTTGAGGTGTCGGGGGTCTCACCTGCTGGAGAGCAGTCGAGTGACCTGTCACGTCTCTTTTTGGGAACGCCCAATGAACCATATGCCAATCAGGCAAAAGTGAGGCCAGCAATGGGCCTTCCCCTGGAATCAAGACCCTTGGGTGCGGAAGCCTCAGTTACCGACAGCTGCTGGCCAATCAGAGGCTGGCAGCTCTTGTGCTCAGCAGTGTCACTGGGAAGACCTTGGCTGTTGCCACAAGAACAGGCACTAGAGTCCCAGGATCATGGAGTGACCCAGGCCACAGGTAAGTAACGTGGTGGTGGGGAGTGTTTTGTGGGGTGGGGGGTCACAGGGAGAGGGGCGCAGGGATGTCGGCAGCTAGAGTAGGGGAATGGCTCTCAGAGGGCCCCCTTTCCCAATTCCCAGTCCCTCGACCATGCACTGAGTGCCTTTGACCAAGAGAACACCCAGGCCTGCCTGCCACAGCAGTGGTGGGATGAGGCCCTTAAGTGGTCATTAATTAATGACTTAAGGCCCTCAATTGGCTGTGGGGTGGAAAGGTCGACCCACGGTCCTCCCCGCCCAGAACTTAATCCTGGCAGAGGCGAGGAAGGTGGCAGGGTTTCGGTATGCCATCATTCTGCCTCAGCTAATGCCCTTCCCAACTCCAAGCTCGTCACCGGAGAGAGCAGAAAATTCCAGCCACAGTAAAAATGACCCCACTGTGTTAGTGCATTAATATTAATACGCCAATAGTTAAACTACTCTACTTGCTGTTTCAATGAAGGAATTAGTCCATATTTCCTGGGCCTTACACCATAGTTAAAATAGTCAATCAAAGATTTAAATTCACCCCAGTGAATTAAGATGCGTATGCTAATGTGGTGTTGCACAATGTCACTGCATGGATTGAAACGGAACACCAATGTTAAGGCTTCGTCTTGAAAGTACGAACAAACTTTCTTCAAAATCTTAAATGAGACCCAACAAACGACACGCAGTTGGCAAACTTGAATTTTGAAAAATGCGGACACGCCATGGCCTTGCTTCTACAAACATTTACTGACACAGCATAAATACAGATGTTGCCCTCTCTGGGTGTGAACGAAAGGATCAAATAGCTTCAGTTATTTTTTTGAACAAAACCACCCCTTCGGCAAAAGACAATATAAGAAGATTTAAGAGAACAGCAGAAAATGAGTTTTAAATCTGGAAAATCGGAAATATAGATTCAAAATTATTAACCAAATAACGCAGAGCCATACTGAAGGCAGCTGCAGATGTGGGATAGCCAATGAAAATATTCTCAAATGAAAACTACGCACTATTCTTACATTGAACTACCCCTCACTCTCTTTTAGACATCTGTGTAGGAAGGTAAAGGAAAACATTTAGAAATAGTTTTCTTGTTGTTTGCAAAAAAAAAAGGCAATCTGTACTGAGGGAGCTGAGAGACTTAATTTGCTAAGGAAAGCAGCAAATTCCTATTTACCTGCGGTCCTGAATAAGTTCTTTAAACATCCCACACTTTGTGGCAGACAATAAATCAACTGGAGAGCAGAGTCTTGTCAACAAGGTCACACGCCAACTGGGTTCCTGTTTGCTTGGGTAGAATCTAAACCTGAGTCATCAGGCATTTGGCACAGTGAGGCCCAATATCAGAGACACATCTGAAATCCAAAGAAATCTGTGACAAATATTTAACATTCTATCAGAGCAGGTTCTCCTCAGTTTCCCCCACCCAACCCCCACCCATCCCTTATCCTCCCAAGGTCTTTGATGCCATGCTAGGATAGTTGACGGACATAAATCATCCTCCGGTACCTTGTCAGAGTAGGTATTATTCATAGATGAGCTGTGATGGTGAGTGAAGGCAGACCGTTCTGTCATACGGACTTCAAAGCCAAGCATAATCCGATTATCATCCACCATTCACACAGCAACAGGAACTTCCAGCAGAACCCATAGGGTATTGTTTAGGAGGATCCAACATCCCAGCTGATTTGCTACTCTTTAACCGAGGGGGAAATGAAGCCAATTTCAGCAACCTGTCACCATCGCAGCTGTGAGCTATGTGCAGACTGAGGTCTGGCATCTGTCTATGAATGGATTTGTAATGTACCTCAATGCAAAGTCTCAGTGTCTGGATTCACGTGAAGTGGCCACTTGGAAAAGGGATAAGAGATGCTGGGAGCTGTGACACCAGACTCCAACATGACCCTAGGCTAGGAGAGTAATAAAATAAGGAGAAAAAAATAACCACATCTTGTGATAATGATCAAGAACTGCCACATAGTTTATTAAAATATATTGATTAAAATTGTTCCTGCAGATAATTTTATACTGTAGAATATTGGTGCTGTTGACTGAGGCCAGCATGGACTGGTTGGGCTGAATGGCTTGTTTCTTTGCTGTACATCCTCTAACCTATGTAATCAGCACAAAATAAATGCAATTACCTTGTCAATTTTGCTGCTCCTGCTGTACTGCCTCCCCCTCCACCCACAGTGGCTTCAGTCTATGCTCCATCCAGACCCACAAACCTACAGTAATGGGTCAGTCCCAACTGAGGTCTACACTGAGTAAGAACCACCATCTGCCTTGCATTAAAACTGGGCAAGAAGAAAGAACTTTTCCTTTGTTTTCCACAATCCCTGATTGGAATTGCCTCCGACAATAAAATTTCACTTAAGTCTCTTGTCATTAAATGTAAAGAAAAAATATGTCCAGACATCTCGAGGGAGTGTACATCTGTTCACATTATTAGTTGAATTTGCTTTGGAAATGGATATTAAATTATTTAAACTGTTTAAAATGTATTAACGTTATTAAGCTTCGATTTGGAGAGGTCTTGTTTTTTCTCCTCACAGCGGGTCTCGTGTGTTGAATTAGCTGTCCTTGGTTAATTCATGTTCCCAGTCCACTCTTCTACTATATGTTCACAATTAATAAAGATAATTAATTTTTCCTGGGCTTACATTTTAACATTCCTGTTTTTGACCGCAAATCTCGCTTTGTTGCTTGTATCCTCACCTCTCAATCGGAATCGTCCAGGTATGTTCCAAAGCTTCAGTACAAGACTCAGACAGATGCATGCTGAGGCCATACTATAATACCAGGGATGCCATCCTTCAGAATGGATCTCTGATTTACTGGACCTGATAGGGCAAAACTCAAAATGTTGAGCACACAATCTCGCCTGCCTGATTTTGGAGTGGGGAGGTCACAAGACGGGGGAAACTGAAGGAAAATGTGCTCCTGTCATTTCTGGGCTTCATGTAAATGCTTAAAATGTTATAAACAAGTCCTACAAAAATGTGACAAATCTGGGCTTGGCTCAGTCCATAGCATTAAACTGGCTCAGGAAAGCTGGCTGCCTGAAAGGTTTATGCAATGCTTAAGATGGGATCACCTGGAGAGTCTGGAGCTCGCAACCTAGTTGCATGGCAGGTTGATGGCAGTTTCTCCAAGAAACTTGTTCAAGAAGAGGAGGAGCATACTTGTCATCACCTGCTCCTGATGCCAGCAAACCGCTTCCTCATTTGCAACCAGTTTTGAGGGATTTGAGTGCTGCATTGACTCAAACAGGGATTTCCTACATTTGCTCTTGTTAAACAATGGCTATTAACCTCAATAAGGACCATCCTCCTTTATATTCACTTTCTACATCAGGACACTCAACTCTTCAGCATCAAAGGGAACAGCGGAGCTTGTACATTTTTGCTGTGGCATAATAGATAATGAATCCAGGTTTACCTCTTGCCATCACTACAGTTTAACCCTTAACCATGAACAGTTTTGTAATCCACAACCAAGTATGCTATATTCGTAAATTTATATAGGGGAGGATTTACCCTTCATTGGGCAGGCAAGCCTGGGAGTGGACCGCCTCCTGCGATCGGCCCTGACTGCGATTTCACACCGGCTGGCCAATTAATGGCCAGCCAGCGTGAATCACGTGCTGATTCGATCAGCGCTGCATGGGTTGGGAAGGGGAGGAGGACGAGTATGGAAGTCAGTGCATGTGCACAGGAGCACTCAATGAAAGCTCCCTGAAGGCACAGAGCTGACTCAGGAAGCTGAAGGTGTCTAACATTAAAAATAAAGGTTTTAAAATTAAGGTAAACATGTCCCCTCATGTGACTGTATCATATGAACAGGGCAGGGACATGTTAAAAATGAGGCTTAAACATTTTTATTTTACTTTTAATTAACATTGGAAACCTCATCCCAACCGTGGATGAGATTTCCTCAAAAATCCAAAGGCCGCTTGGCCTTTTTGCCCATCCGCCAACCGTAAGGTTGGGCACTGTTGGATCCTAGTCCCTAGTTTGCTTTGACTTATAGACCCAGGTTGCACGCTTGGTTCGGGATAGCAGAGTTGGTACCATAAACAGAGTAAATCATCAGATAGTTCTTAGGTAGAAACAATTCTATTTATTTACAAAGGAACTCAGCATGTACACTTGTGTACTTTCAACTCAAACCCTGCCTCTTCATTACAGACTCTCAATATAGACTAGTGATTGCTGAGATAGCTCACGCTACTCTGCTATTGGATGCTAAAATCATGTGATCTTCCATTATAACATTCTTCTTAAAGGTATAGTACACATCAGATTACCACATCCCTCCCCCCTTGCTCAGAAATACATTTTACAGTTACAATTACAATTTTTCTCAAAATATCAAATTATTTTCACAAATAAGTAATTTGCAAATTCAGTCTTTCTGGGTGTTTCCTTACGTGTGTTTACAGCTTCAGATGTTTTATCAGGATCCTCCTTTTCTGGTGTTGTCTGAACATCAGGTTCTTTGTTGAGCACCTGCAAATCTGTTTCCTCAACTCTTACAGGTACAGCCAACCCTTCAGACACATCTGTACTCAGCTGAGTTCCTTCAACAGGAAACGCTGACTCAGTTGGGAACATTGGTGGTATCATTTCTTGGTACTGTGTTTCTCTCCTCCCGATATGACCCACATGTCTCCGTATAACTCGGTCTTCCACTTTCACATGGTAAGAAAGGGGTCCAGTCACTGCACTTATTTCACCCAATAACCACCTGGATCCTTCTCCAAAATTCTTCACAAATACCATCTCTCCCACGGTAAACTTCCTGTCATGACTACGCCAGTTGCGTCCAGTTTTCTGACTTCCCTGACTCCTTTCCACCTTTCCCCCTAAATCTGGCATTATTAAGATCAATCTCAACCTGAGACAACATTTCACCAACAATTCCACAGATGTGATACCTGTTGTTGTTGTGAGGGATGAACCTATAATGGAAGAGAAAATGGGATAGTTCGGTCGCTATGGAATCTCCAGTTAATTTCTTCATGCCACCCTTGAAGATTTGAACCTCTCTCTTGGCCAGTCTATTTGAGGAAGGGCGGTACAGTTAAGTTTTTACATGAGTGATACTGCTGAGACTGATAAACCGTTGAAGCTCAGCACTTGTAAATGCCGTGCCATTATCTGATATGATCACTTCTGGTAATCTGTTGATGGCGAAACTGACGTAGCTTGTCAATTGTAGCAGAAGATGTCGGTGACTTCACCTCATATATGTCTATCCATTTTGAGTGTGCTTCAACAATAAGCAAAAACATTATTCCCATAAAAGGTCTCACGTAGTCAATGTGTAATCGCACCCATGGTCTTCCTGGCCATTCCCAAGGGTGTAATGGAGCTATTGGATGTAACTTTTGCATTTGCTGACACTGCATATGACTGCCCTAAACTCTCTATTTCTCCATCCACCGTAGATAGCTACATGCTATGGTCTTCATTCAGGGAATTCCTGGGTGTGCACTATGCATTTCAGTTAACAGTTGCTTTTGTCCATTTGGAGGAACAATCATTCATGCTCCCCACAATAAGATACCCTCCTGGCTGGTTATTTCATATCTGTTGTGAAAATACGGTTTCATTTCATCGGATCCCTGCTCTTGTGATCAACCATGAAGAACTTGTTCACTGACTTTGGAGAAGATTGGGTCTTGACTTGTCCAATCTCTGATCTGTCTAGCACACACCGATGATGAATCTAAGAATTTCAGCAACAAAATGAGTTCTTGAGGGACTGGAACATCCTGCATTTCTTTAGGTTGTTGGGTCTTTACATAATCCTTTTCCAAAACAGGAACATTTTCAGCTTCCTTTTGAAATCTCTGTGACAAATCAGGGTTGATTTCCCTCAGCTAGTTTCGCCCTAGTTGGCTTGGTCCTCTGCCTGCTACCACTATCAATGGCGGTTTTACTGATTGGCTTCCATGCTGTACTGTAACCTTGCTTATGCCTTTGAATTTGATGTCTTCTCCCGTGTAAGTTTTCAATTTGGCATCTGTTTCTTCCAAATTTAATTTATGTTCCCCATAATTCAAATACTTGAAAGTATGTTCACTTATTACTGTAGCAGAAGCTCCTGTGTCCACCTCCATTCTAATAGGTCTATCGTTGACTCTAACTGTTACCTAAGTTGGCTCTGTTCTTCCCATCTTCAAATTATACGATGAATAAACATCTGAATCTGTCACTTCAGTCTCTTCTATGCTGTGGATCTCACGGGTATTTTCTTTCATTTGAAAGTCTGCCTGATTCAATCCTTGGAATGTCTCATGAGGTATCCATTTCAATGACAGTAAAAACTTAGTTTTTTTAAACTTCCATTCATTACAAGGTTTTTGCTTCCACCTCTGTTAAAATTATTCCATGTTTTTGCTGCTAAGTCATTTATTTTTATTTGTTTCCCACTTCTCAGCAGAGCCTTGCATTTTCCTGCCTTTTTGGCTGGGGCTCCCCATCCAATGTGGAGGACAGCACCATTTTGTGCTCCCTGTGTGGCTTCTATATCCCTTACTGCACTTTCCATGGCCAGTGCTATCTCTAGCGCCTTCTTAAAATCCAAATTTGTTTCAGAAAGTAATCTCTTCTGAATCATATCTTCATTTACACTGCACGCCAAATGACCTCTAAGCATATCATTTCTAGATGTATCAAACTCGCAATGTTCTGTTAACTGTTTCAGATTTGGCACATAACAAGCAACTGTCTCTCCTGGGGCTCTATTTCTTGAGTTAAATTTGAACCGTTGCATCGTTACCGAGGGCTTTGGCTGGTAATGACTCCTTATGAGGTTCACTAAGTCATCAAAACTTTTCGAATCTAGGGAACTGGGTGCCATCAAATTTCAAATCAGTCCGTAGGTCTTACTCCCACACGTGGATAAGAGGATCGCTCACCTTTTCTTCTTCCCCTCAATGTTGTTCACTTAGAAAAAGAACGCAAGGCATTCAATATAATGAGACCAATTGTCCACAGCTGGATCGAAAGGATCAATTCCTCCAAATTACAGCATGCTTTGAGGGAATTGCTTTGATGATTAGGACAGAAATTCTACTTACAGTTACCATGGCCAGAATCTTCGGGTTGGCATGCGGAGGTGGGCCCCACTCGCTGACGTGTAAAATGATGCACAGTGACGTCGGGCATGCGTCCTGACATCACCGCGCATCATTCCAATTTTCAGTTCAGCGGGCGAGAGCCGGAGTCGGCTGCGCACCCGCCAAACTGTCAAAGGCCTATTAAAGCCGTTCAAAAGCTAATTAAGAGACTTAATGGAGCTGCCCATCCAACCTTAAGGCTGGTAGACAGGCAAAGAGCCCAGGCGTCTTCGCATTTGTCTTGAAACCAAATTCACAGGCGGGATGAGATTTCATGAAGGATTTATAAATCAAATAAATTTTTAAAAAATGCATTGACCTGTCCCAGCTCATGTGACACAGTCATATGAGGAAATATGTCTGAAATTTTATTTTCTTTATTTAAATTTTGAAAAATCAAATTAAACTCCCTGAGGCAGCTCTGCGCTCAGGGAGATTTCTGCACTCTTTCGCGTGCATGTGTGAAAGAGTGCAGGCCCCGACTCAGCCTACTCCCTTCGCCCGCACAGGGAGCACTCAGTGCTTCCGGGTGCACGTCACGCTGGGTGGGCCTTAATTGTCCTGTCCTCGTTAAATGGCAGCACGCAGCCGACCATGAGCGGCGATAGGCTGCGCGTCCACCCTCTCCTGCTCAGCCCCTCCAACGGGGAGAAAATTCTCCCCCCTGCGAAGCATGGCCTGATCTCATTTCTCTTGATTTTCTTCATTCACTTGTTTTCTTCTCGAAGCCAGCTTACTGTATCTTTGCTTTTTTTTTTCGTCCTTCCTTGCTTCTACTTGGTTTTTCTTTGTCGCCAATCTGTTAAATTCTAGTCACTAGTTTGTTTGGACTTACAGATCCAGGTTGCAAACTTTTTTTGGGACGGCCAAGTTGGTAGCATAGACAGAGTAGATTAGCAGAGAGATCTTACATAGAACACATTCTATTTGTTTACAAAGGAACTCAGCAGCTGCACTTGTGTGCTTTCAACTCAAACCCTGTCTCTGTGGCAACGGTAGCTCTAAGCCATCGGAATCCCCTGGAAACAGTCGCCACCCAAATGGCACACTCCTGCAGAACCTCCTTACTTAGGTTCATAACAGTCTTGATGGCATAAGTTCCCCAGAGGCTTTCTTTTATATGGCTCCTTTAATAAACCTCATTGTACAGTCTGGTTGGCTCTGGCAAAACTGAAGCATAGGCATAGGATTGTCCAATTCACAACCTCTGCTCTAACCCTGTCTTCAGATTTCTGCCCTTTATAAATGTATCACATACAAAGCTCCTTGGAAATATGCCTTTTCTACCCTTCCCCTGCTACAACTTTTCTTTATCTCTGCCCACGTGACTTCTTAACTTCGTTCCTGTTGATACTGCTTCCAGGTCAAGCGTCACTCAGTCACATGGGCCAGTATTTCTTATTATTCAAAGAAATTACAATTGATCTCTTTACAATTGATGCAAATTCTTAAAGGTCCACACCCACTGACAGAAAATGACTGACAAGCATCTTAGAGAGTAGCTCCAGCTATTTCTTTGACTTACTTAATCTTTGTAAATAAATGTGTTTTCAACAAAAGGCCATCACCTCTAGCAATATCTCTTCTAGAATAAGAAGCCAATGAGCCCTGAGATAAGCCAACAATAACAGATGGTGGCAGCAGTAACTACACCCACAGAGGAAAAATAGAAAACAGCAGGAAAAGCCTCAAGTGAAGTCCAGCAACAGTGCAGCTCAGCAGGTGAAGGAACTCATGGCTAACCCAGCAACGGAGATGACAAAATAGTGAGAGCAGCCCAGCGATCGGCAAGCCAAGCAGTGCGCAAAAAAAATCCATGAATCGGGGTGAGAAATAGCTCCTACTTGGCCCCTACCAGTATCATTTCAAAACATAGAGGGCCCCAGACAGGCTGAGCAATGGCAAAATTGGCGATGATGTTTACCCTGTAACACAATGCCACAGGTCTTCTGAGTAAAGAGATCAAAGGTCAAGTTAGCATTTCGTTATACGTTGATGGGGCCATAGCAGATGATGTTTTGGCTAGACAGGGGTGGGGGGGGGGGGGTGAACAAAGGGACAGCCTCCTACAAGGGTATCATCAGAGCCTTTGACTTGTATTTCAATGTTTGTAAAAATACCGTAATTGAGAGGATAAGGTTTAATCAGCACAGTCAAAAACAGGGTGAAGGGATTGACTCATTCATCAATGAATTATACTGCCTAGCTGAAAATTGTAAGTATGGAACACTAATAGACGACGTGATCAGGGATAGAATAGTTGTTACCGTTTTTGGTGAGAATCTCTCTGATATCTTACATTCTCGGGAGGATTTAAATTTAACCAAAACTGTATGGCTGGCCACACAGGCTGAAGAGTGGAAGGAGAATAAAGTTTTTGTCAGGGATGTGAAGGAAATTTCCTAAGAACAGCCTGATGAAGTCATTGGATTTATGGGTTGTAAAAGCGACAGTATAGCAAAGCAGCAGCCAGGGAAGTGCCCTGAAATGGCACCAACTGCTATTTTCCAATGTCCCTACTGGGCAGGAAGAAGGTCCAAAGGTGGCAAGAATGCCCCTCCTGAATTACACAGTGCCATGGCTGTAGCATGTTAGGCCATTCCAGGAAATCTGTGCTTACAAGACAGGAGGGAAAATCTGTTCAAGGAGCCCCCATTCAAGAAATTCAGAAAGCACCATCCTATGAGAAATAGAAGAGAACAAAAGCCAGCATTAGAGTAAGTGGGCATCTGACCAAATTCAAGCTAGATACAGGAAGTGGTATCTCAGGAGTTATCTGATAGAGTTTCATGGCTGAGTAAAATGACACTGCAACCATCCTCTACTCAATTTGAAGGGTCACAGGAGGATATTGCAGGTCTTTCACTTCTCTTTGGGGACAGGCTAGAAGCAGCGGGAACAGGATGCACCAGGACCACTGTTATCACATAGCAGATGGTGTGTGCCAGGCAGACTAAACTTGGCCACGCAATCACAACAGTTTTGCAATTTGTATTTGTTACCAGAAAATGTGTGCATTGGATTCAAAAGCAATGAGACCACCCACACTTTTAGAGATTTTAAAAATTAAATTAAAATATTTATTAGCAGAATAAAAGATCTCAAGTACATACGTAAGACTACAATTACTTAATACTATAACAAATCCTAAAATCCCTAATTAACCTGATGCTCAATTACACACTCTCTTTAAGGCAACGGTCCAAAATAGATTTTAGATTTTAAAAAATTAACAAGTTAACACAGTACCCACTCAACAGTGGAAATCCACATGGCTTTCTCTAACTTTAGTTACTGGATACAACAGGCTTATGCACAAATGTCTGGAGGCTTCTTCAAGGCTGTTTCACACACTCCTGTTAGACCTTACATGGCCCCCAACATAGCCTTTAATTCTCCTTTATATATGTCCATCTCTCTTTAATATGTAAATTCCATTGTTCCATATGTCTTTAGAACTGTACCTTTTCCATAATATAAAAACTTTCATGTTGCCAATATTGTCAGTAACCTTTGAGAAAAATAAGCACACTGCTTAGCCTTGCTTATCTGGCTAGTTGTAAACACACTAGCGTCCCTTTGAAATCCAAACAATCCCTTCACTTATCTAAAAATGCAAATTCCCTTCATACCTTACCTGCTAAGGCAGCATCTATGTTTACTCATTAGTATTTCAAGTACATTTCTACGCCTAGCTTCTTTTGATAATTTCAAACTTGAAGTCTACCTGACTCCTAATGTAATTAAATCACACAGGCAGAAAACATCTACGCTCACACCCATAAACCTACTTTACAACAAACCAGAAAAATATTATGAAAATTATTATATTTTCGTAACATTACCCACAAGATGATATTCTAGACTTTAATTTAGTCTTTCAGGAAAGAGTGCATGAGAATGAAGCTGCCTCAGAGGTTGATGATCTATTGGAAGGTGATATCCTGGACCTTACAACACTCTTTGACTCCACTGCCAATGATAGTGAAGTCTTTGTTGTCTCTTTTGAGGAATATTACCTTTTTGTTCAAGAATAAAGGGGCGAATTTGTCTGCTTATTCCCCAGCAATGGCATGCAACATCAATTGCAAGCAGCCAGCAAAAGGCTATGCAGGGAGAATGAGACATTTAATTCCAAATTGGATCAAACCAATAGTAAAGGTTCAGAGGTTATTAACCTGTCTAAATGTAAACTAGAGCCCACACTTGGATCTCACCAGCTAACCATGGAAGCACTCGAGTTTTCTTTCAGTAAAGAAGCAGACGCCCAAAGTGCAGATCTTCTACAGCAGTAGAGTACCTTAGAAAAACTTAAAGTTGAATATCAATGGAGATTGAAAATATTAAAATTAAGCATGAGTTGGAGATGTTTAACTACCTAAAAGAAAAGACTGAACTAAAAACCCAGCCATTAGCAGTAACGCAGCACTACCAAGCCACTGAGAGGGATTTACACATTAGAAATGGTGCAAGGTGAAAGAGAAACGGGTTGCAGTACAGGAGTGTGTAAATGCTGTAAGACACCTAAGGAAATGGCCACAGCATCAAATGAAAGAGTCGGCTACAGAGCAGTTATCTGAAGAAGTATTGACACTAGCTGTGTCCTATTACTACTAAGAATCTTGTAGTAAAAAAGTCCAATGCTGATGTTGAAGTTTCAACCAAGTCTGCAGACCAGAATATTATACAGGAACTTCCTACAGATCCCGGTCCTGAAGTTCAGTCCATTGCTGATGATGGCGCAATCCTACTTTTTGCAGCTGACCCTGAGATCTTATTGTCTGCAGCAGAGCAACCTGACGCTGAAGCAAGCATGGAAGTGATATCACCACCGATAGAAAGAGAAATCCCGACCCTAAGAGTAGTAGGGAAGTCCTCCTTTCTCTGCCTGAAGCAGTGTCTTCAGGATGTTCTTTATTCTTCTTTTTGTCTACCAGATTCATTCCTGGCTCAGGAATTGAATGCTTCTCTTCTCGCCACAGCAGTGGTCACTGATACAGCTGCAAAGTTCTTCATAAGAGCCGAAAGTGCTTCATTTTGCCAAGTGGATGCTTTCACCTTTTCCCCAGTGTGCAACATGGGAGAAGTTGAGAGGGAGAATTTCAGTTCATCGTCTTCCTACTTGAAGGGTTGTGATTGTTCAAGTCCTGGAGAGCTCTCTCTTAAATCAGTTTTTTCTTGTTTGGACTTCACTGCCTGTGCATTCAGATCATTGTAAATGTCACAACCCAGGAGCCAGCTGCTGTGAGAAGCCACTATCCCACTCCAACAATGTGTTTGCCTTCCAAAGAGACAATAAGGGAACATATACACCTTAAACATCCTCCAAGAGAGCCAAGAACACTATTGGAGAATAAAACATTTGGCAAAAATAACTTGGAGAGGATCGTAAAGTAGGAGTTGGATGGAAACTGTAAATAGTACTTGAGATTAACAGTTTGTGGAAGAGTGAACTTGAGGGGTGATGTAGTGTAAAGTGTTAACTCTAATGATAGCTACTAAGCATGTGGGTAAGGAGCTATGTCACAGTGATGTCACTCGCTGAGACATGACTGAGAAGCATCTTAGAGAGTAGCTCCAGCTATGTCTTGGTCTTACTTAACCTTTGTAGATTGTTAGTATGTAAAATAAATGTGTTTTCAATGAAGGACCATTGCCTCCAGCAAGATCTTTTCTAGAGTAAGAGGCTAATAAGTCCTGAGATAAACCTATGATCACAGGGTTATGGAGGGCAGACAGAAAAGTAGAGCTGAGACCTTAACCAGATCAGCCATAATCTTACTGAATGGTGGAGCAGGCTCAATGGACCAAATGGACTACTCCTGCTCCTAAGTCCTATCTTCCTATGCTCCCAGGTCAAAGGTTGTCCCACAGTTATATGCTGGCACTGAAATACTTTTGTGGGCCTTTTCAGTGGATTAACATATTACAAGGAGGAGGCTTCATAAATATCCCCATCGTCAATGATGGGGGAGCCCTGCAGGTCAGTGCAAAAGATAAGGTTGAAGTATTTGCTACAATCTTCAGCCAGAAATGCCGGGTGGATGATCCATCTCGGCCTCCTCCAGAAGTCCCCAGCATCATAGATGCCAGGCTTCAGCCAGTTCGATTCACTCCACATGATATCAGGAAGTGGCTGAAGGCACTGGATGATACAAAGGCTACGGGCCCTGACAATATTCCAGCAATAGCACTGAAGACTTGTGCTCCAGAACTTGCCATGCACCTGGCCAAGTTGTTCCGTACAGCTACAACACTGGCATCCACCCGCCAACGTGGAAAATTGCCCAAGTATGTTCTGTGCACAAACAAATCCAACCCAGCCAATTACCACCCCATCAGTCTACTTTCCATCATCAACAAATTGATGAAAAAGACCATCAACAGTACTATCAAGCTGCATTTGCTTAGCAATAACCTGCTCACTGATGCTCAGTTTGGGTTCTGCCAGGGCCACTCAGCTCCTGACCTCGCTACAGCCTTGGTTCAAACATGGACAAAAGAGCTCAACTCCAGACGTGAGGTGAGAATGGCTGCCCTTAACATCAAGGCCGCATTTGACCAAGCATCAAGGAGCCCTAGCAAAACTGGAGTCAATGGGAACTGGGGGAAAACTCTCCACTGGTTGAAGTCATACCTAGTACAAGGAAAGATGGTTGTGGATGTTGGAGGTCAGTCATCTCAGCTCCAGGACATCACTTCACGAGTTCCTCAGGGTAGTGTCCTTGGCTCAACCATCTTTAACTGCTTCATCAATGACCTTCTTTCCATCATAAGGTGAGAAGTGGGGATGTTCGCTAATAATTGCATAATGTTCAGCACCATGTGCAACTCCTCAGATACTAAAGCAGTCCATGTCCAAATGCAGCAAAACCTGGAAAGTATCGAGCTTGGGCTGCCAAGTGGCAAGTAACATTTGTGGCACACAAGTGCTAGGCAATGACCATCTCCAACAAGAGAAAATCTAACCATCACCCCTTGATATTCAATGGCATTACCATCACTGAATCCCCCACTATCAACATCCTGGGGGTTACCATTGACAAGAAACTGAACTGGACAAGCCATATATATACTGTGGCTACAAGAGAGGTCAGAGGCTAGGAATCCTGTAACTAGTAACTCATCTCCTGACTCCCCAAAGCCTGTGCACCATCTATAAGGCACAAGTCAGGAGTGTGATGGAATACTCTCCACTTGCGTGGATGAGTGCAGCTCCTACAACACTCAAGAAGCTTGACGCCATCCAGGACAAAGCAGCCTGCTTGATTGGCACCCCATCCACAAACATTCACTCCCTCCATCACCAATGCACAGTGGCAGTAGTGTGCACCATCTACAAGGTGCATTGCAGGAATTCACAAAGGCTCCTTCAGCAGCACCTTCCAAATTCATGACCACCACAATCTAGAAGGACAAGGACAGCAGATAGATGGGGACACCACAACCTGGAAGTTCCCCTCCAAGTCACTCACCATCCTGACTTGGAAATATATCACTGCTTCTTCACTGCTGCTGGATCAAAATCCTGGAACTCCCTCCCTAACAGCACTGTGGGTCTACCAACACCAGATGGGCTGCTGCAGTTCAAGAAGTCAGCTCACCACCACATTCTCAAGAGCAACTAGGGATGGAAAATAAATGCTGGCCCAGCCAGCGAAGCCCACACCCCTTGATTAAATAAAAACATCAGTCAATGTAGTGATCCATCAGTTACAACGATAAAGTTATCATTATAAACCTGGTCTATGCCATTTCTTAACTTTCAGTATTTCAAAATCAGTGAGTACAGCCCCTTTCCCCTTTAAGAAGTAAATGGAATCAGTAAGAACTCACCTGAATGAGCTGCTGACCCTGACACTGTGAAGTAGTTGAATTACTATCAGTAAAGATGCATTCATCCAAGGGCGGAGGAATACATCGTAATGATGTATTGTGACATTCATCCACACTGAAAGCCACAAACCCAGTTTAAGTGGAGAAACCTTAACATTGTGCAAATCAATTTTACACCTCTACAATTCTGAATGGAAGTTCAATGGGAGATTCAAAAACCTATCTCTCCATCACACATATCATCTGATGATGTGATCAGTACTTGTGGTTTAAAAAACATTTTCCAAACAACTGAAAGGAGACAGGGATATTAATGAAGATTATTGTTTTTTTTATTTTAATGTTTGATCTTAGATAAAGGTTGTAACTGCTACCATAAGTCACAGAAACTGTATTGGAGACTTTCTGTGAATGTTAGACCATCTTCCTGGCATTACTGCAGTGAGAGTGACGGAGCACTTATGTCTGACCTAACATGGATTGGTGCATTTAACTGGCTCAGAGTTAGTAGCTCATGGGTTCAAGTCCTATCCAGATACTCGCACCCTGCACTGTCAGAGGTTCCATTTATCACACTGCAGTGAACTGAGGCCCCATCTGCCCACTTAGGTGGATGTAAAAGATTCCAGAAGAGCAGGTGAGTTCTCCTTGGTGTTTTAGACAATATTTATACCTCAACCAATGCCACTTAAAAAGAACATTATCTTGTTATTATTACATTACTTTTTGTGGGACTTTGCTGAGTGCAAATTAGTTTCCTACATTACAATAGTGATTATACTTTTAAGAAGTACATAATGGCTTTAGCATGCTCTGGGATTATGAAAATTCCGATATAAATGTAAATGTTTCCTTATATTACACACAGGAGAACATCTTATGAGACATTTCCTGCTAGTTAAGCCATAGTTTATCTGAATGTCGGCAACGCCAAAGTGTTCTTGGATTTCCCAAGGGAGTGGAATCAATGCCACTTCTCCGTTCTGGGAAATGTTGAAGTGAAAATGGCCCAGACCCCAATCTGTGCTGCTGCAGGCAGGCGAGGCTGGAGGCAGTGAGTTTCGTCTCTCCTCTAAGGCAGGCTGGACACCCCGCAAGCCCACCAGACGATCCTGATGCCATAAAATTTGTTGAAGCCCATGGAAAGAGGAAGGTGAATGTGAAACTCAAGCCAATTCCATGCCAAAGTGTTAAATCCTGACTGTTTCGCCAGCTCCTTCTATGTTCTGTTGGTAAGGGCTCTGTCTCATATTGAACTGGGCCTTGCATGACAAGGTGTTCTTAGGTTCCTGGGTTTGCAGTGAATTAACTGCTTGAAATCAAGATACCTGCTCTTGATTGTTTTCCAGTTGGCTCCAACTACAAAGTGCATATCAGTGGAGTTGGTTGAGGACAGTATTGGATACACCCAGATTTAAATATTAGCTCACAGTCACTGGCTGGGCTAATCTATGAAAACAGATGCTCAGGCGAGAGGACCAAAGCCTCAGGGTTCGAATCCTGCCTGAGTCATGCCTTCAATAAGGGGAGAGGAGAGAAGTGGCTGCATGAGGGCTTCTCAATCATACGAGCATACAAAATAGAAGCAGACGTAGGCCATTCGGCCCCTCGAACCTGCTCCACTATTCATTAAGCTCATGGCTGATCTGTTTGTGTTTCGAATTCCACATTCCCATCTACCCCGATAACCTTTGATTCCCTTGCCTAACAAGAATCTATCTACCTCCGCCTTAAAAATATTTAACGACCCCGTCTCCACCGCCTTCTGAGGCAGAGAATTCCAAACTCGCACAACCCTCTGAAAGAAAAATATTTCTCCTCATCTCTGTCCTAAGGGGGCAACATCTAATTTTGAAACAGTGCCCCCTAGTTCTGGACTCACCCACAAGAAGAAATATCTTTTCCACATCCACTTTGTCAATACCATTCAGAATCTTTCCTGCTTCAATCAAGTCACCCCTCACTCTTCTAAACTCCAGTGGAAACAAGCCCAGCCTGTCCAACCTATCCTCATAAGACAACCTACTCATTCCAGGTGTCAATCTAGTATCTAGTATCTAGTATCAATTACTGCTCAGAAGAAGGGTCATACAGACTCGAAATGTTAATTCTGTTTCTCTCTCCACAGATGTTGCTGGACCTGCTGAGTTTTTCCAGCATTTTCTATTTTTATTTCAGATTTCCAGCATCTGCAGTATTTTGCTTTTATCAATCTAGTAAACCTCCTCTGAACGGCCTCCAACGCATTTACATCCTTTCTTAAATAAGGAGACCAAAACTGCGCACAATATTGGAGATGTGGTCTCACCAATGCCCTGTACAACTGAAGCATAACATCCTTATATTTATGTTCAATCCCCCTCGTAATAAAGGATAGCATTCCATTAGCCTTCTTAATTACTTGCTGTACCTGCATACTAACTTTTTGTGACTCATGCACAAGAACACCTTCCGCACCTCAGAATTCTGCAGCCATTCTCCGCTTAAGTAATACTCTGCTTTTTTATTCTTCCTGCCAAAGTGAACAACTTCACCTTTTCCCAGAGATAAAAACTCAAGTTCTGGCGAAGGGTCATGAGGACTCGAAACGTCAACTCTTTTCTTCTCCGCCGATGCTGCCAGACCTGCTGAGTTTTTCCAGGTAATTCTGTTTTTGTTTTTGTTTTCACCTTTTCCCACATTATTCTCTATCTGCCAGATTTTTGCCTACTCACTCAAACTATCTATATCCAACCGCAACCTCCATACGTCCCCTTCACAACATACTTTCCAACCTATCTTTGTGTCAACTGCAAAATTAGCTACCATGCCTTCACTCCCTTCATCTAAATCATTGATATAAATTGTAAAAAGTTAAGGCCCCAGCACAGACCCCTGAGGAACTCCATATTCTGCCAATCAGAAAAAGGCACATTTATGCACACTCTCTGTTTTCTACCAGCCAGCCAATCTTCTATCCAGGCTAATACATTATCCCCTATACCATGTGCTTTTATTTTCTGCAATAACCTTTGATGTGGCACCTTATCAAATGCTTACTGGAAATCCAAGTACAGCATATTGACAGGCCCCCCTTTTTCCATAGCGCATGTTACCCCTTCAAAGAATTCCAATAACTTGGTTAAAAATGAATTCCCTTTCACAAGAGCATGCTGACTCTTACCTTGAGTTTCTCTTAAGTGCCCAGCTATAATCTCCTTAATGATCAATTCTAACACCACCCCCACAAAAGACACCAAGCTAACTGGCCTGTAGTTTCCTGTTTTCTGCCTCCCTCCTTCTTGAATAGAGGGGTTATATTTGCAACTTTCCAGTCCAGTGGAACCTTTCCAGAATCTAGGGAATTTTGGAAAATTTACACCAACGCATCTATGACCTCATTAGCCACCTCATTTAAGATGCTAGGGTGAAGTCCATCAGGACCTGAAGACTTGCCAGCTCACAGCTCCATCAGTTTGCTCAGAACTGCTTCCCAAGTGATTGTAATTTCACCAGGTTCGTCTCTCCTTTCCACCTCCTGATTTAAAGCTATTACTAGAATATTTTTGTATCCTCTTTAGTGAAGACAGAAGCAAAATATTTGATCATTTAATCCACCATTTCCTTAATATCTACTATTAACTCCTCATTGCCGCTCTCTAGAGGACCAATGCTCACTTTACTTACTCTTTTCCTGTTTAAATACCTGTCAAAACTCTTGCTGTCCATTTTTACATTTCCAACTAACTTCCTCTCATACTCTAATTTCTTACTGTTGATTAACCTTTTAGCCATTCACTGCCTGTTCTTTATATTCTGACCAATCATCTGACCTGCTACTCAGCTTTGCGCAGTTACATGCTTTTTCCTTAAGTTTGATGCTTTTCTTAACTTCTTTAGTTAATCACAGATGGCGGGTCCTCCCTTTAGAATTTTTCTTTATAGTAAGAATATACTTGTTCTGAGTACTCTGAAAAATCCACTTAAATGTCTGCCACTGCCTCTGTATTGATCTATCCCCTAGCGTAGTAAGCCAGTTAACTTCAACTAGTTCAGCTTTCAAACCCACATAGTTGCCCTTATTTAAGCTTAAAATACTCGTCTTAGACACACTCTTCTCCCTTTCAAACTGGATGTAAAATTCAATCATATTGTGGTTGCTGCTACCCAGGCGTGCCTTTACTCTGGGGTCATTAATTTACCCTGTCACATTGCACAATACCAAGTCTAATATAACCTGCTCTCTGGTTGGTGCTGGAACATTCTGCTTTAAGAAATTATCTCAAAAGCACTCTATGAATTCCTTATCCAGGTTACTATTGCCAATCTGACTTTTCCCAGTTTATATGTAGATTAAAATCACCCATGATCATATCTGTCCCTTTATCACAAACACCCAATATTTCTTCTTGTATACTTTGTCCTAAATTGTGGTGACTGTTAGGGGGCCTGTAGATCACTCCCGCTAGTGACTTCTTTCCCCTACTATTCCTCATCTCCACCCAATCTGATTCTACATCCTGATCTGCTGAAACAAGGTCATCTCCAGCTATTGCACAAATGCCATCTTTGATTAACAGTGCTACCCCTCCACCTTTACCTAGCTTCCTATTTTTCTTGAATGTCATATACCCCTCAATATTCAGGACTCAATCCTTGTCATTCTGCAGTCATGTTTCTGTAATAGCTTTCAGATCATTTACTTCAATATGTGCTATCAATTCATTTACTTTACTTTACTTCACCAATGTCCTTTAGGGAAGGAAATCTTTGTCCTTACCTTGTCTGGCCTACATGTGACTCCAGACCCACGGCAATGTGGTTGACACTTAAGTGCCCTCTGAAATGGCCTAGCAAGCCACCCAGTTGTTGAAGCAGCAAAGAAAGTCACAAAAAAGGAATGAAACTGGATGGCCCAACTGGCATCGACCGAGGCACTGGGAACAATAATGGCAATCTCAGCACTGTCAACCCTGCAAAGTCCTCCTTACTAATACCTGGGGGTTAGTGCCAAAATTAGGAGAGTTGTCTCACAGACTAGTCAAGCAACAGCCTGACATGTTCATCCTCACAGAATCATACCTTATAAATAATGTCCCAGACACCATCATCACCATCCCTGGGTATGCCCTGTCTCACTGGCAGGACTGACCCAGCAGAGGTGGCAGCACAGTGGTATACAGTCGGGAGGAAGTTGCCCTGGGAGCCCTCAACATTGACTCCGGACCCCATGAAGTATCATGACACCAGGTCAAATATGGGCAAGGAAACCTCCTGCTGATTGCCACGTACCACCCTCCCTCAGCTGATGAATCAGTCCTTCTCCATATTGAACATCACTTGGAGGAAGCAGTGAGGGTGGCAAGGGAGCAATATGTACTCTGGGTGGGGGACTTCAATGTCCATCACCAAGAGTGGCTCGGTAGGACCACTACTGACCAAGCTGGCTGTGTCTTAAACAACATAGCTGCTAGGCATCATCTGTGGCAGGTGGTGAGGGAACCAACAAGAGGGAAAAACATACTTGACGACATCCTTGCCAACCTGCCTGCCACAGGTGCATCTGTCCATGACAGTATGGGTAGGAGTAACCACTACACAGTCGTTGTGGAGACAAAACCTCGCCTTCACATTGAGGATACCCTCTAACGTATTGTGTGGCACTACCACTGTACTAAATGGGATAGATTTTAAATAGAGCTAGCAACTCAAGACTGGGCATCCATGAGGTGCTGTGGGCCATCAGCAGCAGCAGAATTGTACTCTAACACAATCTGTAACCTCATGGCCCAGCATATCCCCCAATCTACCATTACCACCAAGCGAGGGGATCAACCCTGGTTCAATGAAGAATGCAGGAGGGAATGCCAGGAGCGGCACTAGATATACCTAAAATTGAGATGTCAACCTGGTGAAGCTATGACACAGGACTACTTGCGTGCCAGACAGTATAAGCAGCAAGGGTAGACAGAGCTAAGCAATCCCACAACCAGCAGATCAGATCTAAGCTCTGCAGTCCTGCCACATCCACTCGTGAATGGTGGTGGACAATTAACCAACTCACTGGAGTTGGACGCTCCACAAATATACCCATCCTCAATGATGTGGGAGCCCAGCACATCAGTGTAAATGATAAGGCTGAAGCATTTGCTACAAACTTCAGCCAGAAGTGCCGGGTGGATGATCCATCTCAGCCTCCACTGGAGGTCCCCAGCATCACAGATGCCAGTCTTCAGCCAATTTGATTCACTCCACATGATATCAAGAAACGGCTGAAGGCACTGGATACTGCAAAGGCTATGGGCCCTGACAATATGTCGGAAATAGTCCTGAAGACTTGTGCTCCAGAACTTGCTGCACCCCTAGCCAAGCTGTTCCAGTACACCTACACCACTGGCATCTACCCAGCTATGTGGAAAATTTCCCAGGTGTGTCCCGTACACAAAAAGCAGGACAAATCCAACCCGCCAATTACCGCCCCATCAGACTACTCTCCATCATTAGAAAGTCATCAACAGTGCCATCAAGCAGCATTTGTTTAGCAATAATCTGCTCACTGATGCTTAGTTTGGGTTCCGCCAGAGCCACTCAGCTCCTGACCTCATTACAGCCTTGGTTCAAACATGGACAAAAAAGCTAAAGTCCCAAGGTGAGGTGAGAGCACTTGCCCTTGACATCAAGGTCACAATTGACCGAGTGTGGCATCAAGGATCCCTAGCAAAACTACAGTCAATGGGAATCAGGGGGAAAGCTCTCCACTGGTTGGAGTCATAACTAGCACAAAGGACAATGGTTGTGGCTGTTGGAGGTCAGTCATCTCAGCTCCAGGACATCACTGCAGGAGTTCCCCAGGGTAGTATCCTAGGCCCAACCATCTCCAGCTGTTTCATCAATGACTTTCCTTCCATCATAAGGTGAGAAGTGGGGATGTTCGCTGATGATTGCACAATGTTCAGCACCATTTGCGACTCCTCAGATACTGAAGCAGTCCATGTCCAAATGCAGCAAGATCTGGACAATATCCAGGCTTGGACTGACAAGTGGCAAGTAACATTTGCGCCACACAAGTGAGAGGCAATGGCCATCTCCAACAAGAGAGAATCTAACCATTGCCCCTTGACATTCAATGGCATTACCAACACTGAATCTCCCACTATCAACATCCTGGGGGTTACCATTGACCAGAAACTGAACAGGACTAGCCATATAAATACTGTGGCTACAAGAGCAGGTCAGAGGCTAGGAATAGTGTGACAAGTAACTCACATCTGGACTCCCCAAAGCCTGTCCACCATCTTCAAGACACAAGCCAGGAGTGTGATGAAATACTCCCGACTTGCCTGCTTGAGTGCAGCTCCCTCAATGCTCAAGAAGTTTGACACTGTCCAGGATAAAACAGCCTGCTTGATTGGCACCACATCCACAAACATTCACTCACCCGACCATCGACACACAGTAGCAACAGTGTGTACTATCTACAAAATGCACTTCAGGAATCCACCAAGACTCCTTCGACAGCATCCTCCAAACCCACGGCCACTACCATCTAGAAGAACAAGGGCTGCAGATAGATAGGGACAGCACCACTTGCAAATTCCCCTCCAAGACACTCACCACCCTGACTTGGAAATATATCACCATTCCTTCACTGTCACTGGGTCAAAATCCTGGAACTCCCTTCCTAACAGCACTGTGCGTATACCTACAACTGTAGTGGTCTCAAGGGCAACTAGGGAAGGGCAATAAATGCTGGCCCAGCCAGCGAAGTCCACATTCCATGAATTAATAAAAATACTTTGTTATGAATGTTACTCACATTCAGATTCAGAGCCTTTAGTTTTGTCTTTTTGTTATCTTTGTAACATCTATTCTTGAATATTGGTGTATTCTTAGGTTTTATCTCTCTGCCCCTCCTTACTATTCTATAATTCTCATTTCCTCTATTACTATTATGGTCTCCTGCCTTGAATCTATCCCTTGAGTTGCCACATCTCCCCAAGCTTGATCCTTCACCACACCTCCACCCACCCCCGCCCCCAACCTTGTTTAGTTTAAAGTCCTCTCTACTTCTCTAATTATGCGATTCGCAAGAACATTCATTCCAGCACAGTTCAGGTGTAGACTGCCGCAACAGTACAGCCCCCACTTTCCCCAATATTGGTGCCAGTGCCCCACAAACCAGAACCCACTTCTCCCACACCAGTCTTTGAGCTACTCATTCATTTCTCTAATCTTATTTGTCCTATGCCAGTTTGCACATGGCTCAGGTAATAATTCAGAGATGATTACTTTTGAAGTTCTGCTTCTTAAGTTGGTACCTAGCTTCTCATACTGACTATGCAGAACCTCCTTTCTCATCCTGCCTATGTCATTGGTACCTACATGGACCATGACAACTGGATCCTCCCCCTCCCACTGCAAGTTCCTCTCCAGCCCTGAGCAGAGGTCCCGAACTCTGGCACCAGGCAGGCAACATAGCCATCTGGAGTCTCGCTTTTGCTGCAGTGAACAGTGTCAATCCCCCCCACTATACTGTCCTCTACTTCCACTACATTCGTGTTTGCTCCCCACCACCATCCCCCCACCCTGCTGACCCCGCTTGAACAGCTACTTGCAATTCAGGATGAAAATGATCATACATAATGTAAAGTGTTAACAACAAGTAAACAGGCCTGTAGCCTGGAAAACATGGGAGTGTCACTTTGTGCGATGGCGTGAAACAGGTGTCTGCGAATTGGCAGGCTGGTTTACATTTCTTTTGTTTCCACTGGCCAGGGGCCACAGTGCAGAACAGCAACAAGTTTCAGAAATGTTGAACAGAAAATCAGATGAATCAAACAGTAGCAGTTTGATGACACCAAAGCTAGGTTTTAAAAACCTACAGATTGTAGGAGGGCTGAGCTGTGAAGTGATAGGTGAACAATGTTCATCTTGCTGCGTTTACAAAAAATACACTTTAAAAGAATAGGATTTTAAAACGTTAACATTGGTACATCTAGCCTGGATTGAAGCCATCAGTGCAGATACATCCTTTTAGTCATCAATAAAGGGGAAAAGCAAAACAGAATTGGGGAAAGCTACTTCTTAACAGCATTGTGCAACATCAGCCAGAAGCTGTCAGTGGCCATGGGTTGGTCTTAGCTCTTCCAACTGCTGTGTTTGCTTTGTTCAGTGAGTTGGTTGACACTGGCCTTTAGGCTGAATGCTAATACTGCTGTTGATTACTGCACATTCTGCTTGCTTCATTTCTTGGGGAGTCTTTTAGCATTCCTCCTTAAGCAACAATGATAATATGGCAAACCCAAGGAAGTAAACATAAATCTCCAATGACGGCGAACCAGTGGATAAATGGGCCAACTGTATGCCATACAAATCTGTTTGATAAAACCCTGATTTGATGCCTGGTAAGCAGTAAGCTAGCTGACATTAGATGGGGTAGAAGTTGGGGCACCTACAGTTGGCCTCGCTGCCCCAGACCAAGAATGGGAAAAACCATAGTGTTCCCAATTATGATCAACATCCAGTGGACTCCGATGGCAAAATCATAGGCGAGGACATTAGGTGAAGACATGAGCCAGGATTTTGCAGCCGCTCACGCCTGGCTGGATATTACTGTCCCGCTGAACCGAATGGAGATTTAAGTGAATCACCGCATCTGCCAGGGCAGAGACACACCACTGTGGGGCCGTAAAATCCTGGCCATGATATAAGCTCTGCTACCTTCTCCCATTCCAAGGGCCAAAAACTGCCAGCAATCATTGACATGAAAAGCCAATTACAGCCACAAATTACTCACTGGCACATTGAACTTTTTAAGGGAGACTTGCGTGTTTTTAAAGAAATACAAGCAAGGACGTTGAGCAAAAGATGGCTGATAACATAAAGTGACCAATTTCTGGAAAATTCCTATATGGATTATACTAACAGACCTGTTCTGAGAGAACATTTGATGCCAGTGTTTTTACAGACGGAAGGGATGAAACTTATGAAAATTTAACAGTTCTGTCCCTCAAAGAGTTAAAAGAGCTAGTGAGGCTCTTAGGATGAGAATCTCACCCGAAAGTCAGAAAAGCCGGAATTTTAAAACGGGCGGCCAATGGTTTACAGGTGGAAATTGAGGACAAGGAAATGGATAGAGTAGCAGTAGGGAGGTTAAAATTGGAGCAGTGGAAATTAGAATTTCAGGAAAAGGAAAACAGAGAAAGGGGAAAGGCAGGAAAGGGCACAGAGAGAAGAGAGAGAACATCAGAACAGAGAGAAGGAAAGGGAGTTTAAACTAAAACAGCTCAAATTGAGGGGCAGGAATCCTACTGTGCCCCTTGAAGACACCACTAGCTCAGGCTTAAGGGCTGAGAGAACCCGGTTTGCTCATTTAATCCCTAATTTTGCTGAAGCCTTCTTTATCTCTTTCAAGTGATTAGCACAGCAGTCAAAGTGGCCAGTCCAACACTGGTCCTTATTACTGCAGAGTAAACTTTTGGGGAAAGCTCATGAGGTTTACTCCCTCTTGCCTGAGGAAAGTGTCACTGAACATGAGGCAGCACAAGGGGCTATTTTAAGTGTGTACCAGTTAGTGCCGGAGGTGCACTGTCAAATTCCGTACCCTCAGGAAATGACCTGACCAGACATACCAGGTATTTGAAAGGCTTAAGGAACTTGCTTTTGACCAGTGGATGCATGCACTTAAAACAGAAGCTACTTACAAAAACCTCAGTGAAATAATTCTCCTTGAGGAGTTTAAAAACTCCATACCCTTCCCAATAAAAGCTCGCATAGAAGAACAGAGGGTAACAGGGGCCAGGCAAGCAGCCACACTGGCTGATGATTTTGAGCTGATCCACAAACGCTTGATCCAGAAGAGACCCTCCCTAAGTCACCCCCAACCAACTGGAAAGGAGAGAGTGGGGGAGAGAGTGATAGGAAACTGAGCGCCCATGGGAGAGAGGGAAATGCTGGGGACTCTCCTCAGGACAGAAAGGGTGGCACTAAGATGAAAAATGAGGCCAAGAAGCCTGTGTGTTTTAACTGTCAAAAGGTAGGGTACCTCCGGGCCAATTTTGGAAGTTACAGGATTAATCAGGGCACATACACCTCGTGCAAAGAATGGGAATCAATCAGAGAGCACAGCAGACTAGGCTATGGCTCTGATTGTGGCTGCAAATCCCTCTGGATGCACTCTGGAAAGTGTGGATGAGGTTAAACAAATCCCTGAGAGTTACAAGGATTTTGTATCCGAAGGAAGGGTGGCCACATTTCCCCAGGGTGAGGCTAGTAAGCCTGTAGTGATACTGAGGGATATAGGGGCCAGCCAGACTCTACTGCTGGGAAAAGGCATGACCTTCCTACCAGAGATTGCAGTAAATGTCAAGGTGTTAGTAAAGGGGATTGAAGGAGGGTACAGACCCATCCCCTTGCACTGGGTGCACCTGGAGTGCAGCCTTGTGCCAGTTTCAGTGACCAGTTTGCTTGTGGACAGGGTTGACCTGCTCCTCGGCAATGATCTGGTGGGATCAAAGGTAATAGCATCCCCAGTGGTCCTTGAGGCCAGGGAGACAGAACAGCTGTAGGAGGAAGTGCCTGGATTTTCTCTGACTGTGTGGTAACACGGTCTATGGCCAGGCAAGCTCCGTCAGAGAGGCTGAAGTGGCACTGGAGACAGGAGACCCTCCGGCCTGGTTATCTGAAACTTTTTTCAGGAGACTTGAAGACCCTAAGGAGGTAATAAATAGATCTTCCTTGGGAGCAGCCCAGCAAGGTGACGCACTGTTAAAAAACATTAGCTCAGGCAGCCCACATTGAAGCTAAGGCAGATGCAGTCCCTGAATGCTACTACATTAAAAATGAGGTGCTGATAAGGAAATGCAGACCCACTCACAGACCTGAAAAAGAGGAGTGGGCAGCAATCACCAGGTACTGGTGCCACTGAGGTACCATGGGGAAATATTATCACTAGCTCATGAATTCTGATGGCTGGGCATGTCGGTATATGCAAAACCCAAGCCCGCATCTGCCAGCATTTCTACTGGCCACGCCTCCACAGGGATGTAGTAAGGTTTAGCAGAACCTGCCACACCTGGACAGTTATGGGAAAACCCCAGTCTGCACCTGCACCTATTATTCCCATGCCGGGTTTTGGAGAACCAGTCAGCAAGGCATTAGTGCACTGTGTGGAACCCCTGCCCAAAACAAAAGGGGGCCACCAGTGTACCCTGACCATCATGGTCATGGCTACCCAATTCCCAGAAGCTGTTCCTCTGAAAACCATTTCTGCCAAAACAGTGGTGAGGAATTGACCCAATTCTTTGCCAGGTCTGGTCTGCCCACCGAGATCCAGTTAGATCAGGGGTCAAATTTCATGTCCAAAATATTCCAGTAAGTGATGGGTAACCTGGGTGTGACCCAGCTGAAGTCTTCAGCATATCACCCACAGCCGCAGGGGGCGCTAGAACGGTATCACCAGACACTAAAAACAATGATCAGGGTATACTGCCACGAGTACCCCCCTGACTGGGATAAAGGACGAGGTTTTCTTCAGTTCACTATCAGTGACTCACCCAATGAGTCCACCACACATAAACAATTATTTAAGGGTACCAAGAACGAGGGTCTCTGAAACTAATCAAGGAGTGGTTTTTAGACCAGAAGGAGGAAAAGTCCATGTTAGACTACATAACAGTGTTCCGGGAGTGACTCATGAGAGCCTGTGATGTAGCCTGAGAACACTTTAAAATCTCCAGCTACAAAGAAACATGTGGGGAAACATGCCAGAGCCTGAACGTTTCAGTCAGGAGGCAGTATTAGTGCTCCTACCAATATCAGGAGAACCCTTAAAAGCTCAGTTCAGTGGCCTGTACAGAGTAGCAAAGAATCTCGGGGAAATAAACTATCCAGTTGAGACCAGATTGGGGAAAAAGCAAAGGCTTTGTCATGGCAATAAGCTAAAGCGATATCACAGCCGAGAAGGGGACAAACAGGTAATGGTCTGTCTCATTGCCACTGACCTAGAGGATGAGGGTAGCAGTGGGGATGAACTGGACGGAGACATGGGTGAGGCCAAAATTGAACCTCCTACTACCCAGCCAACCAACACAGAGATACTAGTGAATTTAGACTCCCTATTCGCCCACCTAAGTGAAGAACAGCAAGCAAACTTGACATGGCTACATGCTGCATTTAAAGGCTTATGCAGAGACAAGCCAGGCTGTATCACACTAGCTCTACATGATGTGGATATGGGAGAGGCTCCTCCCACAAGACAACAGCCCTATCGTCTAGGTCCAGAAAAGCTGGCCCAGGTTTGGGAGGAGATTAACTACATGCTGGAGCACCAACTAATAGAGCCTTGAAGCAGTAGTTGGAGCTCCCCAGTTGTGCTCATGCCCAAGCCAGATGGCTCCACAAGGCCCTGTACTGACTACCGAAAAGGTAATGCAGTGACCGGAGCCAGCTCCTACCCAATGCCCTAGCTAGAAGATTGCATGGATAAGGTAGGTAAAGCAGCCTACATTACAGAGATAGATAGATTTAATCAAGGGATACTGCCCACAAATAGGAAATCTCCGCCTTCGTAACTCTGGCTGGGTTATACCAATGTGGAGTCATGCAGTTTGGACTCCAAAATGCTCAGCGCCTCTTAAAGGCTGATGAACCAGGTAGTGGCAGGCTTGTCCAATTGCGTAGTGTGCCTAGACAATCTCCTAGTGTACATCGACACCTGGGAACTCAGTTACAGCAACTGGAAGGCCTCTTCCAGAAAGTACAGTCAGCTGACCTAGCGCTCAACTTCACAAAGAGCGAGTTCGCTAAGGTTCAGGTGACCTATCTAAGACATGTAGTGGGTCAAGGACACGTACTTCCCAGAACCACAAAGGTACAAGCAGTAGCACAGTTCCCCATTCTCACAAAGAAACAGGAAATCATGAGGTTCTTGGGGATGTGTGGGTTCTACCACAAGTTTGTCCCAAACGTCAGCACAGTAGCTTTCCCGCTGACAGATCTAGTACAGAACAAAGCAAAGGTAGTATGGGCTGAGAAATGCCAGACAACTTTCGAAAAGCTGGAAGCCATTCTAATAGGTGAGCCTGTGCTCCAAACTTTAACCAAGCATTTAAAGTAGCCATCGACGTGAGTGACACTGGGGTAGGGGCTGTCCTCCACCAGGAAGATGAATCAGGAATAGAAATACCAATCGGGTGCTTCTTCAAAAGAACTAAACAAGCGTCGGAAATGATACCCCACAGTAGAGAAGGAAGCCCTTGGTTTATTACTGGCTCTCAAACACTTTGAGATATATGTCCGAAATGGATACAGGGGGAGCACAGTCTATACTGACCACAACTCTTTAATTTTTTTTTTCTGGAAAAGTTTACGACACAGAATGCCAAGTTATTCCATTGGAGTTTGTTTCTCCAACTGGACCACCTAAAAATCACTCACATTTCCAGGGAATCAAACGTGAATCCAGAGCTTAAAGAGACCGGGTTAGAACTGAAGAGATAATATTGACCAAGGCTAGGAGAATGAATGTGTGTGTGGGTGTGTTTGTTGTTTTATATTTTTTTCCCCTTTTAATGAAATGAGAATGAATCTCATTTCATTCATGGTACGGGGGAAGTGTTATGAAAAGCGAATTACAGCCACAAATTAATTATGGGCATATTAAGCTTTTTAAGGAAGACTTGTGTGTTTTTAAAGAAATACAAGCAAGGACACTGAGCAAAAGATGGCTGATGATTTAAAGTGACCACATTCTGGAAAATTCCTGTGTGGATTATACTGACAGACCTGTCCTGGGAGAACATGGAATGTCTCACCTGAAAAGGTGTCCTGGCCTTTGTCAGGCAGAGACACTTGAAAGGATGATAGAAAAGATGCAAACTTTAATCTTCTGTGGTTGCGGAGACAAAAGGCTGATTTGCACATCTCAGCAGTCACCCAAAAGTCCATCTCCTGTTGATTTATACCTCATAATGTGTAAATAGTTCTGATTTTTCTTCATGGAATACACAGGGAACATGGGTTAAAAAGTAACTGTAGAGCATGCAGTGTGTGCTGGTGTGCTGTGGGAGTGACAGCACATGAAGACCAACTAGTTACCCATGCAGTTGCAGACAAAGTCTCTCTCTCTCTCTCTCTCTTTGTTGCTGGGGGCAAGGCTCAGCAGAAGCCACAATCAAAAAGGATATAGGACAGCCTCTTCAGCTACCCTGCAGAACCAAGTGTCTCCAAATCAACTGTGAAACTGCCAAAGTCAACGCTACCGGAATCACCCAAATGAACAGCCTCAACATACTGCCATCTACACCTCAAAGACAAGCCAAAGACTGGTTTGTAATTTTTAACTTTTATTTGGACTCTTAACATCTCATTTCTGATCTGGTATACGTGTGCTGTATTTTTTTTCCTGAGCTTTAGTAACCAATAAACTCACATTTTCTTTGACTTAAGAAAGCCTGGTTAAATTGGCTCCTTCTAAAAAATAAATACATCTGGACTGGAAAAATGTATCCACGGTCGGGGTGGTGGTGGGGGGGAGGGGGGGCGCAGAAAGAACCCCTTTTAAATTAACCTTGTTGCGACCAACCGAGAGAGCCAGTTCATTCCTCCTCACAAAACTGGGTTTCCGATTGGGAAGTTTACAAATTGGGGGACCTCATCCAGGGACCGGTTGTAACACACATGAAGAATACCACTTGTCTGAGATACTGGAAAATGATAGAAGGCATGACTACTTGCATGAGGTATGAGATCCGTGATAATGTTTGAGATGAGAGGAAAGAAGAATTAGGGAAATGTTGGGATAATAAAAGAAAATTCTTCCTGACTAAGGATGACCTTTAATGAACTATTCATATTTGAACACAATATGTCGATAATCTTTTAATTAAGAAGTCAAGCAGAGAAGCCAGCTTCCTGAATAATTGTAGTATTGAGTTAAAAGCATTTTTTTGCAAGCACTGAGTAAAAGAAGGCATTTATATTAGAAAAAATAAGAGCAGGACTACCATAGAAAGCAGGTAACAGATTATAGGTTGCTGATCATTGTACAGGAATGTATAACAGGCTGGGGTTTTCTCTTTGCCCTGCATTAGAAACAGCAGCTGTGGTAATTCTTCCACCCACCTACAATCCACTGCACAGGATTCATTGCCGGGGTGAGACTTAACAGCAGTGATCAGGGCCGTCAGGAATCTATTGCATTCAGCACCCATTTCTCAGACTTCATTCCCCAGACACCTCATCTAATAGAGAGTTCACAACACTAATTACATTTTTAAAAAGAAAGACACAGGTCTGTGAACAGAAAAAAATTAAAAGAACAAAGCCATACATCATTTTTTATGTGTCTTTGAGGAGGGCAGATGACTTATAGTGAGTGGCTGAGGCCTGTGCTGGACTCTTTGTTGTTGGAGTTATGTTTAAGCAAGTTATGTCTGGATACTAATTGTCCTGATGTCTAGACATTGATGATATTATTACACAACTATGCATGGACACTCTATGTTTGTCACACTTTCCACGGCTGCCTACACATTCTGCTCCAGAGAACGTTACTTACTTAAACAGACATCTCTAGCCCATCACTTTCACGCCCCCAGAACCAACATCACTCTTCCCCCCACAGCACCCCCCCCCACCCCTCCCCACCATGAGCAAACATACACTGACTCCAAGCTGAGGAGGATGCCCAAGCTATAATAAAAGTTTAAATACAGCTTTGATCTTTAGGCTTTTACAAATCAGTGATCTTGACTATTTTGAAGATGTGGGCATTGATAATATAAATGTTTTAAGATTTGCAACACGGGGCTACCTTAGCAAGAGAAATAAGGTACATTGTCTCTCCCCAAAGCCCCATGAGGAGATGGACATACGTGTGGCCCTTGAACTGCTGTCTTCTGTACCAACATAGGAGGAAGAAAAACAAGAAGGCATTAGAATTCTGCCTCCATATTCCAGGCCGTTCCATTTGAGCACAAGGCAAGAGTTTAACCAATAAACTTTGATGTATTGTTGATTCAAAATATCCATTAATAATTTGTGAAGTTTTTTTTTCCAGAAATATCTAATACAGCTTTCCATAAAAAATGGCATCTCTGTGAAAGGAAAACAACTTTCTAAAAAAAGAAGTGAAAGGTAAACTGAGGCCAATTATTATTTTATTTTATTTGGATAACACAGGGGTTTTAAAGCAACAGTCCCTCTTTTCACAGGTTGATGAAAGCTCTGATTTTGACTGCTCGAAGGCAGACACATTGTATAAGATATTTGAAAAGGGGGTTTCATTATAAGGTTCAGAACCTGTACTCTGGGTATTAGCGACATGAAATCAGCCTTGGATGCACTTTCCATTTCAGGTTGAAAACCTTTGCCTATTCATTAAGCGACAGTGTGTAATCACAATACCAGGTGCTTGGTGATCCTGTGTACACGTGTTTGCCCTTCAAGTAGTTGGCCTGCCAGACAATGTCTTCACACATCTTCCAGTGACTGACTAGGTCACCAGCCTCTGACTGCAGTACCAATGCCTTCTTGGGCTCTGACTTTCATACCCCTTTTCTGACACCAGCCCCTTCCCCTTTGATATATATAAAAAAAACCCCAAAACAGGTCATCTGGTGGCCTTTGCTACCTTGGCGTTCATCTCTTGCACCTCACCACCCTCTCCATGACCACCTAGCATAAGGCAATTTCCTGTTCACAATAGGGGGTGACGTAGATCTTCAGGTGAAAACCAATAATGGAGGTCCTTTGTTTAGGATACCTTAGCTCAGATAACGCAGGAAGAAAGTCATCTAAGTCTTAGGGGAGCCATTGTCTTTGAAGCTTTTTGCAGACAGAGTGTCTGGTGCCACCAGCTTAATGACATGCCTTGGCATGTCAGTATTTTTCTGGGATGTGGGCTTCGCTGACTGGGCCAGCATATTACCCATCCCTAATCGCCTGAGAAGGTGGTGGTGAGCTGCCTTCTTGAACCCTGCAGTCCATGTGCTGTAGTGGAGGAGCACCCACAGTGCTGATAGGGAGGAGAACTTCCAGGTGGCAGTGTTCCCATGTATCTGCTATCCTTGCCCTTCTGGATGGTAGTGGTTGTAGATTTGGAAGGTGCTGTCTAAGGATCCAGTTCCTGCAGTGCATCTTTTAGATGGCACACACTGCTTCCACCAGGTGCATCGGTGGTGAGAGAGTAAATGTTTGTGGATAAGGTGACAATCAAGTGGGCTGCTTTGTCCTGGATGGTGTCAAGCTTCTTGAGTGTTGTTGGAGCTGCACTCACCCAGACAAGTGACTTGTGCCTTGTAGATGGTGGACAGGCTTTGGAGAGTCAGGAGGTGAGTTACTTGCCGCAGCATTCCTAGCCTCTGACCTGCTCTTGTAGCCACAATATTTATATGGTTCATCCAATTCAGTTTCTGGTCAATGGTAACCCCCAGGGTGTTGATAGTGGGGGATTCAGTGATGGCAATGCCATTGAATGTCAAGGATTCTCTCTTGCTGAAGATGGTCATTGCCTGGCACTTATGAGGCACGAATGTTACTTGCGACTTGGCAGCCCAAGCCTGAATATTTTCCAGGTCTTGCTGCATTTGAACATGGACTTCTTCAGTATCTGAGGAGTTGCGAATGGTGCTATATCATGCAATCATCAGCGAACATCCCCACTTCTGACCTTATGCTGGAAGGAAGGTCATTGATGAAGCAGCTGAAGATGGTTGGGACATTACCCTAAGGAACTCTGTTGATGACCCCTTCCATCACTTTACTGATGATGGAGAGTAGAGTGATGAGGTGGTAATTGGCCACATTGGATTTGTCCTCCTTTTTGTGTACAGGACATACCTGAACAATTTTCCACATTTCTGCACTGTGTGTATCCTTGTGCCCATAGTCCTTTTTAGCAATAAAAAGTTCAATATATGAGTCTAACTGATGATATCTTCAGTGAAGAATCCTTTCCCTTTGCCCTGGTGTCCTCTGTCCTCCACATCCCTACCACTTGATGACCTGTGCACACAGGATCCACACCACAACTGATTACATTTTTCTGCAATTAAAAATATAAAACACTGAATGAATATAAAACACAGAATTAATGATAACAATTCAATGGTATATCTACAGTTTGAAATACAAAACATCACTTCAGTAAGGGCAGCTGCAGTGATCAATTCAGGTAGATAAATTTTAAAAAGCAGTTGTGTTGCTTTGCAATTGCAAAGTTGCCTTAGAAAGGTCTTGTTCCGATACCATTGTGTCATTTTAAGTGGGCTTAAAAATGATTGACTTTGCAAACAATACCGACATTTTATTCGATTAAGATTTTCGTAATACCTTTTATAAATCAGCTGGACTGTCACAAAGAAGAATCATACACCAAATTTAGGTTTTAAATTTATTTCAATTAGTGTTCTTTAGCATTCATTCTATGATACATTGAAATTGCAAATTACTATTTATAATATTCTGTTTATGTAAGATTGATAGAACATGACATTTTCTATGATATAAAGAGGTGGAAACGCAAATGTTCAGAGAGTACGAGGATGGGCAAAGGAGACAGGCAGATTCATAGTCAGGTGGTGGAAAATCTAACCCTATATTTTTTTTAATTTCTCACCTGTGCATAATTTGCAGTCAATGTTAATTATTGTAAACCTTATGCCCACATTTATAACGGGAACTGTCTATGTAAACTTGTCATGCTGTAATTGCACCCTCCAGCCAGTGGTGGCACTTTAGCACCGTCACTGATGGGATGATGTAAATATAGTGTGACAAGCTTACATGAGCAGTTTGCAAATACAAATACATAGGAATTTGTAATGGAAAGATCTAACTAAAGACCTAACACATGACTAAAATTGGGGCTAAATTATAGCTGTATGCCCTGATTCAGTTATCCCTGATCTTCTAACATGCTTCCTAATTACCTGTGCACAATGCCATGAGATATATGCACACACACACACACACACACACACACGGATGTTAAAATTGACTTCAATATTCCTGCTCTAGGAAAGGGGAATGAAATGATCCAGGGTTGCTGCTAATGATTATTATTCAGTGGTTTCGGCTGGAAAGGATGTGTGTATAGGTGGAGGGTGAGGACAGGATATGGCTGACTTCCAATCACGCCCACTCTTTCCAACCCATTCCCTGCTGCCTGAGAACCCCACAGTAAGTATCATCTAGTCACTGTCTAGGCTGAAACAGAGAGAATTACTCGAGGAGTGGTGTTGCGCCTTGAGTCATCATCTTCAGGGGATGAGGCGGGGTTATACAATTAGCCACATATTTTCTTATTCTGTACCATTTAATGTAAACTGTTCAATATTGAAACAGCCAATTTGACTAACATGTTTCCAAAGAAGAACTAACCAAAAGGCAGCCTCTAATATTATCAGGGTACTTTGTATGATGGCACTGTGGTAGGGATCCTGGGTCAGAGATTCATTACCTATCTCTGATCCACACTCAGATTAGTAACGTTAGTTTGGCACCCTCATAAAACAGTTCCTCAAAAGCCCTGGCAGCTGATGCATTTGAACTACTAAATTCCAATTGGAAAATTCACTAATTTTAATGATAGTAATTGTGATATCTTCAAGTGCAAGTCACCCGTTTCAGTTATCACTCTTAATACAATTTATGATGTTTTCTCTAAAACAAGTAGAAAAATGCTTGTCCATAAACACAGTATCTCTTAAAGCCAACACAATGTCACCATACTGTCTCTACTTCACTTTATCTGTTGATACACAATAGAAGATTGTCACCATGTTTCTGCCTAAGTTAACATTAGGAACTGGGCAGACCATGTACTTACTTCCCTCTCACCTTACACCCATGGATAACAATGACATAGGGATATGTCTTGAATATCCACAGCATCTAATAAAATAATGTTGACATAATAAGTATTATTGAATAATCAAATCCTCATTCTTGCCTTGGAAAGCAAAAACAATGTCTGAATGATTTATTGTGAACAGTGTTTAAGGAGTAGAATGCAGCAGTGAGAAAAGATTATTTTTCATCATTGCGTCCCCTCCCATTTACCCACAGAACACTTTTCTGTCAGGAGTAATTTATTGCACAGAGGTTATCCACCACTTCAAAGCAATTGGCCCATGGGTGAGCAGGCCGCCCGACACCTCCCCCGCCACTGGTAAAACTGCAGTGTCAGCAAAGGGGCACAGGGAGGCCCTGGGAATGGCACCACTGGCATGGCACCCAATTTTATGGCCCCTCCCTGCTTGCCATCCCACCACCCAAGGGACCATAAAATTCCAGCCACGATGTGAGCGTTTACTCCAAATCCCATTGATCTGGCACAAGTTCTCCCTGGTTGAAGTTAATCAAATCTGAAATGTACAGTATGCACTATGACAAGCAGAAGGTCAAACCTAAGAATCAGATGTTTGTATCCAGCCCGATAGAAGGCTAAATCAGAAACTCTTTTAAACCTTATTTGAAATCTTAATCATGGAATTACAAATAGCAGAAACGACAGAAAACATGGAAATGGACTCTGCACAACAAGAGATGCTCCAACCCCACCACGAAATGATGGTTGATTGTCAACTTTGTAACAAGATCCATTAAACCTTCTCTGAGTCAACCTTACTTTGGATGTTTAATCGGTGGGTTATGAACATGAGGAACTATAGATTGAAAAACAGCTATTCAATCCATTGTGTCTGGATCTTCTAACTGACTATGTATAATTTTCACCATTGTGGATTCTGCTTAACTTATTGAAACTCCTGACTTAGCTAAATCCTTCCAGAGAAACTATACCCTATTCAGCCTAACTGATAATCCAAAACATTAGCTAGCTTCAAGATTAGCCTTGTTGCATGATTTGAATAGCTGTCCCTAGAGGTAATCTGAACCATTGAGTCTTCAGATAGAAAATGAATTGTTTCAATTCAGTTTGCAAAACGGTTTGGAAACTTACCCTTCAACATGAGCAGAATATATAGGCAGTCATTTATCCTGGTTAAGGATGAAAAAAGCTACCCAACTGTCAGGGTGAACATGAAGCGAATTAGGAATCTATCCAATCTAAACGTGGCCAATAATACTGAAACCCGTATGATGATGGATTTGTAAATTTACTGTTTTTGTATTGAGACCTGTGGGGAAGAATTCCCCGGCTGGTGCCTGTTTGTGAAAATCATTAATAGAGCAGGAAATTTCCTCTGAACACTGTTTCCAGTAAAATCGGAATATTGAACTGAATTTGCTGACAACGATAAAGTAAAGGGATTGAGGATGTCGTTCATGATTTGTAGCAGACAAATTTATTAAATTTATGTCAGTTAAGAAACTGGGCTGACAGTGAATGCAAATAAATGGTAAATTCAATTTGGTACTTACACGTTTAACATATTACATAGCAGGTAAAATGTAGAGATGTATAAAGGGAAAAATAAAGATTTGTATTAACATTGAAGTTTTCACAACCTCAGGACATCCCAAAGTGCTTCACATCCAATGGGGTACTTTTGAAGTGTAGTCTCTGTTGTGATGTAGGAATCAAGGCAGCCAATTTGTGCACAGCAAGCTCCCACAAACAGCAATGTGACCATGACTAGGTCATCTGCTTTTAGGTGTTGGTTGAGGGATAAATATTGGCTGTGACTCTAGCTTTTCTTGGAATAGTCCAATGAAAGGACAGACAAGGTCTTGTTTAATGCTTCAGCCTGATTCTCCTAAGTTACATCCAACTGGGTATCTAGGCTTCTCCTCAAGTCTGTCATTATGGCACCCCTGACAGTGCAGCACTCCCTTAGTACTGCACTGGAGTATTAGCCTAGATTATGTTCTCAAGTTTATGGAGCTAAAAAGGAAGGGAAACAAATTAGCATGATATATATGGGGCCCAGGAGCAGCCGGGAAATGGGCCGCTGCCTGCGATTGGCCCCCACGACCTCGATTCCACTCTGGCAGGACAATTATGGCCTGCTGAGTGTGAACGCCGGCTCTCCAATGGTCGGCAAGTGGTGGGGGGTGTAGGGGCCTGTTGGCCACCGGATCCAATGGTGACCCGGCGGCCAGTTTAAAACTGCCACAGTCAGGCCCTGGAAGGCTGCCGGCAATGAGGAGAACTCCAGTGTTGCCAGCAGGTGAGTAGAAATTTTGGGGAGTAACGCGGCTGCAGATGCCAGGCGGGAGGGCAGGTCAGGTGGTCAACTGCCCCCCCACCACCCCCACCGGTTTTCTGATGAGTGCTTCGTGGTCCTTCTGGAGGAGATGTCTGCCAGGAGGGACACCCTTGTCTCAGGTGATGAAAGGAGGAGTCCACCGCCCCTAACGAAAAGAGCTTGGAGCAGGTGGCACTGCTAGTCAGCAGCCATGATGTTGTGCTGCACACCTGGGCCCAGTGCCGCAAGAGGTTTAACAACTGATGCGCTCAGGAAGGGTGAGTATCATGTTGGCATGGATCAGTGTGGGGAAGTGTTAAGGTCTGTCTGTCCCCCTGTAGAGCTCAAGGGTGTTAGAGCCTGAGTGCCAATTGTCAATGATGCTGGAGCTGGCCAAGAGGCTGAGCCTTGGCTGATAGGACTGAGTGCCTTGCGGCTTGAGGGCCACGACTCGGATCTGCCCTGCAAGGTGTTCCTTGAGTGGGGTTGGCCAGGCTGTAATGGTGCTGCAGGTAGAGAGACGACTAATCAATGCTCCTCTGTCCTTTCAGGAGAAGACAGCCCATAACAACATTGAAAAGTTGTGGACCGGCAGAGGCCCAGCTAACCTCCTAATCCTTTCCAGATATTAGCAGGAGCTGTGGACCTGGAGAAGCTGGGGTTTCAGATGAAGGTACGAGTGCCGTGCACAGAGATGAGAGTTTCAGGTGCTGCAAACATTCTTGTGTAGTCTCATTTTTGATGGCAGCCTCAAAACTGGAGTCCCCATTGATCATTGAAAGACGATGGCACCATGATGCAGATCTCCATGGTCCCACCAGGGTGCCTGACATGACTTAAACTAATGACATGTCCTTGTTCTCCCTTAGGTTTGCCACCACGCACCCAATCACAGGACCCCAAAGACCCACCCCTGACTCCAGAAGCCCGCCAGGCTCCAGATGCACCTGCATTACACCTGCTCCCTGAACCAGGCACCAGCTCAGATAGCAGCACCTTGGTGGACATTAGATCAGCAGCTAGAATGTCAGTGCACAGCGGTGAGAGCACTTCACACTTGCTTGAGGTGCAGGTGGAGGCATTGCACCTCGGACATATTGAGGTAGTTGCATCGCTGCATTTAAGTACTGGCAGCTTTTAGTGGTGTCTTTTGTGGCCCCTAACACCTTAGACCTCCTGCTGGCCCTGTGCCCCTTGTGTCTGCCCCTCTCCTCCCACCGGTTGTTCCTCTGGAAGCTGTATTGGGACACCTGGCCTCCTCCCTCTTCTGCCCCTCTCTCTCTCCTCAGAGGAGGTGTCTCCAGCAGAGACCACAATCCCCATTACCAGGGTATCAGGAGGCTGTTTGATGCTTGCAAGGGTCCACATGGTCTGAATCCTCTGGGGGGCCTTTGGAGACACCAATGATTCCTGAAGTGAAGCCTGGAAACACTCAGAATGAAGCCCTGAGCAGAGAGGAAGCTGCCAAGTACCAATAAGGCACCAGCAGCAAGCTATGTACCAAACTTCCCACTATTGACACTGGCAATGCCGCTGACCCTTTTTATCCAGCCCATGGATGAGGTTTTGGTAATTACCGGTTGGCCATCTGCCTGTTTTGCCTGTGCAATGAGTGTGAAATTGCACAGGCCACGAAAAATCGCTTGTCAATTGGCTTTTTAATGGCCATAAGTGGCCTCTTAATTAATGGCAGGCGTGGCTCTGGCTCCCGCTCACGCCTGCCGACTAAAATATTGCACGAGTGCGTGAAGATGTTAGGAAACTTGGCCATCGTCATTGAGCGCCAATTTACACCCGATCGGGTCGGGCGTGCGCCCACCCGTGTAAAATTCTGCCCGTGAGGTAGCAGGGAGGTGAACTTCAATGATCTGTTCTCATTGTTGACATTTTCCTTATGTTCCTACAGTTTTGGCAATTAATTTATTGGAAGAGATGGTAGGTTATAATAGGGAGGCGAATTGATAGTCAGAATGGGAGTCATTTGATATGAAGTTGGCAATAAGATTGCATACCCAAGGATCCAAATTGGGGCCAAATTCAGATCAGGCCTTTACACACTGTTGCAAAGTTTGGGTATGTTCTGAATTTGGCACCAACTTGGACATCAAAAGCAATTGAATCTGAAATGCCTCTGAGTTACACCCCCGCTATCTAAGTGGAGATGTTATTCAGGCTTCCCTTCAAATCTGGAATTTACCTCAGTGTTAGAGCATGAACAGTAACCATGACCAATCATAACTCAGGAATAAATGGAGAAAATGCCATTTAGGTGTGTGTATTCAGAATTTCCATGTTTTAACACTGTGGTGTGAATTCCAAAATGAACTAAGGAACAAACTCTCCCTTTGTGTCTCATGAAATGTTGTCCTTTTGTGAAGCTCAATGTCTATGTCTGAAGTCAGGGAAACAAAAGGAAGTAATGTGTATATTTGTTTTGTGTTCCTGCTTGGTGGTCCAGTGCAGAATAGTTGATACCTGGCAGTCTGGCAAAGCTGACTCTTTGCAGCATAGTGCCAGATTATACAAGATTGTACCTTTGAAGTGAAAAGACCAATTCCTGGTGGTCCTATTATGAGCTACACAGAGTGAATTATGTGTGGTCTAGTGGCAAGGCTGCCTCTGTACTCTGGGCTAGCCCTCAACATTCTGGTGTAGTGGCTAGAGTATTATAGAAGCACTCTAGTGGAAAGTATATCACCATAGTCTTTGGGAAAAAGAGGATGGAGGAAGTTTAGCTTCTGAGAAACTCATGTAGTGGTTATTATTTCCCACATTAGTTCTCATTATCACTAAAACCAAGGTTGAAGTAAAAACCCAAACAGTAACCCCCATCAATCTGCATTTCAGTCATCTGCTACCAGAATAAAATGACAAATACAAACACAGAAACAGAGCTATAAATGGCATGCTTTAGTTGCTTCCTGTAAAATAATTCAACACAAGTACTAACAAGGTCAAAATAAGAGATTGTAGCTCATAGATCCTTTATCATGGATTCCAATTGCAAAAGATTTTTTGTCTCATCCATTCCTTGTTGTGGTGGCTTTCCAAATATCTTCCTAGGATGCTGGCAACATGGGTTGTATATACAGATATGTATTTAATATTTCATCATATTCAAATGTTTTAAAATAGTATGAAACATTCGCATCATTTTTTCCTCACCAGACTTTGCCATCATGAAGACTTCTTGCTACATGCCAATCACCCTCCAGTACCTCAGCCAGGTAGTAATTTTTCATGCATAAGGATAGGCAGTGAGCATTGGCAAGCTAATCCCCCATGAGTTAGATAAAAGCTGAACCCCGTCCTGCCTTCACCTATAATGTCACCCGTAATACACATTTCCAGCAGGGGCCAGTAGACATTAGTCAGGAACATGAAAGCTGAAAAGAAAAGCTTGCATTTTGCTGGCGCTTTTCACAGCCACAGGATGTCCCAAAGTGCTTTACAGCCAATGAAGAACAATCATTATTCCTACATTTCCTATTGTAGGAAATGCAGCAGCCAACTTGTGCACATCAAGCTCCCACTGACAGCAATGTGATAACAACTAGATAACGTGTTTTTGTGATGCTCATTACAGGAGCGATATTGACCAGGACACCAGGGGGAACTGCCCTGCTCTTCTTCAAAATAGTGCTATGGGGATCTTTTACAATCCACCTGAGAGGGCAGATACAGGGCCTTGGCTTAACATCTCAACTGAAAGGCAACACTTCATCAGGGCTGCACCAGAGTGCCAGCTTTCATTTTTGCAATCAGGTCCTGGAGTTGGACTTGAACCCACAAGTGTTCCATTTTACAGGCAAGACTGCTACCAACTGAGCACTGAGGTCAATTAGTCTATTTCTATCATTTTATAACTGAGGTTAGCTAACTAAGCAGAGGAATTAGAACCTGGATCCGTCCCTCTCTGTATGGTTCAACTAACCACCAGGTAAACCTGTAGAGCCTTCAGGGCAGCCAATCTGCACTACTTTAATTTTTTGTGTGTACACAGTTGGAATATGTAGACTTGCTCCAGAACCACTGAAAACATCAAATATTTAACAAATGATTCAACTGCATAATGTGCAAGCAATAAAGTTATGAGTGGGCAGTGTTAATTGGGTCAAATATTGGGTTAAATATTTCCATATTCAATGGCTTTTGATGCCTCTTCTGCCAATACCATGAAGTTTCCAACAGACGTTTCAGGCTAAGACTCACATTGAAACTTCAAGGTTTTATTCCTGGCTGGACTTCTCCCAGCACTGGACCCATCTTTTGTTACTGAGAGAATTACATACAGTGTACAGCATAGATGCAAGTATTTGGCTTAACTAGTCTGTGCTGGAGTTTGTGGCCCTGCTGCTATTACTTGGCGTCCAATGCCTTAGTCTTGGTGCACCAATGCATTGAATTAAAAAGAGAAATGACAGTGTTTTAATGATAGCCAGCAGCTCTTTAATAGCAGTTAGTTCACTGACTTCCTCGCCTCTTGCTCCCAACCCCAGCATATTTCCTGCACATCATACACCTAGTGCTTGGCGTGCCGAAAAAAATACTAAGATGAACTGACCATACATTATTGAGTAAGGTGAGCTCAATATGGTGCAAATACAATCAGCATATGAGCCATTGTGGTATCAGGGTTGCATTGTCAGCTTAATTGTTCTATGAATTCAAAATGGAATAGACTGTTATCTGAAGAGGAAGAATTTACAAGGTTATGGGGAGAAAGTGGGACAATGGCACTAGGTGAATTGCTCATTCGGAGAGCCTGTCCAGACATGATGGGCCAAATAGCCTCCTTCTGCTCTGTAAGCGTTCTGTGAGAGACTGGCAAATAACTGGAGACAACTTCACTTTGTGCCTCACCAAAGTCAAGAGTGCATGCAAGCACTGCAAGTTGAAACTCAGGACCCTGGGTGAGTGAGGCCATGACAGGGTGGGGCTTCAGACCCTCTCCTGTTCTTGAGAGCTGCTGGCCAGTCTGATTGGCTAGCATGGAAACGTAGAAAATGGAAGCAGGAGTAGGTTATTCCACCCTTCGAGCCTGCTCCACCATTCAATATGATCATGGCTCATCCTCTATCTCAACAGCATACTCCAGCTCTCTCCTCATACCCCTTGACACCTTTAGAGTCTCGAGCAGCTCCAGCAGTTCCAACAGTGCCAGAACTGAGTAGTGGCCGTCGCTGAGACTGCAAGCAGTCCCATGAGGAAGGCAGTCATGGCTTCTGGACCCAGGTAAGTCAGGAGTTTTGGAATAGGAGGGATTGGACAGCCCAGGGAAGGGGTGATAAGAAGGGTGGGAGGGTATATTTTGGAGGTCTAGTGGGGAGGATCAAAGAGGGGGTTTACATTTTGGAGGGGGTTTACATTTTACGGGGGTGGGGGGGGTTACATCTTGCAGGCTATTTGGCTTAACTGTGCTCCTGATGTGCAAAATGCACGCCCTGAATTATGTGCCCCCCATTCCTTTCCACCCTCACCAAAAAAATTTTTTTTAAGAACGGCCTGCCCACCAGGCTGCCCATGCCAACTGTAAAACATGGGCAGCACATTATAAGGGTCAATTGGCTTGTTAACAAGTTTATTTGATCCTTAATTATTTATTTGAGTGTGATAGACTGGCTGTCAATATCAGCAGCTGCTCACATACAAACACATGAACATGCAAACTAGGAGTAAGTCTAGGCCACTCGGCCCTTCAAGCCTGTTCCGCCATTCAATAAGATCATGGCTAATCTGATTGTAGCCTCCAGCCAACCTCCGGTAACCTTTTACCCCATTGTTAATCAAGAATCAATCTAGCTCTGCCTTAAAAATATTCAAAGACTCTGCTTCCACTGCCTTTAGAGGAAGAGAATTACAAAAACTCACAACCCCCTGAGAGAAAAACATTTCACCTAATCTTTGTCTTAGATGAGTGACCTGTTATTTTCAAACAGTCACCCCTAGTTCTAAATCCTCCCACAAGAGGAAACATCCTCTCCACAGCCACCCTGTCAAGACTCCTCAGGATCTTAAAGGCTTCAATCAAGTTGCCTCTTTCTCTTCTAAACTCCAGTGTATACATGCCTAACCTGTCCAACCTTTCCTCATAAGACAACCTGCCCATTCCTGGCATTAGCCTAGTAAACCTTCTCTGAACTGCTTCTAATGCATTTGCATCTTTCTATAAATAGGGAGACCAGTACAGTACACAATACTCCAGATGTGGTCTTACTAGTGCCCTGTACAACTAAAGCATATCCTTCCTACTTTTGTATTCAATTACCCTCACAATAAATGATAACATTTTATTAGGCTTCCTAATTACTTGCTGTACATGCATACTAGCCTTCTGTGATTCATGCACTAGGACATCCAGATCCCTTTGGATCTCAGAGCTCTGCAATCTCTCATCATTTAGATAATAAGCTTCTTTTTTATTCTTCCTGCCAAAATGAATGATTTCACGTTTGCCCACATTATACTCCATTTGCCAGATCTTTGCCCACTCACTTAACCTATCTATGTCACTTTGTAGCCTCCTTACGTCCTCTTCACAATTTACTTTCCTACCTACCTTTGTGTCATCAGAAAATTTAGCAACAATTCCTTCGGTCCCTTCATCCAAGTCATTTAAAAAAATGTAAGAATTTGAGGCCCCAGCACTGATCCCTGTGGCTCACCACTTGTTACATCCTGCCAACCAGAAAGAGATCCATTTATGGCTACCCTCTGTTTCCTGTAAGCTAACCAATCTTCTATCCATGCCAACATATTAGCTCTCTATACCATGAGCTTTCATTTTTCATAATAATCTTTGATGTGGCACCTTATCAAATGCCTTCTGGAAATCTAAGTACAGTACATCCACCAGTTCCCCATTATCCACAGCACATGTGACTCCTTCAAAGAACTCCAATAAATTGGTTAAACATGATTTCTCTTTCACAAAGCCTGGCCTATTTGCCTTAAACATTCCTAAGTGCCCTGCTATAACACCTTTAAAAATAGCTTCTAACGTTTTCCCTATGACAGATAGTAAGCTAACCGGCCAGTAGTTTCCTGCTTCCTGTCTCCCTCCCTTTTTGAATAAAGGAATTACATTTGCTATTTTCCAATCTAATGGAATCTTCACCAAACCTAGGGAATTTTGGAAAATCAAAACCCATGCATCAACTATTCCACTAGCCACTTCCTTCAGGGCCTTAGGGTGAAGTCCATCAGGACCTGGAAATTTGTTAGCCCACAGCTCCAACAACTTGCTCAATAACACTTCTCTGGTGATCATAATTTTCCCGAGTTCCTCCCTCCCTTCGACTTCCTGAGTTACAGCTATTACTGGGATGTTACCCAGAACCTTTATAGTGAATAATGATGCAAAATACCTGTTCAATTCATCTGTCACCTTCTTACTTTCCATTATTAATTCCCCAGACTCACATTCTATTGGGCCAATGCTCACTTTGTTAACTCTTTTCTTATTTAAATATATGTACTATCTAACTTCATATTTTCAGCTGGCTTTCTCTTGTGCTCTAATTTTTCCCTCCTTATTAATCTTTTTGTCATTCTTTGCTGTTCTACCATGTCAAGGGGATGGCTTGGGGGCGGGCAGGAAGATGGTGGGTTTACCACCCCTTGTATTTTAGGTGCCCCTTCCCCAGCTGAAAAGATGCCTGTAAAAGCTAGCCCCTGTAGCAGCTGTTTCTCTCAATCCAGATTCCTCGCATCTGTTCTTCCTTGGTGATGTACAATTCGCTGTGGTTCTTTCCACATCTAACTCAGATGAGCCACCATCAGAACTTTCCAACTCTGACCACATTACCGAGTGTGGTTGGATACAGTTAGTTCCACCAACGGCGGGAAAATCCATGTAAAAAGATTAATAAATAAAACTATAAATATACTAAACAAAGGGTGCATCAGAAACAGATGCACAATGTAGACTATTGAAAAGCACTGGTGAGATATGGAAAATATTTCACTACTGAATGGAATGGGGAGCCCACAGATGGGAAAACATGATTGATGGAATATTGTGTGTAAGTCCCAGTCTCTGTCGAGATCTTTTGTTTATCTTAATTTTTGCACCAAGGTATTTGCCATCCATAACTGCGAATAGGGCTCCGTTCAAAAAAGAACCATTATTTTTCTGTAGTTGCACTTGTGAAAAAAAGTACTGTAAACCTGTGAGTGATTTAAATGGTAATGAATCTTCAATTTACTAAGGAAGCCCTCATACGTATCTTCTCCTTTTGTTCAGCTCTCCCTTATTTAAGTCTCTTACTGAGTTGCAGTTGTGTAGACCTCCTGAAACCCGAGTGCAACATAGCTTGTGTGTCAAGGCCATTTGGTTTCCCGCAGGCTGAGACTCAGAAGCCCATCCACTGTTGACCTTGAGAAGGCGATGGTGAGCCACCTTGTTGAATCACCACAGTCGATACATGTGTAGTCAGGATGGTGTGTGATTTTCAGAGGTAGCTGGAGGTGATGGTCTTCCAAAGCGCCCATTGTATTTGTTCCTTCTTGGTGGTGGAGCTTCTGGGCTTGGGAGGTGCTGTTGAAGAAGCATTGATGAGTTGCTGCAGTGCATCCTAGGTAGTACACACTGGAGGCAGGATGAGCCAGTGGAATAGTGAAGGGAGTTAATGTTTCAGGTGGTGTTTGGGCTGCTGGTCAAGCGGCCTGCTTTTTCCTGGATGTTGTTGAGCTTCTTGAGTGGTGTTGCAGCTGCAACCATTCAGGCAACAGTTGAGTATTCCATCACACAGCTAACCTGTGCCTTGTAGGTGGTGAAAGGACTGGAAGAGTTGCTTGCAAAATATTAGCTGCAGATGACAAAACCTATGATCCACTCTAGTACCCATAGCATTTACGTGCCTGGGCTAGTTCAGTTTCTGGTTAATAGCAGCTCTCAGGATATCGATTGTGGAGGATTCAGCAATAGGGATGCCATTTGAAAGTCAAAGGGGGGGGCGGGGTCATTGGACTCTCTCCTATTGGAAATGGTCATTGCCTTGCAGATGTGTGACATGAATCATGGGGCAGAATCATCCCAGGTCTGCACTAAGTGTGGTAGCGGGCGCCAAAAAAATGTTTTACCCACTGGCCACAATGGTGGGTTTTCTTCCAATATCACTCCCTCCCCGGCACCTCCCGCCTCATTAAAAATGCATTCGTGGGAAACACGCCAGATCACTGGCGGGTGGGCTCAGATTTGCCCGCCATGCTGTGACCCCAGCTCCTGGCATCATTTTTAAAGCACACCAGAGCGCAGCCTACTTCATGTCTACAGACCAGAATTGCTCCAGGTGACAGGTGGCCCTAAAGCAAAGGTGACGGCAGCCCCCAAATTTAGTGACATCTCTCCGGGGCGCCTGTTGGATGCAATGGAAAGCCGCCTCGATGTCTTCTACTCCCGCTCTAGCTGCAGGAGGTCCACCAGAGTCACCAATCCAGCCTGGGAGGTAGTGGCAGTCAGTGCCACCAGAGCATAGAGGAGGTCAGCCATCCAGTGCAGGAAGAGGATGAATGCTCTCATCCGTTCCGCTAGGGTAAGGCAACCACCTCGTGACCCTCAACACACACTCCCAAACCCACCCCACATCCACAGGGATCTCACAACTCAAGGGACAACACCACTAACTCTCACACACATCCTCACATCTCCATCAGACTCATACCCCCTGGAGATCATGTCCTCATCCCATCCATGGCTCCGCCCACCAAACAAACATTCCACACAGTGAATTGCGTCCTGCTCACACTCTCTCCATCTGGTTTCATGCAGGAGAAGCTGACTCATAACAGCAGGGAGGTGTCCCAGACTGGGCTGGAGCGGCCTACATTAGGCCCATCACTCACTTTGAGGAGTGTGCCATCGTGCTGACTGGTGAGGACATGGGCCCTGCCTGCGGTGACTGTGAGGTCGGCAGCTAACACCCACATGAGGATCTTGCACCCCATCCCCCTCTCTCAATGCAACTGTAAGTCCTCTCTCTCCTGCTTTTGACTTTGCTGCTAAGCGATCGACATCCTCAGCTAGCCAGTCCCTCAGCTCCATCCAGGTCCCCACTTCTAGCCAAGACGACTCCTCATCCATTGAAGATCTGGAAATAAGCAGCCTGGAAGACCCATCACAGTGCTTACCCACACCCTCCACCAGTATAGAGACACACACACTTCAGTGGGACCTAAATCTAGAGCAGGCTCGGGTTCACAATCTGGTGGTCACCGCACGGACACATGTCCGCAGCCTGGAGGAGGCAGGTTCAGCCGAGCTCCCCGGCACTCAGAGGACTTCTGGGGAAGAGGCACCTGTGAGGTCCAAGTCAGATGATGAACCTCTGGATTTGGCCTTCCAACTCATCGTGGACAGTCAGCAGAAGGCAGGGGAACATCACACAGAGCTGTTGGAAGCCCTCAACAGAGAGGCACGCGAGTCAGAGGAGTGCGTCCGCCTGCTCTCTGATGAAGTGGTGCCCACATTTGCAGGTATGTAGGTCTCCATGGGGAGGATGACGGATCCTTGGAGACCCTGGTCCAGCAGAACATGGAGATGCACTCCATCGTGGCAGCCATGGGTGAGTTCCTGCAGTTCATTATGAGGCGGAAATGGGGCACCTCAACCTCCCTCTTAGTTCTCCTTCCCCTCCGGGAGTCAGGCTGGGGCCCTTGCACACACCTGAAAGGAGGAAGAGCAGTGGCTGGGCACCCCTGGGTCATCCACTCAGGAATCTCAGAGGCTGTCCCATCCTTCTGAGTCCCCTTTGCTTGTGACCCCCTCAACCTCAAGCTCTGTCACCGCAGAGGAAGCAACTGGCCCACAGGAGGATAGCCAAAGCAAGCCTGGGCGCTCAAGGTCGGAGCTCTTAAGGCTTAGATCTGTCTATCGCTTGCTGCTTATGTTGTTTGGCATGCAAGTAGTCCTGTGTAGTAGCTTCACCAGCTTGACAGCTCATTTTTAGGTATGCCTGGTACTGCTCCTGGCATGCCCACCTGCACTCATCATTAAACCAGGGTTGCTCCCTTGGCCTAATGGTGATTGTAGAGTGGGGATAAGTCGGGCCATGAGGTTACAGGTTGTGTTCGAATATAATGCTGTTGCTGCTGATGGCCCACAGCAGCTCATGGATGCCCAGTCTTGAGTTGCTAGATCTGTTTGAATCTATCCCATTTAGGACTGTGACAGTGCCACACAACATGAAGGAGGGTATCCTCAATGTGAAGGCGGAACTTCATCTCCACCACAACTGTGTGGTGGTCAGTCCTATCGATACTGTCATGGACAGATGCATCTGCAGCAAGCAGGTTGGAGCCTAGTAGTTATGTCCTTTAGGACTTGGCCAGTAGTGGTGCTACAGTGCCACTCATGGTGATGGACATTGAAGTCCCCCACAATCTGCACCCTTGCCACCCTCACTGCTTCCTTCAAGTGATGTTCAACATGGAGGAGCACTGATTCATCAGCTGAGGGATGGTGGTATGTAGTAATCAGCAGGAGGCTTCCTTGCCCATGTTTGACCTGATGCCATGAGACTTCATGGGGCCCGGAGTCCATGTTGAGGACTCCCAGCGAAACTGCCTCCCGACTGTATACCACTGTAATGCCACCTCTGCTGGGTCTATTGTGCACTGGGACAGGACATGCCCAGGGATGGTGATGGTGGTGCCTGGGACAATAGCTGTAAGGTATGATTCCAGGAGGATGACTATGTCAGACCATTGCTTGACTAGCCTGTGAGACAATTCTCCCAATTTTGCCACTTGCCAAATGTCAGATTTTAGTAAGGGGACTCACTTACGACAGGGCTGAATTTGCCGTTGTCTAGGCCGATGCCAGGTGGTCCATCCTGTTTCATTATTTTTTTGAAGTTTTGTAGTGGTTTGATACTGCATGGCTTGCTCTGCCATTTCAGAGGGCCTTTAAGGGTCAACCACATTGCTCTGCATCTGGACCAGGATGGCAGATTTCTTTCCCCAGAGGGCATTAGTAAACCAGATGGGTTTTTACAACAATTGACAATGTTCGTTATTAGACTTTTAATTCCAGGTTTTTATTGAATTCAATTTCCACTATCTGCCTGTGGCAGGATTTGGACCTGGATCCCCAGAGCATCACCCTGGGTCTCTGGATTACTTGTCTAGCTACAATACCACTACATCATTGTCTCCCCATAGTTACTGATGTACCCTCACTCTCCCCTCCCTACCTCTGCCCCTCTCACATTCACCATCCCCTCCTACCACGCCCGCCCTCAGTTAGCTCCCTGGAGAGCTGCCATTGACAGACCCCTCCCTTGCACGTTGACCTGGACATCTGGACATCTCCCCATCCCACCACGCTTCCTCCTTCCTCCACACTTACTCCCTCCTCCACCTGATCAACCACCCCCCGTTCGAACTGTCTTCTTTCCCTGGACTCCTTCCCCTCTCTGAACTCCCTCCCCTACTCCTTCCTCCCTCCTTAAAGGCACCTCCGCATTGCAACATTTTCCCCTGTCATGCCCTCCTCCACCATAATCCCTCCTTGCCCAGTATTCCCTCCTTCCCCCCACTAACCTCATCCCCCCAACACCTTTGTCATCCCCCCCAACCCCATTACACCTTCCTCTCCCACTCACAGCTGGGTCGTCCCCTCCCCCGTCTTTGCTGCTCTCCCATAGCAGCCCTTGACCAAGACCGTGATGTTCTGAAGCAGACCTGAAGCATCCATGGAGATTCCCCCAACTTTCGAGAGCAGCTTCATGGCGGAGCCATGTGCATGGGGATCCACCCAGCAAGCGATGCATGTGTTCCTCCAGGGTCCGGTAGTTGTAGGGCTCCAGTGTCATATTCTCCTCGGATGTCCACAATCTGAGCAAGGCCCTCAGGGTAAGCCCCGGCTTCTGCATGTCACACTTGTCCAGATGTGTTCTGGGCCAGTGTGCTTTCCCGTCAATGTGACGGTAAATCAGGCGTGGGGGGACGATTCCAATCAGGCCTTACTTTGCATCCCATTTGCGGGTTGCAAATCGTGTTCACGCCAGCTTCCAGCGGGATTCGAATTCCGCCATGGTGAACATCATTGGATGATCCGGCTGTGATTTCACAGAAACTGATTTCTGCCCCTCGTGCTGAATTCTACGCCCCCACCCCCCCACCCTGCTCCCCCCCACAGCCCGCCATGATGCCTGCCGCCAATGGGACTGGACAATTCCACCCATGGAGTGTTTACATCACTGAAGGAGGCTATTCAACCTGTCAAGCCTTTACCAGCTTGCTGCAAGAGCAATCTAGCTGGTCCCCTTCCCTTATTTTACCTTGTAACGCTGCTTTTTCTCTTCTTTTCAGCTGATCCAATTCCCTTTTTAATGCCATGAAAGAATCTCTGCTCATTTCAGGCAGTGCATTCCAGGTAAACACTCCCTATGTAAAAAAGTTTATCTTTGTGTTCTGAAGAAGAGTCATACGGACTCGAAACGCTAACTCTGTCTTTCTCTGCACAGATGCTGTCAGACCTGCTGAGTTTTTCCAGCAATTTTTGTTCTTGTTTCAGGTTTCCAGCATCCGCAGCATTTTGCTTTTATCCTTGTGCTGCCTTTTGCTTCTTTTATCAATCACTTTAAATCTGTGCCCTTATGTTCTTGACCCTTCCACCATCTACTCACACCTTACACTCTCCCTGGACCCCTCATTTGCATACTTCTGTCAAATACCTTCTCAACCCTCTCATCTCTCAGGAGAATAACCCCAACTTCTCCAATTCATCCATATAACTGAAGTCCCTCACCCTTGGAACCATTCTCATAAATCTTTTTGCAACTCAGCAACCCTCTTTAAAATTTTCCTAAAGTGTCGTGCCCAGAATTGGACATAATACTCCAGTGTTTTATTAAGGTTCATCAAGGAATGCTATTTTCCATTTATCAGCCTAAGCCTTGATATTGTCCAGTTTTACTGGAGCTCATTGTGCCATATTTGATTAAATGCTGCCTTGATGTCACAGCATGGGCTTGGCCTAAATAGCCAAGTGGTTATGGTACTGGGTTTGTAACCCCAAGATCAAGAGTTCAAATCTCACAATGGCAAACTATGAAACAATGTAACTTCATCTGAATAGGAACAGATGGAAACGTGTTTGTACTTGAAAAGTTGATGTCACAGCACTTGCTCTCACCTCACTTGAATTCAATTATTTTGTCCAGGTTTGGATCATGGGTGTAATGAGATGTGGAGCTGAGTGGCTCTAACCCAAGCTGAGTGAGTGTCTCATTGGTGAACAATTATGCAAAACCAGGGGCTAAGTTTTCAAGCTTTGGTTATCTTGGGGAGCACACTACAATTAATTGAAGCTGAGGTATTGCTTATTTTTAAAATTAGCATCATCTCACAAACTCCCCTGTGCAGTCCAATTAAGAAGTAATGGTCCCTATTCTCACAAATTCACCAGCCAGTTCATTTTTACTGCACTTTTCAAAATGCTTTTATATGCCACATTCTTTGGGATTAAAATCCACTTGCTTACATCAGGAGCCAAAATAGGCTATCAAATTTACTCTTCACCCTTCTAATCCAGTTCTCAAAGCACTGAAATGACACATTTGCTATTTTGCTTGCTAACTCAGTCATTACAATATCACTGAGATAATACAGATACCCAGTGCTGCTCAATAAGTGAAACATTCAAGAATCTAATGAAAATAGATCCTTGGTGTGTCAGTTCATCTGCACAATATTTGGCACCATAGTGCCAAAAATTATGCAAATTGACCTAATCATCCCTCTGCAATCCCACACATTTCCAAATGTGGTTAAGCCTCACTTTGTTTCACTGACAACAGGTCTTCTTTTATTATCCTCTGATATGGGACGTGGATATGACCCAGATAACCACATGGGTTGCAGCTCGTTTTCATGTTTGTAATCACTCTGGTCACCGGAGCCCATCTGACTCTAATGCCTGGACAATTGTTGGATTGTTCTAACCAAATCTTTTAAGTTAACAGCTGCTATGGGAAGGCATAAGAGAAAGGAAGTGGAGTACAGAATATAGATGGTTCAAGTGGTGAAAAATTGTTAGATAACATTTTTAAATGATTAATGGGTTTGCAGAACTTTGAATTGCATGAAGGCATTTCCATACTAGCTATATCTAAGTTTTTTAATGCAAAGAAAATGCTTTTTGCCTCTTTAACAGGTTCTAATGTAAATCAGATTGTTTGACCTGTGCTTCTATCTGGCGACTTTGGCATGAATGTTTTGACTGTTCAGTCGTTTGCCTATCTGACAACATAAGGCAAGTGTTGCTGTAAAGAATAACTCATTGTGTTTGTCAACTGTTTAATATGTGTCTGTTGCATTTATTTATAAAACAGTAACAACAGCATCTGTCATGGTTCACTTCCGGAACGATTGGAGATTGTTTCAGCATGCCCCTTTGTGAGAACTGATATGGATCCATTTTATTGTTCCTTATATGTTGGGGATGAGGAAATATTATTTGTGTGTGTACACAAGTTTACAACCATTGTGTAATCTCTCATTCCTTATTACTATAAAAAGATAGTGGTGCAGTAGTAATGTTGCTGGATTAGTATTCCAGAGACTTGGGCTAGTTCTCTGGGGGCATGGGTTCTAATCCCACTACAGCAGCTGGTGGAATTTAAATTCAATTAATAAAATCTAGAATTGAAAACTAATTTCAGTAATGGTGATCATGAAAGTATTATCAATTGTTGTAAAAACTTGTCTGGTTCACAAATGTCTCTTAGGAAAGGAAATCTGCCACCCTTACCTATGTGATTCTAGATCCACAGTGATTAAACTCAGTTCAAGGACAATTAGGGATGAGCAACAAATGCTGGCCTTGCCAGTGACATCCACAATCCATGAAAGAATATTTTTTAAAAAATTAAAGGTGCAAGGAAGTTATGCTTATGTTTGTGGTTGAGGGTCAACCAGCCAGAATTCTGACCCAATCAGCCTCTTGCCTATACAGGAGTATCGGCAGAGTATTTCCAAACCCAGCATCTTCTGAATTAAATTAGCTTGCATGAACAATACAAATTGAAGGTAAAATGTGCAGCATTTAACCTGGCAGTGGAACTGATTTTAATTTGGTTGACTCTTAAATGGCCTCAAGGGCAATTAGGGATGGGTAATAAATGCTGGCCTAGCCAGTGACACCCACATCCCAAGAATGAATTTAAAAAAAAAACTCACTGCTTTAGGTGGAAATGAGGTTGTAGTGTCCCAACAACTGCCATGATGTATTTACCATTCCATTCCCACTCACCATGACCTTCCTGGTTGTCTCCAAATGGGAGACCTGGGCAGTGGTTTGCCCATTGTTGCCATGTGTGAGGTGGCTTAACCAACTACCCTTAAAGGAACCACTGCAGGGCGGTCAAAGGAAGTTGTTAGGATTTCTTAAAAGAATTTTGTGGAACCAAGAGAAACAAAAATACATATCTGATCCTCACGAAAGCTCCTGTTCCACTGTCCACACTTCCTCATGCAACTATTAGAAAGAAAGGAAAGAAAGAAAGACATGCATTTCTAAAGCTCTTTTCATGACCTCAGGATCTCCCAGTGGCTTTACAGCCAATGAAGTGTATTCATTGTTGGAAGGTAGGAAACATAGCAGCCAATTTGCACATGGCAAGCTCCCACAAACAGCAATGTAATAATGGAATGATCTGTTCTTTTTGTGATGTTGATTGAGGAACATTTTTTTACAGGACGTCAGAACTACTCTTCCTCAAAATAGTACCATGGCTTATTTTACATCCAGGAAGATGGAGCCTTGGTTTAAGGTCTCATCCAAAAGACAGCACCTTCAATAGTGCAGAGCTTCCTTTCCAGTACCACACTGTCAGCCTTGGTTTTTGTGCATAAAACCAGGAGCGGGGCTTGAACTCAGAACCTTGTGACTCAACCCAGTGAACCCCAAATGGCACTTGGCAGCTCACTGGAATAAATTCTACAGATGTCCGTGTCTCTCCTGGATTTCAGGCAGCCGCCAATCGCATTTCCCCCCCCACTGGCCTCTCAATGATCAACCACCATTCAAATGGAATTACAAATGGCCCTTTGTGCATGATACATGAGGGCTGATGACTCATTTGGAACTGTAACTCAAGATTGGTTGCAGGAGTGAAATTATGAAAAATTTGGAAAATAGGAAATACCTTTTCTAAATTTAGAGTTTCTTGCAATTACACCTTTGATAGGTAATACGTTAACACAACTATAGGGACAGACGTGCTTACATAGCAATCCCAGAGATTTTTCCTCAAGCACTTTCTACACACTATCTGCCTTGGTTTGTGGTATTTTATCTCTCAATGGTGGCCTCATATCATACTTGTACCAAGCATACTGTTCTGTTAACATCGCAGTTATTAGACTGCCGGTTTGTGGTTTGTTTCCAGTGAAACTGCAGATACTCTGGTGTAGAAGTCACACATTTTTAAATGCTGTACAATTCCTTGCTCCACTGCTGCTGTGTGTGGGACAAGGACCGTTTATCAAGGATTAGAAGGGCCTGTAGGTTCAAAGGATTGGCCGAGGTCCATTCTTGAACCACAGCAGCTCTATCCCCCTTATGCAAGGGGTGTCGGAGGGAGATACTCACCTGATTATGCAGTACTTGACCTCTAATGAAATAAGCAGACAGCATTCTAACCGCTTCATCCCATTTGAGGGAAATGAAGGCTTCTATTTGCATGGCTGACATTTCTGTGGCTTTACTGTATCTCACAATAAATGCTGTGGTCGTACAATGCACTATGGTTTGCCTCATGTCCTTTTATTTAACAGTAAGGATACCTTAACCTTAAACCTCCAGTTTCCATCTAATTTTATCATTATCTAGCTAACTTCTCTGAGAAACCAGCTGTATGTGTTTTTAAAACTTCCTTTTTTGACTGTTGTGCACACACGTTTGCACAGAGCAATTGCACAGACTCCCTTCAGATTATGCATTCCTCCCAACTAATTTCCTTACGTTCAATCCATCCAGGACATCTAATAATCTAGACATGACAGCAGGAAACTCAGCTCCAATAAGCCCCCAGCTAAGATTATTATAAGGAATTTTTCCAATGGATTCATTCTAGTTGCACATTGATATAAATGTAGGAATTCTTGTTTGAAGCCTGAAAATTGTATTCCACTTAATACATGAGAGGTCACAGACCTGTTAACTCTGTTTCTCTCCTTGCTGATGCTGCCTGGTCTGATGAGTATTTTCGGCATTTTCTGTTCTTATTTCAGATCTCCAGCGTCTGCGGTGTTTTGCTTTTGTATTCTATCTTTGACATGGGCAGTTAGAACGTAAAGACATTGGAACTGATTTTCATCTTCTTATGGCTGGGCCTGTTAGATCCACTGAGTGGAGTAAATGCAAGAAAATTGGAGGGGGAAGAGTGCATAGGAGACGTGCAATATTCCAATCTTTTTAAACGAATAGGTGGAAATTTATGGGTTCTGCCACACTCTTCCATTCATAGTCAGTGCACCCAGGCAAAGGAAAGTCTGTGACATCCAGTTCATCTTTTCTTGTGAGAATTGATTTTCATTAATATGTAGATGTTTTTGAACAGGCGAAGAAAATGGATGGAAAACAGTGACATCTGGACCAATTCTCCTTCCGTCCTTCTTGTAATGTAAGTGGAGAAGAATGAAAATTCAAAGGAAAAGAAATAATTAGCTTGTTAGGGGGCATACAGCCTTTGTTAAAAGTCAACTGTGACAGAGTCATACAGCTTTATACAGGGGGGCCTTGTGAACTCTCATTCAGAATGAGGGTTAGTCATGCAAAGGAATGTCTGGATAAGAACAGCCGATGCTTATTGATATAAATAATCAGTAGCAGATTTAAGGGACATGCAGGGAATGTAGATACATCCCCCTTGTTAAGCCGGCCCCCACTGAGAGCCCTTGACCAAGTCCAAGCTGATTCTTGATGTCAGTGCTACTCGGACTTGAATATGCAGAAAGTCCAGGTCTATTTGAACCCTGCTAGGAGCTGAGTTAGAAGAGCAAGGGATCCAGGGATACAGATGTAAGATCATTAAAACAGGTCAGCAACGCAATTAAAAATGCTAACAAAAGTACTGGCGTAGGTTAGGCCTAAGATACTGGCCTGAAGAGATCCTGCAATGATGTCCTGGAGTTGAGGTGATTGGCCTCTAACAACCAAAACCCACTTCCTCTGTGCTACATTTGGCTTCAGCCAGTGGAAAGTGTTCCCCCTTATCCCCATTGACTTCGATTTTATGAGAGTTCCTTGATGCCACAGTCAAATGCTTCCTTAATGTCAAAGGCAATCACTCGCCCCTCAGCAATCTATCAAACTCAGTTTAAAAATTAACAATTGACCAAACACTGATTTTCATTGTTGGAATAGTCATTGTTCCAAGTTTCCAACACCCTTTGCATGTAGCAGGGTTTCCAAACTTCATTCCTAAATAGCTTGGCTATAATTTCTTGACCATAGACCCACTATAGTCCTAGGCTTCACAACCAACAGAAATAGTTTCTACCAGTCTACCCTATCAGTTCCACTTAATATCTTGAAATCATTGATGAAATCACCACTCCACCTTCCAGATTCCAGGGAATACAACCCTAGTTTGTGTAATCTTTCCTCATTATTTAATCCTTGGGGTCCAGGAGTCATTCTGATAAAGTTATGCTGCCCTCCCTCCAAGGCCAATATATCTTTCCTAAACTGAAGTACCCAGTACTACTCGTGGTATACCATTGTGATCTGGCCACGGCTTTGTATAGTTGAACGATGACTTCTACCCCCTTATACCCTAGTCCTCTAGAGATAAAGACCAGCATTTCATTAGCCTTTTGTGTACTTACCCATAATATCTTAATGATTTATGTACATGTATCCAGTCTCTTTGGATCTCCACTGTTTCTAGATTTTCACCATTTATAAAGTAGTTTATTCTATCCTTCTTCAGGTTCAAAGTGGAAGCCCTCATATTTTCCTATATTGTAATAAGTTTGCCACAATTTTGTCTATTTATTTAATCTATTAATATTCTTTGTAATTGTATGCTTCCATCCACGCTTCCACGTCATCGATAAACTTGGTTATGTAGCTTTCTATCCCATCCTCTAATTTATTAATAAATATGGTGAATATTTGAGGCCCCAACATAGATCCTTGCCGGATACCACTAGTCACATCCTGCCAATTAGAGTACCTGCCCATTATTGCTATCTCTTCTTCCGCTCAACCAATTTCCTAACCAGATCAATAATGGGCCTTTGGCTCAAATTTTTGCAAAACTGGAAGTCTCCACATCATAGCCAAAGTGGCACCGGATCCTGGAATCAGAAATGCCGCCCCCAAATCCAGCACCTGGGGGACAGGGTGAATAGGGGAGGGAGGTATTTCACACATCCATGGTTCACAGAGGCTGCAGCATATTTAAAAGTGCAACTGTCTTGACTCAGAAACAGATTTCTGAAACACGACCCATGCATCTTACAGATGTGAGGAAAAGGTCTACACAGCAGAGTTTTTTAGAGAGATCGGGTACCTCTTTGGGAGCGAACAAGTACCTTTTTGGGATTATCAGGAGTAGACATGAATGTGCGTAAAAAATAGATAAGCTCTGTGCCACTGTCAAGCTATCAAGTCATTTAAATCCCCTGCGTTTTAAATTTTTGAAAGGAGAAACAGCCTCCAGTTGAAAAAAATGAGTGCTTGCAATTTCATGAGCTATTTGTTGACATTTGCTTGAGGGCTTGCATTATAGGATGTGCGCTGCTTGACAGCTTTCACAACCCATCATTATCACAGTGGGGGGGGGGGGGGGTGCTGTAGATTCACAGTTTGAATGACAGCTCTAAATATCTATAAAGAGATTAGCAGCCTTTGAGGTGGGCTACGAACACAGGTATAAGGGATCAAGTACTTGAGGGGATTTAAATATATTGAATGTGCTTTTATCAATAAGACTTTTTTTAATGTGGTAAAGTCCATAATAGATACTTAGAACTTTATTTTATTTAATCTCATCAAGGCTCCTGAGGTCTGCCCATGGTCATGGGTTGACATGAGTGGGCACTACGTTGGCATAGGGGCTATAAAGGGCCATGGGGTGGGTAGGGGGCATAGTGTGGCATAGAGGGCATGAGGGGCCATGGGATAGGTGTGGGGCATGAGGTGGTATGGATGGGGCATGAGTGTATGGAAAGTGAGGGTGTGAATGGTGAGGACTAGAGAACTGTTTTGGTTTTATTCTTTTTATTACAACTAGGATGACGTCCCAGAGCACTGAGGCGAGCCTTTAAACCAGCCCACCTCGTCGCCCGGTGGCCCTTGTGCCTGGCTCCACACTGTTTCTGGGGGCAGTGGAACAGATCCCAGTTAGTACCCACCCAGCACCCCGTGTATGAAAGTCTGCCAGTTCGGAGCAGTTTCCTCTGAGTCAGGTTTGCGGATGTGGGAAATTTCCCAACTCTGTGTACCTGACTCGGGAACAAAAATTCAGCCCTTCACTTCTGTGAGCTTTAATTTTAGTTGGCAATCTCTTATGAAGGGTATTGTTAAATGCCTTCTGGAAGCCCATATAAATAGCATCTATAGACATTCCCCTGTCCACAACTTTAGCCACATCTTTAATTCAAGCAGATTTGTCAGGCATAAGCTGCTCCTTTTTCTTTGTTCATTTATGGGAAGTGGGCATTGCTGGTTAGACCAGCATTTATTGCCCATCCATAGTTGCTCTTGAGAAGGTGGTGGTGAGCTGCCATTTTGAACCACTGCAGTCCATGTGGCATAGGTATACTCACAGTGCTGTTAGGAAAAGAGTTCCAGGATTTTGATCCAGTGACAGTGAAGGAAAGGTGATATATTTCCAAGTCAGAATGATGAGTGGCTTGGAGGGGAACTTCAAGGTGGTGGTGTTCCCATTTATCTGCTGCCCTGGACCTTCTAGATGGTCATGGTTGTAAGTTTGGAAGGTGCTACCTAAGGAGCCTTGGTGAATTCCTCCAGTAGATGGTACACACTGCTGCCACTGTTTGTCGGTGATGAAGGGAGTGAATGTTTGTAGGAGGGGTGCTAATCAAGCAGGCTGCTTTATCTTGGATGATGTCAAGCTTCTTAAGTGCTGTTGCTCCAGGCAAGTGGAGAGCACTCCTGACTTATGCCTTGTAGATGGTGGACAGGCTTTGGGGAGTCAGGAGGTGAGTTACTCGCCACAGGATTCTTAGCCTCTTACCAGGTCTTGTAGTCACTGTATTTATATGGCTAGTCCAGTTCAGTTTCTGATCAATAGTAGCCCCCGGGATGTTGATAATGGGGGGGGGGGGGGTTCAGCGATGGTAATGCCATTGAATGTCAAGGGGCGATGGTTAGATTCTGGTTAGGTGCTGAACATTGTGCAATCATCAGTGAACATCCCCATTTCTGACCCTATGATGGAAGGAAGGTCATTGGTGAAGCAGCTGAAGATGGTTGGGCCGAGGACACAATCCTGAGTAACTCCTGCGGTGATGTCCTGGAGCTGAGATGATTGTCCTCCAACAATTACAACCATCCACCTTTGTGATAGGTATGACCCCAACCAGCAGAAAGTTTTCCCCAATAACCATTGACTCCAGTTTTGTTTGGGCTCCTTGATGCCATACTCAGTCAAATGCTGCCTTGATGTTGAAGGCAGTCACTCTCACCTTACCACTGGAATTGAGCTCTTTAGTCCATGTTTGAACCAAGGCTGTAATGACGTCAGAAGCTGAGTGGCCCTGGTGGAACCCAAGCTGAGCATCAATGAGTAGGTTAATGATAAGTAAGTGCCGCTTGATAGCACTGTTGATGACCCCTTCCATCACTTTACTGATGAGCGAGAGTAGACTGATAAGGCGGTAATTGGCCGGGTTGGATTTGTCCTGTTTTTTGTGTACACGACATATCTGGGCAAGTTTCCACATTGGAGAGTAGATGCCAGTGTTGTAGCTGTACAGGAACAGCTTGGCTAGGGGCGTGCCAAGTTCTGGAACAAAAGTCTTCAGTACTATTGCTGGAATATTGTCAGGACCCATAGGCTTTGCAGTATCCAGTGCCTTCAGACATTTCTTGATATCATGTGGAGTGAATCGAATTGGCTGAAGACTGGCATCTGTGATGATGAGGACCTCTGGAGGAGGCTGAAATGGATTATCCACTCGGCACTTCTGGATTAAGATTGTTGCGAATGCTTCAGATTTCTTTTTTTGCGCTGCTGTGCTGGGTTCCTCCAGCATTGAGGGTGAGGATTGTTGTGGAGCCTCCTCCTCCAGTGAGTTGCTTAATTGTCCACCACGATTCACCACTGGATGTGGCAGACTGCAAGGCTTAGATCTGCTTCGGTGTTGTGGAATCATTTAGCTCTGCCTATCACTTGCTGCTTATGCTGTTTGGCATGCTAGTGGTCCTGTTTTGTAGTTTCACCAGGTTGTCACCTCATTTTTAGGTATGCCTGATGCTGCTCGAGATATGCCCTCCTGCACTCTTCATTGAACCAAGGTTGATTTTCTGGTTTGGTGGTAATGGTAGAGTGGGGGATATGCCTGGCCATGGAGCTACAGATAGTCATTGAGTACAATTCTTTGCTGTGATGACCCACCGTGCTTCATGGAAGCCCAGTCTTGAATTGCTAGCTCTATTTAAAATCTATCCCATTTAGCACGATAGTAATGCCACACAACATGATGGAGCGTATCTTTAATGTGAAGATGTGACTTTGTCTCCACAATGACTGTGCAGTAGTCACTTCTACTGATACTGTCATGGACAGATGTATTTATGCCAGGCAGATTGGTGAGGATGTCGTCAAGTATGTTTTTCCCTTTTGTTGGTTCCCTCACCAACAGTCCCAGTCTAGCAGCTATGTCCTTTAGGACTCTGCCAACTCACTCTGTGGTGGTGCTACCGAGCCACCCTTGGTGATAGACATTGAAGTCCCCCACACAGAGTGCATTCTGTGCCCTTGCCACCTTCAGTGCTTCCTCCAAGCGGTGTTTAACATGGAGGAGTACTGATTCATCAGCTGAGGGGGGGTAGGTATGTGGTAATCAGCAGGAGATTTCCTTGCCCATGCTTGACCTGATGCCATGAGACTTCACATGGTCCGGAGTCGATGTTGAGGGCTCCCCGGGAAACTCCCTCCTGATTGTGTGCCACTGTGCTGCTGCCTCTGCTGTCCCATTGTCTGGACAGACCCAATGATGGTGATCGTGGTGTCTGGGACATTATCTGTAAGGTATGACTATGTCAGGCTGTTACTTGACTAGTCTGTGAGACAGCTCTCCCAATTTTAGCACAACCCCCCCAGATGTTAGTAAGGGTCAATAGGGCTGAGTTTGTCGTTGTCATTTCCAGTACCAAGTTCGATGCCAGGTGGTCTGCCCGGTTTCATTCCTTTTTATTGATTTTATAGCGGTTTTATACAACCTGGTGGCTTGCTCAGCCATTTTGGACGACATTTAAGAGTCAACCACGTTGCTGTGGATCTGGAGTCACATGCAGGCCAGAGGATGGCACATTTTCTTCCCTAAAGGGACATTAGCGAACCACGTGGGTTTTTACAGCAATGGACAATGGTTTCATCGTCAGCATTAGACTTCAATTCTTCAATTCCAGATTTTTGTTGAATTCAAATTTCACCATCTGCCGCAATGGAATTCAAGCCCTGGGTCTCTGGATTACCAGGTCCAGTGACAACACCATTGTCCCATTATGCCACCACCTCCACTCTCTGATCAGCTGAGAATTTTCAAAATCTTAAGGTGCTAAGGAAACAAGAGTATTGGACATTCAGGGCGGACGCTCACCAATTGCACAGACGTGTCTTTATGACAAGTCAGGGGAGGAGGAAACTATAAATATGGTGTGTTGGGTCAGCCACCTAACACATTCCTATTTCCAGGCAATCTTGTCAGAAGCGGGTGAGCAATGGAAGCATTTACCCACCAAGCAGCAGTGGGCAGCTCAATAGTGCCAATTATTCCATGAAAGAACAAAAAACTGGTCACTTGGGGATGCTGCTGGGATCTTGTCAGCCGGGAATGTGCCTCAAGCTGCAGGCACACATCGGCAGATCTCTGGAGGCAACCTCCGAGCAGCAGTCTTCCTTCATTTATTCCAGTTGTCCCCTGTTCCCATGGCAGCCTCTGCCAGGGGGGTCCTCCTGCACAATGATGACTTATCAGCTGTGGCCACATATAATTTTACAATTTTCCTGCAACTTCAGAGAGCACTTCCATCTTGAGGTGCCCTTGCATTCTCCCGTCTGTCACAGCAGCGCCCACCTCTCCTGTTGGGCCTGCCAGCGGGGCATTGCTACAGACCCTCCCATCTGGCCAGCTGGGTGCATGACCTGGCCTAGAATTGGAAGTTGCTGCTGGAGCAGCCACTTAACTGGCCGCCTCTGTTAAGACCAAACAGCCAGGCACCCTGAGCTGGAACCCATTTCTGAACCTGACCTCTGAAAATCCCAAAAAATCTGAATTAGCCTTCTTGTAAAATAGTATTTTAAATATTGAATATAAATACTGAAGGTGATTAAGTTCTGATGCCCTCACTCCCCACATCACTTTGAAGTATAACAATAAACTCAAAATAGGTGAGTAAATCTGAAGGAAGGTGAAAGGGATTTATTACAGGAAGGACATAATAGCTCTGGAGAGAGTGCAGAGGAGGTTTACAAGAATGTTGCCAGGGTTAGAAAAGTGTAGCTACAAGGAGAGATTGGATAGGTTGGGGTTATTTTCCCTGGAACAAAGAGGGCTGAGAGGTGACTTGATTGAGGTGTACAAAATTATGAGGGGAATAGATAGAGTGGACAGGATAAAATTGTTTCCCTTGATGGAGAATTCTAGAACCAGGGGACATAGATTCAAGATAAGTGGCAGAAGGCGTAGGGGGGACATGAGGAAGAACTTTTTTACACAGAGGGTAGTGGGTGTCTGGAATTCGCTGCCCAAGTTGGTGGTAGAGGCAGAAACTTTAAACTCTTTTAAAAAATACCTGGATCTGCACCTAAAGTGCTATAAGCTGCGGGGCTATGGGCCAGGTGCAGGAAGGTGGGATTAGAAAGGGCACCTGGGTGTCCTCGGGCTGGCATGGACAAGATGGGTCAAATGGCCTCCTTCTGTGCTGTAACTTGTCTATGGTTCTATGATTCTATGGATGGTTGGAGCATTGAAGGTTAAAATGTCAACCTTACAAACTAAATGCCATTTTTTGTGCAGGTGCATCATTCATCCGAAAATCAAACACAGGACCACCCTTGTATATCCTTGGTGATTATGAATAATATCAGGCGAAGATGTTACTGAGCTGAACAAACTGCAAGTGCATAGTTAGAAACTGACAGTATAAGCCAAAGGTTTGCAGCCAAATACAAATACCAAGACACAAAAATGTGGCTCCAAGATTCCATTTTCCATTATTTCATTGGCCAGCTTAAAAACCCATTGTTTAATATGGTCTGATTTAAAAAAAAATACTCTTGCAGATGATGGAAGAAATGCTTAACAGCCTTTTAATCTAGTAAGGGATTGTATCAGCAATAAGGTTCAAAGGCAATCAAAGTTATTGCAGGTCTGTCATCTGCAGGGGAGATTCCTAATGAAGATATCCAAGGAACAGTGTCCCAAGTACTTTGTCTGTCACGTTTCACCTCGCTTCATCTACACTTCCTATCTGTAAGTAAACCATTGACTGGAAAAGGTGCCACAATTTTACCATCAGTGAGTCACTGTCTAACTTTCCGAGATGTGTGGGGGCGATGAAGGTCCCAGACACTTGGGGGATCTCAGAAGATGTCTGAAAAAAAATCAAACAATGTTTATAATGAGACCTCAGAAATGTCTGAGCTCTGGCCTTATCGCCATGCTTAATTAGAGCAACTCATGACTTTGTCTAACCTGCAATGAGGCTTAGTTCAGAAATGTCAACAATCTTTCAATTGGCTCCAACACTGCTGTAATTTATTGTGTAAAGCTTATTTTGTCCCATGTGAAAGCAATCACCACTAGAGACTTATTTTACTGAGTCAGACATTTCAGACACAGCATACATGAGTAAAGGCTGACAGTGCTCTTGACTCTGGAGCAACATGAGCCGTATGTGGCTTGGGGTCAACTCTTTAATACCAGCTGGATAAGCCAGACATCCACTTTAGAACATAAGAGCAAGAGAAATAACACTCCCAATGGCTTTGTGAGTAAGCAATGATCTGGAGCTTTATAGGTTGTACAGGCCAAGAGTTCATCGGTCATTCCCTGGTCTGTACTGAGTTAGCTGGTACAGCTAGGGCAGCAGGTGGCAGTGCTACAGTAGGTCTCAGTAGCTTAGGAAGGGTGAAGTCAGAGCCAGGGTTCCCTCTTCTGATTATCATGTATTGACTCATGCTGAAAGGGCATGTGTGGATGTTGAGTGAGGGCAGAATTAGTATTAGTCTGGTACTCCGCTATTGAGTAACCTGTTAACACACATCATCTAGCCTCACACATGAATGTCACTGGTGTAAAGTAGTGGTGAGCTGCAGATGAACATGGATTTGTATCTAGCAAGGATAAGCACCTTCAGGAAAAGGGAAGAAGATGTGGACAAGCAACAGTGTTGACATGGCTCAGTGGCAGCACTCTCATTTTCATGTCAGAGGTTGTGGGTTCAAATCCCACTCCCTGACATTAACATATTATTTAGGTTGACACTTCAGTGCAGAACAGAGGGAGTTCATCATTGTCATGTGTAATTTGGGTAAGATGGTATACTAAGGCCTTAGCTAGTGGATGTGCAAAATACCATTTGAAGAGGGTAGGGAGTTCTTCTAGTTCCTTCTCCCTTAACAAAACACCAGCAAAAACTCTCTGCTCTTTTCTCTCATTACTGTTTGTGGACCCTTTCTGTGCACAGATTGTTTGTCTCGAAAGCAGCGGTGATTACAGTTAAAATTGAAATGAATTCGCTGTGAAGCCACTTGGTGTATCCTGATGTCCTGAGCGGTGCTGTATAAATTCTTTCTCTTTTTGAATGCATCAAGAAATGGCCAATTTGATGAGTACAGGTACCCACATAAATCATGTGCATGTCTCCCATTCAAACTGCAAGTCTCCTGTACGTCTGCACCAAATAAGGTCCTGCATCTTTCTTTTTTAACATAAAGAAGTAAAAAGAGAGGAATCCACAGTAAAAGAGGAGAACTAAGACAGTAACAGTCAGATGGAAACTTTAAGTCAACTCTGTGAAATTTTAGACAGAATTTTATCATTTGTTAATACCTAGCAGATGCAAAACTTCAAAAAAAAGGTTCTGCCTGAGGTCTAACAAAGAATACTTTAATATGAGTCATTCAGAGACATGATTGTTTACATTCTACCTAGCAATTACCAAGTTATCAGTTCACTTTTAATATTTATTAGAAAAAGGTCACTAGTACTAGAGATTGGAGCTTTCTCCAATTGGGTCATGTTCCATGGGATCAGATACAGGTTAAGCAGCAATGCAAGTTTCTTCCTGTATCTTACCCAAACCACAACTGTAAAAGAACTTTTCATCTTGTGCCAAGCTGGCATCTCCAGTCATAACATTCTCATTCAGTGATAACATAACAGAATTGAATGAACTCAGAAGCAACTTCTTTGAGTTGACCTTAAGTTGCTCTAAGTAATGCAATGGTACTGATTCAAATGCATAAAGGTGCAACCAGGAAGTAAAACTGGTGCTAAGTTACTTTTCATGCAGCATCTGAAGCTCCCTCGCTCCCCCTGTTCCAATAGCACCTTCAGATCATGGGTTTGAGTCCGCTCTAGAGATTTGAGCATATAATCCAGGCACTATAAATGTAACTTCAGCGATGCCATCTTTCTGATGAAACTTTAAATTAAGGCTGCATCTACTTTTTCAGGTGAAGGCAAAAATCCCATGACACTATTTGGGGAAGAGCACTGGTGTCCTGGCCAATATTTGTCATTCAAACAACATCACCAAAATAGATTGTTAAGGGAAGATCGTGTTTGACAAATTTGATTGAATTTTTTGAGGAGGTAACCAGAAGTGTTGATGAAGGTAATGCATTTGATGTGGTCTAAATGGACTTTAGCAAGGCTTTTGATAAGGCCTTTCATGGCAGACTGGTCAAGAAAGTAAGAGCCCATCAGATCCAAGGCAAAGTGGCATGTTGGATCCAAAATTGGCTGAGAGGCAGGAAGTAGGGTATGATGGTAGAAGGATGCTTCTGTGACTGCGAGTCTGTTTCCAGTGGGGTTCTGCAGGTGGGGTTCTGCAGGGCTCTGTGCTGGGGCCCTTGCTGTTTATGGCGTTAACAAATGATTTGGACTTAAATGTAGGGGGTATGATCAAGAAGTTTGCGGATGACATGTACATTGGTAGAGTGGTAAATAGTGAGGAGGATAGCTGTAAACTGCAGGAGGATATCAATGGACTGGTCAGGTGGGCAGAGCAGTGGAAAATGAAATTCCACCAGGAAAAGTGTGAGGTACTGCACTTGGGGAGGGCTAACAAGGCAAGGGATTAAACTAGGAATGGTAGGACCCGGGAATGTACTGAAGATCAGAGGGACCTTGGTGTGCATATCCACAGATCCTTGAAGGTAGCAGGGCAGGTAGATAAGATGGTTAAGAAGGCATATGGGATACTTGCCTTTATTAGCCAAGGCATCGAATACAAGAGCAGGAATGTTATGCTGGAACTGTATAAAGCGCTAGTTAGGCCACAACTGGAGTACTGCATGCAGTTCTGGTCACCACATTATAGGAAGGATGTGGTTGCACTGGAGAGGGTGCAGAGGAAATTTACCAGAATGTTGTCTGGGCTGGAGGGTCCGAGCTATGAGGAAAGATTGGATAGGCTGGGGTTGTTTTCCTTGGAGCAGTGAAAGTTGAGAGAGGATCTGATAGAGGTGCATAAGACTATGAAGGGCATAGATAGGGTGGATAGAAAGGCACTTTTTCCATTAGTAGAGGGGTCAATAACCAGGGGGTATAGATTTAAGGTCAGAGGTAGAAGGCTAAGAGGGGAGTTGAGGTGAGATTTTTTCACCCAGAGGGTGGTGGGAGTCTGGAACTCACTGCCTGAAAGGGTGGTTGAGTCAGAAACTCTCATAACATTTAAGAAATATTTAGATATTCACTTGCATTGCCATAGCCACCAGGGCTATGGGCCAAGCGCTGGAAAATGGGATTAGTGTAGTCTGATCTTTGTTGACTGGTGCGGGCGGTAAACGTCTATGAGTCTAGAAATCTAGATTGGACCAAATGCTATTGCAGCAGGGCATCACATCCCGTTCATCATTAGAATTTTTCTGGCAAACCCTTCAATACAAAAAGTCTTTGAGCTGTAACTTGCTGAAGTCAAGCTGACATGTGGCAAGGTCAACAAAGTGTTGGGAATCTTAGCGAAAGGCGAAACCAACATTCCATCTCCTTAATCCATGAGATTTTACAATTGTGATAAAAAGCGAGGAATAATGTGGAAGGAAGGCAAATTAGAATGGGTGAATTAGAATTAAATAAGGTACAGAAAGGGAAATAAAGAGAAGGAAAGGATAACTGGATAAAGAGAGGGAAAAGAAAAGAGACAAAGGTAAAGTAAGAAAAGAATCTCTGAGAAGAATTTGCTATATCATTCCCTATCTGGGTCAGAGAGTTGATTTCATCTTTATTTGTTCATGGTATGTAGAATCACTAGCTAAGCCAGCATTTATTGCTCATCCCTAATTGTCCTTGAGAAGGTGATGGTAAGTTACCTTCTGGACAGCTGCTGTTCATGTGGTTTGGGTACAAGCATACTGTTGTTCAGTAGGAAGTGCTAGAATTTTGACCCAGTGACAGTGAAGGAACAGCGATATATTTCCATGTCAGGATGCTGAGTGACTTGGAGGGAAAATTGCAGATGTTGGAATTCCCATGAGTCTGATGCCCTTATTCTTTTAGGTGGAAAGTTTTGGAGTTTGGAAAGTGCTGACGAAGAAGCCTTGGTGATTGTCTGCAGTGCATCTTGTGGCTGGCACACACGGCTACCACTGTGCATCAGTGGTGGAGGGAGTGGATGTTTGTGGATGGCGTGCCATTCAAGTGGGCTGCTTTGTCTTGGATGGTGTCGAGTTTCTTGAGTGCTGTTGGAGCTGTACTCATCCAGGTAGGTGGAGAGTATTCCATCACGTTCCTGACATGTGCCTTGTTGATGGTGGACAGGCTTTGGGGAGTCAGGAGGTGAGTTACTTGCTGCAGAATTCCCAGACTCTGACCGGCTCTTGTAGCCACAGTATTTATATGGCTAGTCCAACTCAGTTTCTGGTCAATGGCAACCTCCAGGATGTTGATGATGGGGGATTCAGTGATGGTCATGCCATTGGACATTAAGGGGCAATAGTTAGATTCTCTCTTGTTGGAGATGGTTATTGCCTGGCACTTGCATGGTGTGAATGTTACTTGTCGCTTGTAGCACAAGCCTGAATATTGTCTAGCTCTGGCTGCATTTGGACATGGACTGCTTCAGTATCTGAGGAGTCGTAAATGGTGTTGAACATTGTGCAATCATCAGCAAACATCCCCACTTCAGATCTTATGATGGTGGGAAGATCATTGATGAAACAGCTGGAGATGGTTGGGCTGAGGACACCACCCTGAGGAACTCCTGCAGTGATGTCCTAGAACTGAGATGATTGACCTCCAACAACCACAACCATCTTCCTTTGTGTTAGGTATGACTCCAACGAGTAGAGAGTTTTCCCTCTGATTCCCATTGACTCCAGTTTTGTTAGGGCTCCTTGCTGCCACACTCGATCAAATGCTGCCTTGGTGTCAAGGGCAGTCATTCTCACCTCACCTCGGGAGTTCAGCTCTACTGTCCATGTTTGAACCAAGGCCGTAATGAGGTCAAGTGCTGAGTGGCCCTGGTGGAACCCAAACTGAGCGTAAGTGAGCAGGTTATTGCTGAGTAAATGCTGCTTGATATCACTGTCGATGGCACTTTCCCTCACTTTACTAATGATTGAGGGTAGACTGATGGGGCGGTAATTGGCCGGGATGGATTTGTCCTGTTTTTTTGTGGAGAGGACACACCAGGGCAATTTTCCACATTGCTGGGCATCGGCCTGTGCTGCATGACTTGTACCTTGTAGATACTGGATAGGTTTTGGGGAGCCAGGTGGTAGTTACATGCTGCAGAATTCCCAATCTCTGACCTGCTGGCACAGTATTTATATGGCTGGTCCAGTTCAATTTCTGGTCAATGGTAGTCCCTAGGATGTGATGGGGATTCAGAAATGGTAATGCTGTTTAATGTGAAGAAAGGTGGTTAGATACTCTCTTTTATGGATGGTCATTACCTGTGTGGCAGGACTGTTACTTGCCACGTATTAGTCCAGTCCTTATGTTGTCCAGGTCTTGCTGCATGCAGACATGGGGTACTTCAGTATCTGAGGAGTTGAAAATGGAACTGCCCATGGTTTAGGGGGTAACATATTGGCATGGATAGAAGATTAATTAGCTAACAGGAAGCAGGCAGTTGGCATAACTGGCTCTTTTTCTGGTTACCAGGTTGTGCCAAGTGGTGTGCCACAGGGGTCAGTGCTAGGGCCTGAACTTTTTACAATTGGATGAAGGGACCAAAGTAATGGTTGCTAAATTTGCTGACAATACAATGATAGGTAGGAAAGTAAATTGTGAAGAGGACATAGCAGGCTACAAAGGCACATAGTTAGGTTAAGTGAGTGGGCAAAGATTTGGCAAATGGAATATAATGTGAGCAAACGTGAAATTGTCCATTTTGGCAGGAAGAATAAAAATGAAGCTTATTATCTAAATGTGAGAGATTGCAGGGCACTGAGATTCAGAGGGATCTGGGTGTCCTAGTGCATGAATCACAAAAGGTTAGTATGGAGGAACCGCAAGTGATTAGGAAAGCTAATAGAATGTTATTATTTATTGTGAGGGGAATTGATTACAAAAGTAGGGAGGTTATGCTTCACTTGCACAGGGCATTGGTAAGACCACATCTGGAGTATTGTGTACTGTACTGGTCTCCTTATTTAAAGAAAGCTATAAATGCATTAGAAGCTGCTTAGAGAAGGTTTGCTAGACTAATACCAGGAATGGGTGAGTTGTCTTATGAGAAAAGGCTGGTCCAAGTTAGGCTCGTATCCACTGGAGTTTAGAAGAGTAAGAGGTGAGTTAACTGAAACTTTTAAGATCCTGAGGAGTCTTGACTGGGTAGATGTGGAGAGGATGTTTCCTCTTTTGGGAGAATCTATAGCTAGGGGTTACTGTTTAAAAATAAGGGGTCAACCATTTAAGACAGAGATGAGGAGAATTTTTTCCTCCCAGAGGCTCATGAGCCTTTGGAACTCTCTTCCTCAAAAGGGGGTAGAAGCAGAGTCTTTGAATATTTTTAAGAAAGAGCTAGATAAATTCTTGATTAACATGGGGGTGAAAGGTTATCGGGGTAGGCAAGAATGTGGGGTTGAGGTTACCATCAGATCGGCCATGATCTTACTGAATGGCAGAGCAGACTCGAGGGGCTGATTGGCCTACTCCTGCTCCTAATTTGCATGTCTGTATGTTTGTAACATTGTTTGCTGATGAGTGCACATTGCCAATTCGGACCTCATGATGGAGGACAGGTCAATGCTGAAGTATCTGAGGATGTTTAGCCCAGGATATTACCCTGAAGAACTCCTAAGTAATATCTTGAGGCTGACATGATTGACCAATGACATTTTGATAAAAGTAGACAAGATTTGAGATTTAAGACACCTGCTCAGCAAAGAAAGCCGCAAGAATCCATAGGTTTTGAACAAAGAAAAATAAACTTTACTGTACAAGGCCGGAAAGATAAAACAATTTACAACATCTATCTTATACTCTAACATTTAGGGTAAGTGTAAAGTAAATGTCAATTAACAGGCAAACTGTGGTTGAACGCACCATACTCCACAACAAATGGCATATGTGACCAAGACAAAGTACACGGATTTCTCAACAACCTACCCAAATGCCAGTAAACACCATGAGTCAACTAATCCCGTTGAAATTCTGTCTCTCTCATGAGGGACTCCAGACTTCACCTTCAAAGATCTTGCCTTGGAATTCTCGCCAAAAGTCACTCCAATTCATATAGCTTCAACGGCGGCATACTTGGCAAGGTTTAAATCTCATCTCCCAAGATTCCATTCCCCTGGATTCCCGAGTACACACTCAAGTACCAGCTCACAACCACAATTCCGGATCTTCGGCCACGCCAAGCAGAACACAACTGCTCCAAAGAGGTACATTTGCCCCAGTGGCCTGTAACACAGAGTCACCAACCTTCTGCTGCCTTCTTGGATCACCAGGGCTTTGAGCCACCTGCACTTAAAGTCTGCTCCCTATAACCCTTTTCTTATTTTGAGCCTGTTTCTCTGCTCCTATCTTTTTAACTGAACTGGGACCTTTTCCTATCCCTGTGCCCTCTCTGGGACTCTTCTTTTGGGACCGCCCCCTGTCCTCTCTCTCCTGTCCCTTGTCCCCTGTCCCCTGTCTGGGACATTTCTTTTCAATGGTACTTCATTCCTGGTCACCTGACTTGGGATTTTTTGCACTGTTGCCATCTGCACAAGTGCACGGAAACAAAAATATGTAAAAATGCCTACGCATGTGCTCCCAGTCTGCACAGAAGTTCCGGGGCTCGTCAGGAGTTGAAGTTCCCGACGTCCGCACTCTCTAACAAGATAATTTTGGGTTTCATAACAGTACTGAGATTATTAATTGTAAGTCCTAACCTCCTGTGATGAGTCTAAAGGGAAATTTATGTATAAATCCAGTACGTCTTAAAAAATAACAAAGAGGTTGAGATGCCATTTGTAGGAAGGAAACATAGAAGTGGTGCAAATCAACCAGCAAATTCTGAAGATTCACAGCTCATAGTATATCTCTTAATTCTCCAAGCCCAATTTGTGCATTAGTAATGGCATGAGTCATTAATACATCATTATTTTTCTGGATAATTTTGGCTCAATATCTGGTCATTGCTGTTTATTGGACCTCACAATGTCAACTGCATTGTTGTAATACTACCCTTCAAAAGTACTTCATTCTCTATGATCCAGTTTTACACTTTGTTAAAGGTGATGTATAAATGTGAGTGCAGTCTTTAATTTGTGGATTATAAGTTGCCCATATATTCCTTGTCATTGCAAATGGTGTGCGCAATTGCATGTATGGGTGTGTACATGTGGGTGTATGTATGCATCCATGTGTGCATGTGTATGTGCATATGGGTGTGTATTTATGGCTGTGTGCATATGTGTGCATGTGTATTTGTGCGTCTGTGTGTGTAGGTATAGATATATGTGTATGTGTACATATATGGATGTGTGTGTATAAAAATGGATGTGTATGTTGGTATATGGATATGTGTGTGTTTGTATATTTGTTTGTGTGTGTGTATATATGGATATGGATGGGTGCATGTGTATTTATGGATGTATGTGTGTGTATGTATATGGATGAGTGTATGTATATGGATGAGTGTGTATGTATGTATATGGATGAGTGTATGTATATGGATGAGTGTATGTATATGGATGAGTGTGTATGTATGTACATGGATGCGTGTGTCTATATATATATTGATGCGTGTGCGTGCATGTGTGTGTACTCATCATCAGAGCAGAAATTGTAAAACGTTTACAATGTCTGATGTCATGCCAGCACTCTAAACTTTAAAATATAACCACAACCATTCTGGCAACTTCAGCAATTTGTTCCAGGAAAAAATTAAAAGATTTTCTGAGGGCGATGGTGGGGGTGGGGGTGGGGTGGACAATGGTTGTGTGCTAAAATCCATATGTCAACTTATAATCATCCATTTTGTGTCTTTTCAAAAGCATTTCTTTTCCTCAAAAAATGTTTGAATTGGAAACTGAATTAAATTAAGCATATTCACAAGAAGTGTCCCTTTTGAAAAGAAAATTCATAAACAAAGTTCACAGTAAATTTAATGCGAACAGAACAGAAACAAAAAAAGTAGCATGTAAAGAATATTTGAGGAAAGGATAAATGATCTGGCATTAAAACTGGTGATCAGGCAGCATCAGTGATGGAGAATCAACTTGATCAAGAGGGGATCAGCACAGGAAGATATTTGAAATTAGTTGTTCCAAGTACTTATTGAAGCCAATTTAAAATGAAGTTGGTAAGTGGTGACTCTTATGTCTGGCAATGAATCAAGTATGTGCAGTAAGTATGGGTTGACTAGCCTAGAGATGATTTGCTTATGTATTAATACTGCAGAAATTCCTTAGTTTAATAAGTTGTGTCATGTTTGATTGATATCACATAGAGTTGCTTCCCTTGGTATCCTAAGCCATAGCGCTTTAATTGAATAGTCAGTTAGCTCTCCTGATACAATGGCCTATACCTGTCACTGATTTCTATGCAATCAGATAGCATACATGCTCACTCTCTCAAGACATAGTAGAATTAAATTGTACAATTTAATTTTATGTGAAGCATTTTGGGTTTCATACCAGTGCAAACTGTGTTACCTAATTCAAATGTGAAGTCATCGAATTGAATTTGGACAGGGAGTCTAAACTCACCTCTACCTACCTCTAGGTAGGTACACTTGAACCATTTGACTTCATCCTGGCTGGAGTATAATTGCAGGGCTATGTAAAATTTAACATGTTAACAGGCTATCTATTGGACTGTCTTAAGAGTTTATTAGGCTATGTTTTGAATGTTAGCAGGCAGCTGATGGGTGAATTAATCTGTGCTAACATTAAAATTAAACAAGGAGCGGGGTTATTTATATGTTTTCAGCTACATTACCTGCAGCTTGTTGTCTATGAGGGTGGTAGAAGTGGAGATGACCAATGATCTCAAAAGGAAATTAGATGGGGACTTGAGGGAAATAGACTTGCAGGGCTACATGAATAGAGCAGGGAATAGGATGGCCCTGAAAGCCAGCATGGATTTGATGGGCTGAATGGCCTCCTTCATGCTCCTATGACTTTATGACCCTGGGGCAGAATTTAATCCAGGCAATGGGGGGTCTCACCTGCTGGCTAGAGACCCGGCAAGAGCCCCACATTGCCTCCATTGAGGAAGGCCTGCCAAATTAAGGGCCCAACAGGCTCTTAACTGGCCAGCAGCAGGCCTTCCCCAGGATTAAGAATCCCCGAGCAGTGGCAGCTGCCGATAATGCATCCACCAGAGGCCTAGGATCACTGAGGGACCCAAGCCACAGGTTTGCTTTTGGGACTTCTCATGTGGCGAGTCCCCTGCATGCTGCTGGCTGAATAGTACCAGGCCTGTACTTAACCGGGTGGAGTGGGGAAGGCAGCGGGGTTCCCACCCCACACCCACCCACCTGATGAATTGCCCCACCGCCTCCAAATCTGTCACCTTCAGGCATTCAATTTTGCCCTTTTACTCTCCAAGTGTTCCAGCGCCATTTTCCATGGCAACAGAGAGAAATGCATGTGCAACCGACAGTGTAACTTAAATCTAGGTTGTCTTCCAGGGGATTTAAAAGGAACATTAAAAATATATTTTTCTGAATTGATCACTGGTCCCTCCTCTTTTTGCTTTCCCGGAGCTGTGTGATGAGGATGGGGAGGAGAAGGTGGGGTTGGGCAGGGCACAGGCCGATGGCTCTCAAGGGTACACCATGTTTGGTTGGGGCTGGCTTGATAGACCTGAGCATTTGCACATGTTCACAACTCAGATCTGCTGGTTCTGCACCCCTTTAAACAGGTACCCAACCAAATACATACTTCAAATGCCAAACAGTAAAAATGTTATGCTAATTTAATGTAAAATACAAGCCCTTAGTTACTAATTTGAGCAGGGCTTCACTTTTGATGCACCAAGTACCGTACTAGAAAATAGTAATACCTCCAACAAAATGCCGAGATCTCACTTTTCTTCAAATCCACCCAATCCTAATCCTCCCATATTCTTAATTAGCACATTCCTTTAGATAATATCACCACCTTCAACACCTCTTTGTCCTTTTGTCTGTGACATCTTTTGGTTATCTCCACCTATTACTGGCTGCTTGTCCCAACAACGCCACCCGCCCCCCCCCACCCCCCGCCAAACCAGCTTATATTTCACCCCTTTCCTATTTTTACTTAGTTCTGTTGAAGGGTCATGAGGACTCGAAACGTCAACTGTGCTCTGCTGCCAGACCTGCTGAGTTTTTCCAGGTATTTCTGTTTCTGTTTTTGTTTTGGATTTCCAGCATCCGCAGTTCTTTGCTTTTATCTCCATATTTCAAACTGTACTGATCAAATCTAGAGCTTCAAGCATCAGGATCCACAGATTTTAAATCAGTTGGCATCCTATGGGATTCCTTCAGGGTTACCAATTCCCTGCAGCCACACACAAAACCACCACCTGATCCAAATAAAAACAATAAATTATTCTAAAGAGGAATGCAAATGTCATGGAAAAATTGCTTGGTTAAAAACCCACATCAGTCATAGGAGTGCATTACACAATAAGAGGACAGTAAAAACAACCCTGATCCAGTCTCTCAAGACTGCCCCAGAGCAGACAGGCTTCTCAAGCCTTTCCACATGAGAAGAAGTAGACAGCACTCTGACTGCAACCAAGTCAGGCAAAGCAGCAGGAGAGGATGGGGCTTACCCAGAATTCCCGAAGAACATCGGATCGCAGGGAACATCCACGGCAAAGGCAGCATTCCAAACATGTGGCACCAAGCCAAGATAATGGCCATTGCCAAAACAGGGAAACTGCTCGATGACCCACGCAGCTACTGCCCCATCGCCTCGCTCCCAATAACATATAAGGTCCTGAAAGGCCTCAAGCTAAACAGACTGAGTCTCACCCTGGAAGCAGCAATGACCCCCACCCCCTACCCCCCACAACAGGCAAGTTTTCACACAGGCTGCAGTGAGCAGCTCCTGACATTAACCTCACATATTAAGGACAGTTTCCACGAAGGCTTAAACAGGAACCGCCTTTGTTCACATGTCCTGTGCCTATGACACGGGGCTGCATTTTACTTGCCTCCAGCGGTGGTGGGGGCATGTAAAATAGGGTGGGTGCCCACCTCACCACCTTCCTACCCATCTCCAACCTCATCCCCATTCTACAGTGGGTGGGTGAGCACCAAAACTTGACAGCCTGCCGCCATATTTAAATAAATAATCAAAGGTCAACTAGGCCTGTTACTGAGTCAATTGTCCCTGATAAAATGTTTGGCGTGGGCAGTCAGGTGGGAGTGGGCAGCCCAATTTTTTAAACAAATTCCCCAAAGGGTGAGAAGGAAGAGGGGTGGTTGTAACTTCAGAGACTGCCCTTTGGAGATTGAGGGGGTGGGAAGCATCTTCCAAGACAGAACCTCCTTTTTTCCTAGCCACCTGCTACCTTAACATATAAGGTTCACTGCCACCATCCCCCCACACCGTGCCCCACTCCCTAACCTGCCTAAACCCACTCTGCCCAAGACCCCAGAGCTACCTGTTTCCAGGGATCCATGGCCCTTTCTCTGCTTCCTGTTACTGTCCTGGCAGCGCCCACTAATGTGCTCTTGGCCTTGTCAGAACTGACGGAGCTGCTGGCTAATCGGATTGTCCAGCAGCTCCCGAGGGCGAGGCTTCCTCCCGAGTGAGGGGCAGAAGTCCCACAGGCATTGAAATAGGACAAAAGACGGAGGTTTTAGGTTAGCCCCTCTGGTGCATACCCGACTCGGTCAGATGCGAAATCGCGCGGGATGACATCGAGTGAACATCCCGACATCATCCCGTGCTCGCTCGATATTTCAGTCAGTGGCTGCACGCAAAAGTCGGAAGCACGCCTGCCAACAATTAATAGGCCTATTAAACTGTCTCCGATATTTTGTGGTCCATCCAGCCTTATGGTTGGCGGACAGGCAAATTGGCTAGGCAGTCTTTGCATTTTTCATGAAACCTCATCCAAGGCCGGGATGAAGCTTCTGTTATTAAATTTTCTTTTAAAAAACCTATGGACAGCATTTTTATTATGTATACATTAAGGTGACTGATTGTGACGCGTGGACATTTTTTGTCCTGATTTTACAAACTTTATTTAACTGTTTTAAAGTCTTCAGCTCCTTGAGGCAGCTTCTTTGTCTTCAGGGAGCTTTCATTCAGTGCTGGCCCGCGCCCACGCCCGCCCTGCTCCCATTCCCACCCTGGCAGTGCTGGGCATTTCAGTGCACGCTTCATGCTGGCTGGCCGTTAATTGGCGAGCCAGTGTGAAATCGTGGCCAGGGGCCGATCGCAGTCAATGGCCCATTCCCCGGCCGATCCCAGGCCCTCTGATCACGTCTGCCCCTCAACCTCAAAATCCGGCCCTAGGAGTTGGCCCTGTGGCCCGTGAAGCCTGCTTCACATTCAATAAGATCACAACGAAACTTCTACATCATCTCCACTTTTCCACCTTATCCCCATATCCCTTGATTCTCTCCATGCCTAAAAATCTAGCTGACTATGTTCATCGACAGAGCATCCACGCTTCTCGGGAGTAGAAAATTTCAAAGAGTCACAACCCCATGAGTGAAGATTTTTTTCCCACATCTCAATCCCAATTGGCCAACCTAACTGGGCAAGATTTTAGCTCTCTCAAAACCCATTCACTTGCACAGAGTTAAAATCAGGCATGTTGCCATAATGTAAGTGAGTCAGCTGAATTGGCAAAATATTTTGCATTTAAAAAAATGCTTTCTAAGTAATCTGTTTTCCCTGCTGTAATTGTTTTCCCTGCAGTTGATAACTTCGGCAAACAAGCCTTTTAAATGTTTTGGAAATGTTTGGAAGTCTGGACAAAAAGGTTTGCACACTGTTAATCCCTGCTCACCCACTCATTCCCATCCACCCATTCTCTCTTCTTTCTGAATTGTTCTTCTCTTCTATTTATTTGTTTTTGGTCATGAGTCCTTTTTGTGGAGAAATAACATTCTCCCAGTCATCACGTGTAGTAATAGGCACATCAAATCCAAAAAACCTCAGCACCCACCTCCCAGCATAAATGCCAGACGTGCTCAACTGGCACATCTGATGCGAACACTACCAACAGTCATGGAGTCAGGGAAGGTCCCTTAATTTACATAGCATTGACGGATGTGTGCATCACAAGAGATGGCAGCTGGAGCACCTGCCTGATATTACAAGGGACACCCACAAACTTGCAGAATTGTACTCATTCAGGGAAGGGCAGCAGGGTACAATCTGGAAAGCAATCAATGGTGCCCCTAATTCATCTCCTCTGTAAGGGATCACATTTAAAGAGCGATATTCCAAACACTTAAAATCGATGAGACAAACTCTGAAGGTTTACTTTGAGGAAGAGGTCTCAAAGCTCAAAAGTGGTTTGACGAATAGGCCTCTACACATTGATGGAAAAGGCACCAGCTGATCCACATCGTGGTTTTGGTGTAAGACTCCTGTTTCTCTGACCAAAGGAAGGTGACGAGGGTAGCAGTGCCTGGAAGTAATTTTATATATCATTTCTGTGTCAGTTTAACAAAAAAACAAATTGCATATTAAACATATTCTAAAGTTCAGACTAAATATTATAAATGAGTTGATAGGTGCATAAACCATATGCAATGATGTAAGATAGTAATTGAGTTACAACAGGACTATGGTCTTTATCCAACCATTGGCACAAATCCATAGCGAGAAAGTGCAGGGATTCACATGCACAGTGTTAGCACTAGTCACTGCCTCTTGTTTTTCTTTTGCTGAACTTAAGTAAGAGTTGCTGTTAACAACATTTAATGATGTTATACCTGGAGGCTTTGGGCATGCTGCTTCTACAGGCTTCCCCTTATGTCCAAATGGGATCATTATAGTGTACTGGCTCAGAAATATAGGCTTCTCCTGTTTCATCCTCAATTTATTAAAACCAGCAACTGAGAAATTTCCAGCATGCAAGCAGGATATACTTGCACAGCTTCTGCTTCTGATTATCAAACAAGCAGTTCTCGCCAAAGTTTAACTCCTGTAATATTAAGGCAGAGAGTGGTCAGCCATCTCAGAATTACTGATATCTTGACTGATTGATTATCATGAACCGAGTTCCCAGCATTAGAATGACTATTAAGAAGTCTGGGTGATGTGATCGGCCTATAGTGAAAGATGCCATCAATGTTGGGTAAAGTATATAAAAAAAAACTGAGGTAAATCAGGAAATGTGTATTAGATGAGACCAACGTTCAGTTTTTTAAAAATCTGAAGGTTGGACAAAAATGGGAAGACTGAGAAAGTAACAGAGTTCCACTGTTTTGAAGTGTTGGGAAAGGATGGTTGATGGTGTATGTTCACAGTTACTGTAGCGTTTGTGTGAAATGGTTTGCTTGACACCAGTTCTACAGTTGTATTGTTTACAGCCTAATCTAAACCCATTGTCAACACTGTCCCTAAGTGACAGACTAGAGGCGGGAGTCTCACTTCAGAGTCAGTTTGGATTTTACCTCTTTACACAAATTTCATGCCAATGTGAAGCTCCAAGCACTTAACACCAAGGTAATATTTTACTGTAAATACACTCTTAGGGTAAAATTAGAATCAGACCACTTAAGAGTAAAATCATGACCCATTTTTCACATGAAGGGTAGTGGAAATCTGGAGCCCTTTTCCCATGAGGCTGCGGATTCTGAGTCAATTTACGTTTTCAAGAATGGCATCAATAGATTTTTGTTAGGTAAGTGTATCAAGGGATATGGATCAAAGGTGGGTAAGTGGAGTAGAGGTAACTATCAGTCATGATTGAATTGAATGGCACAACAGGCTCAAGGGACTGAATGGCCTACTTCTGTTCTTAAGTTCCTAAGATTGTGTAATGGATTGTGATTTTAATACAGTAGGGAGGCTAGAAAATGTTCTCAAGCCCATCACTAAATTTTAAGGATAATTTCTACATTATATTCACAGGGATGTCTTTACAATTACTCAATGTCATATTTCCTTAGTCATAGGCTGTGTTAATATTGCCAAAAAGGAACAGTCTAAATTCTGACATACTTTTATATTGCTGCAATGCTACAGATTCATTTACAGCAAGGCTCACAGCAAGGAATGTTTTATACCTCATTTGCCAGAAAAGTACAAAGTAATTTTTGATCAAAGCTTGGCTGACCTATTGAGTTAGCTCATGACCCCAAAACTCAGCACATTATACTTAGTCATAGTTGTATACTCCTTGCAATAATTAGCAGGAGCAAGCATTGTCAAAGACATTAAACCCATATGTTTTCACATATTTTAACAACTTAAAATACTAGGAACAATTTAAGAGAAGTGCCTATTTGGAAAACACTGCTTAAAGAACGACTAAAGTCAGCTCTCCAATAACGTTGCTCTAACAAATAAAATGGATGCGGAACAAACTTAACATCTGGCCTTTTGGAGGCGACTTCTTAAAGATGTGCTGGACTTGTTATTGTTTCTTTTTTGTCTTCTTGGAAACTTCATTTGGAGATCAAGGCATCCAACAGTCACATTTTCCTGCAGTAGTTCAGTGGGCCTAAAGCAAGTGGCAGCTTCTTCCAGGCAGCTACAATGTGAGGACAGAGGAGTTCGGGAAGCACTGGCCACAATTCGAGTTCAAATCCATATCAAGCCGACAGGGCTATATTAAAATAACGGTACAGGTGGGAGATTACTGTTGTTTGTTGAGGACTTCTCAATGGGCAGATGTGGTCATCTACCTCTTAGTGCTGATCATAAAAAGCCTGTGGCAAATCCTCTGTGCTGCTTAACAGCTTCTTCAGTCATTTGAGGGTTTGTCTAGGTTTGCCAGATGTGATGTACCCCCTGAGAGAAACCTGTCTATGATCTGCTAGATATGGTTCAGTGTCTTCCTTTGAAGAGGTTATCCAGGAATGCCAATCTCCTTATACTTACCGAATTCAAAAGCACATCCATTCTCTAACCATTAAAGATGGAGGGCCAGAGGGGTGAGAGACAATCTGAGAGCAGCAACATTGGACAGAATCTTACCAGCTCTGAAAATGTTTTGCCGTTTGGGGCCATATGTAGGGACCAACCCCACAGGGACCGGAGGTACACACTGTGTCACGACCTTATGGGAGGTGGCCAATTAGCAGGCTGCCTCTGCATTCTCTTTCCAATTAAGAATAGTGGGCGGGTCACAGACACAGGAGAGCCAAGAAGAGGACTAGCAGAACTGGTCAGCTAGCCAGCAGCTCTACTGGGAGAGGTGGGTGGTGCAAGGGCAGCTCAGAATGGATGTGCAGTTGAAAGGCCCCAAGGCTTTATTAAAAAATGAAGGCCAAGTGCTGTCATGGGGAAGCCTCCAAAGGAATGTCTTTGGCTGTTGCTGTGCCCTTTTCAGCCATGTGGCTCTGTGCCATGGATGTCAGCCTTCGATTTCCCTCCTGTCTTGATGCCCTGTTGGGCTCCTGAAAAAGTAGGGGCCCACACAGCTCCCTCAAGGTCCCACTGCTGCACACAATCAAGGGCTAATTGTCCTTTAACATACCCTGATTGACTTCAGTTATGGGTGGACAGGTAGCTATTGCTGCAGGGATCCGCCTCTGAGAAAATCATTGGAGGGCGGGAACACACTGGGGAACCGACCTGATGGGCAGCATTACAAATTTCCATGCACCTCCCCCACCCCGCCCACCACCCCCTCTCCCCCCACCCCCTACAACCTCCAAAACTGCATCCCTGGGGCTGGTAAGATTCCACCCATCCAGTCAGGCACTCACCTACTCCATTTGATCTCTTCACATTAGTTCTTTGGTGTTCAGTGTTTGTCCCTTACTTATTCCCCCCCAACGGTCTTTGGAAATGCAGACAAATATGAAATCAATTGGCAACCTTTGTAAAGGTTCAACAATATTTGCCCACTATAGGTCACTTAGATTTAGATGGCTGCATCTCCTTCAATGTTATCATGATCTGCATATTAGTGAGATTCAGTTACCATCAACATAGACTTGCTTCCCACAAATCCCATTTGGAACAGGGAACTTATTTAAATTGTATTAAATTGCAGAATCCAGCAAATTCTGCTCTTAGAGTACCATCATGGTTTCCAAAGGCTGCTTTGATAGCCCGGTCAGCATTTTGCCAGCTTCACTAAAAGGCTCCACAAGTCTTTCAGATTTTGAGTGTTTCAGCAATCTTTTCCTAAATCTTTGAGAAACCTTTAACTCATGTACCAGAATGGCTCACTGGGTAAACATCTTGGCTTGTACAGTAACACTCATGCCAGATAGATTTGGATTTGATTCTTGGCCTGTGTTTAATTGGCTTGTAAGCCACTGTCATCCATGGCTCAATTGGTAGCTCCTTTGCCTCTGAGTCAGAAAGCTGTGCATTCAAATCCTCCTCCAGGGATGAGCACAAGAATTTAAGCTGACACTTCAGAGCAGTACTGAGGGAGCTTCTTGAGGGATTACAGGGTGCCATCTTTCAGATAAGACATTAAAACAAGCCCCGCTCTGCCCTCTGAAGTGGATGTAAAACATCCAGTATTTTACAGAAGAGCAGAGGACCAATATTACTAAGACAGTTAATTTCAGTATTGTTTATGGGGCCTTGCAGTGTGCAAATTAAAACCATAAGAGCAGAAGTAAGACCATTCAGCCCATCGAGTCTGGTCTGCCATTCAGTGAGATCATGACTGATCTGAAAATGCTGAATTTCACTTTCCTGCCTTTTTCCCATAACCCTTGATTCCCTTACTGATTAAAATGAGTTGCCATGCTTCCCTATCTTGCAGCAGTAACTAAACTTCCAAAGTATTACATTGGATGTGAAGCAGTTGGGGCACCCTGACGTTGTGGAAAGTATTATAGAAATGCAAGTTCTTTCTCACAATAGTCCTGCAATGAGGAGCTGATTGCTGTTAGTAACCCCTGATGGGTGTCAGACTTTGAGGTTAGCTGAAATGTCTTCTATAGCTACCATTGTGGCTTCACACATGAAGGTCATCCAACTGCGCACAGCACCAGAACCCTGCTGGCATTCATGGAACCAGGCCCTGGCATGAATTAGCCTCTTTAGCGAAGAAGGTCAAGAACGGGCAAAGAAAAAACTTTATCTTATTAATTTTGTCAGAACTTGAAGATGCAACTGTTCTAATAAGGCACAGTGGAATACCAACATGACTTTTTATTGCACATTTTCTTAAAGCTGTTCATTCAACTTATCTTCCCATTAAAAAGATAAATTTATATATGTTACTAATCAAGTCTATCAGCAATTTTTTTGGTGGTTATCATTTATATTAGTTACAAAAATATATTTCACAAAAAATAATCAGAAATTCATGGAAGATACTCTTTCTGGTTCCAGTGTATTCAGTAATGCTGGCAGAGTTATGGGTGATTCTGTTTTTAATTAAAAGGGATTTTTGAAGAAAACTGAATGTAATGGAAATATGATGAATAGTCTGTATACTGATGGAAACATTATATTTATGGAAACTTTAGACCACTGCTTTCATCTGACAGTGGCACTCAAAAAATTAACCCTTTTCAGATTGTGGCACACCAGAGAAACCTACTACCTTCTGAGCGAGCGGCATTTGGAGAGAGAGCTACAGCAGAAAAAAACCAAGGAGTTGCTAAACTACAGCCATCCTTTGCACCCTGTGGCTTATGTCATGGGCATATTGAAAACATGGATTGAGAAAATCCTATTTAACACATCGGCTTGTTCTTTTATACTCTCAGTGACTTCATGATGCACAGGACATTGATTTCAACTGTGTTAAAAATCAAAGGTGTGATTGTTAAATCAACGCCTAATGACGTTGAAGATCAGTTTATTGGTGAAGGTGTGTCATATGTCATTTATAACACTGATGTAAACAACAACTTCAGTCACAATAAGTATTAACAGTTGACATTACGGTGAAAAGCTTCTCTGCGATACGAGTAAGAAAATGGTAAATGTGTTCCTTATAAACTTAGTTACATTTTTACTATATTTAGGACAGAGGAAATCTTCCCTCTGTATTTTACTTGGAAGAGCAGAGAGTTTTTGTGCAAGTTTATCATGTAAAGTTGCATTCCAGTATAGTAAATCATTCCTACAGAGAGGGCTAGTTGGTACTGTGAGCACGGAATCCTGTGTGCTCAAAACAAGATAGGAGATAATTGCATTTTCATTGTAAATATTGAGGGCCAGGAAGGGTGATAACTTTAGAAAAGTTTACTCCCACTAAGGGAAATGAAAAGCATAAACCATTCTCAGTTTAGAGACAGTCTTAGTGAAGTGTGCATAGCATAATGACCAAAGTAACCATAGTGATTGCTGCCAGCTCAAACTGTTCCAGATGGGACCCGTAAACATCTTCCGGACATCCAAGTAGCCTGCATGCCAGCTCTTTGGAGATGTGGCCCGGTCCCGAATCTGCCACGTGTCTCCCACTGGCGTGGACCGAGAGTGTTTTTCTGACTTGCTGCCCATTTTGGGCGCAAGTCCAATTTCTCATCCGTTGTTTCAAAATACGAGCAAGCCTCCCTTGGTATTGTTATCGGGAGTAAGAAGCAACCTTGAATAGGCACCTGATTGTCAAACTTTATTTGGTTAACCAATATGGGAGTTTTCAATGTGTAAGTCACCCATTTAATTCTGGAAACAAGATTTGGCCATTTGTAGCAGAACAGTAGAGAAATCCATTTAAATAAATCAGGAAGAAAACGCGTCAATAGAAAAACCAGTAACTCACTCCTACCACCCAAAGGAATAAAACTTCTTGTAGTTGTATTATCTGGGACCATTGCAATTATCAGCTTCTGATTGACTGGGGTTGATGATACATTGCGTTTGTCTTTGACCTCTAGATATGGGGCTGAATTTTCCCCCCATCGGGGGGTTGTGTGGGGGCGGGCAGGAGCGAGTGCGATCCTGATCGGCACCCCCGATCGGGTGCGTGCCGCCATTTTATGTGGGTGGGCCAATTAAGGCCCACCCAGCGTGACGCACACCTGGAAGCGCTGAGCACTCCCTGCGCGGGCGGGGAGGGGGATTTGCCTGAGTCAGGGCCTGCGCCCTTTCGCCCTTTAGTTTAAGTTCTGAAAAATTTAATAAGGGAAAAAAAAGATTTTAAGGACAGTGTCACATGAGCTGGGATATGTCCATTAATTTTTTCAAAATGTTTTATTTAATTTATAAACCCTGGATGAGGTTTCATGAAAACCTTGAAGGCCACCTGGGATCTCCGCCTGCCCATCAACCTTAAGGTTGGACGGGCGGCATTCTTAACAACTTGAATTACTTTCTTAATGGCCTCAATAGGCCTTTGACAGTTCGGAGGGCGCACGCGTCGGTGAGCAGGCCCTGCCCATGCTCACTGACCTGAAAACTCTGCCCATGGGTTCAAATTCATCCCAGACTCTTGGGTGAGAATCTCCTCTATCTGTTGGCTATTGATATTCTCTGTGAAATTAGTTTGCGCTTTCAGACCTCAGTGACATGGACTCACAATTTAAAATTGCTTCTAATCTGACATTGCATCGACACTCTCATTCAGAGGGTGATAGAAAATAGTTACTGATGGGTTAGCCAAGTGCCCTATTCTTGGTTTATGTGTAAAAAAGAGAGTGGCGGGTGCGGGGGTGAGGGGTATGCGGGGTCGACAGAGGTTTGGAAAATCACACCTGAGAGTAGGTGGAGGAAAGAAATTGACCTTCAATAGTAGCAGACAATAGGGAGTCATCAATCCATTTTATATCCTGCCTGCTTTTCAGCCTGTTCAACCAAATGGAAAAGAACATTTGGCAGGGTGTGCTCTTCTCGGGAGGATTAAAGTGACGTGTTCTATCTAGTTGTGTTATACCTGGTCATGCTTGATGTTGGCACTCAGCATCTGAAGTAGAAAGCATTCCTTTCTAGTGTAATCGGAACATTTTTCCCTTTGGTAAGCAGAACATCCAAAGAGATTTAGTTACTTTTTTGGAATGAGTTCTAAATTATTCACTGTCTCCTCTCGGGGCACACAATGGCTGAGAAATTCCATTTACACCGAAGTAGGAATGTGACTGAGAGCCTTTATTGATGCCTTATAACTGTGAGGCCTTGGTATTCCACAGAGATGTGTGCACCAGTCTTGCTCTACTGTGATGGACAACCTAGCTCCCTGGAAAAGTCTGTCAGTTGCCTGACAAATTGATGCCCAGACAGCAGCATGGCCAACATTGCAGATATCTCTTTGCTGCCTGAAATGATGCTATGGTTCCAAAACTAGGTGTGGTCATAACCTTCACCATCTGGTCAAAGTGGGCAAATGACCATACTTGCTGGTCTTCATCTACCAGCTGGCACAAATCTCTTAATGCACCATTGCTAAAACCAGGGCCAGAATCTTTCACTTGGTGTGTGGGCACATGCCTGACCCACTCAAGCGTAAAATAGCGCACGATGATGTCGGGTAAGCATCCCAACGTCATTGCAGACTCGTGCGATATTTCGTTCGGCGGGCACGGAGCCATGCCCGCCATCAATTACGAGGCCAGTTAAGGTCATTAAAAAGGCAATTAAGCTGGATTTTATAAAACAAAAACAGAATTACCTGGAAAAACTCAGCAGGTCTGGCAGCATCGGCGGAGAAGAAAAGAGTTGATGTTTCGAGTCCTCATGACCCTTCGACAGAACAGAGTTCTGTCGAAGGGTCATGAGGACTCGAAACGTCAACTCTTTTCTTCTCCGCCGATGCTGCCAGACCTGCTGAATTTTTCCAGGTAATTCTGTTTTTGTTTTGGATTTCCAGCATCCGCAGTTTTTTTGTTTTTATAAGCTGGATTTTATGTTGCCTGTGCGATTTCGCGCTCATCAGACGGGCAAAACGGGCAGGCGGGCAGCCAACAATTTCAAAAACCTCATCTAAGGGCAGGATAAAAAGGGTCTGCAGCATTGCCAGTGTGAGTAGTGAGGAGTTTGGGAGATAGTTTGCTGCTGGTTGCTTATTGTTATTTGGCAGCTTCTTCTCTGCTCAGGGCTTCATTCTTAGCATTCCCAGCCTTCTTTTCAGGACTTATTGGTGTCCCCAAGGCCCACGGAGGATTCAAACCGTGTGGATCCTTCCAGGTATCAGACAGCCTTCCGTGACCCTGGTAATGGGGATTGTGGTCTCTGCTGGAGACACATCCTCTGAGGAGGAAGAGAGGGGCAGAAGGGAGAGGAGGCCAGGTGTCCCAATGCAGCTTCCAGGGGAGGGACCCGTGGGAGGAGAGGCGCAGGCACAAGAGGCGCAGGGCCAGCAGGTAGTCCAAGGCGGAAGGGGCTATAGAAGATGCCACTATCCTGCTGCCAGAGTTTACAGGCAGCAATGCAGCTTCCTCAATACGTCCAAGGTGCAATGCTAAAGGAGGCTCCACCTCTTAAGGGAGACAGTGACCTCCATTTATCAGACGATTGGGCCTGAGATCAGCTCTGACTGTGTGGGTGGACAGCCCACAGGTCACAGCTACCCTCAACTTCTATACCTCCGGCTCTTTCCAAGGCTCAGTGGGGGATCTGCGTGGAGTCTCCCAATCAGCTGTCCACAGTGGCATCAAGCTGGTGATAGAAGCTCTGTTCAGGCAGGTTCTGACCTTTATTCTTTACCGTACGGACGAGGCCAGCCAGGCTGAGCGAGCCAGAGGTTTTGCAGCAATTGCTGGGTTCCCCCATGTCCAGGCTGCCATCGACTGCACACATGTGGCCATCAAGGCACCAGCGGAAGGGCTTCCACTCGATGAACGTCCAGATAGTGTGTGACCACAGGATGCAGATTCTGCAAGTCTGTGCAAGGTATCCTGGCAGCTCCCAATACACGTACATCCTGAGACATTCCCAGATGCAGAGGCTCTTCAGTGCTTCAGCCCGACTGGATGGATGGCTGCTGGGTGACAAGAACTATCCGTTGAAAAGGTGGCTCATGACACCTCTCCGCCAGCCAAGAACAGAGGCAGAGAAGCGTTACAATACGAATCATGTCTCCACAAGGGTGGTTGTAGAGAGGACCATAGGTCTTACCAAGATGCACTTCCGATGCCTTCTGGACCATTCAGGAGGAGCACTACAATGCCCCAGAGCGGGTGTTACTGATAGCGGTTGCATACTGCTCTCCACAATCTGGAACTGGCAAGGGGGACCCACTGGAGGAAGAGGATCTTGATGCAGCTACACAGGCCACAGTGGTGAGTCAGTCATGGAGCACCATGAGGAGAACGCTGAGGGCATGGAGGCAGACCTCGGTAACCTCCAGGGAGGCAGGAACGCCAAGGATGCCTTGATTCAACGTTCCTTCAGCTAGGCTACTAAAGATCTGCTTCCACCTAATGCCAGGACTGCTGCCTCCATCCTGGATGTCTGAAATTACCCTTTCATTTGAACCCAAATTCCACTCAGTACCTGTGTAATAAAGTATTGAGCCACTCATGTCCAGCATTACATACTCAGGCCTGCAGAACCAAAGAAAATTTAATATTATTGTCACATTGAAAGCATAATGACACTACCATTACTGGTGTTGATGTCCACACCGGCAGACATATAAACCAAACATAAAAGACCCAGAAAATCACCTGTGAACTATCCCTCTTATGCTCATGGTGCCTTTAACTTATGTTTCCGAGTACCATGTCTTGGTGCCCCCGTCTGGCTGACACTGTCATTGGAGGCAGCCTGCTGACTCTGCTGTCTTGTTGGCCTTGATGACCTTGGAGGTCATTCTCTGGCCAGTGGAGTCTGTGCTGGCCCCGCCTGGGAGGGAGATTCAGTGCCATGGCTGGCATCTCACCATTCATCGCTGCCTCATCACATGCCAAGGAGGGGTGGAGGAGCTGTTGCCATCATCCAGAGCGCCCTGAGAGAAGCCTGCAGATATGACAAGCAGCTCGTGCACCAACATGAGGTTACTCTGGACTTCCTTGTTCGCCATTGATAGAAGGGCATCTAAGTGGGATATTGGGTGCCTCATCCATCTCCCACACTGGCACTGACCACCTGAGGTCATTGTCTGTGTGAGGGCTTGCAGATCCGCGCGCAACACCAGGAACCCTTCATTCTGTCCCTGGAGCTGCCTCTCTATGTGAGTCACCAACCTCTCAGTAGAGGAGACAGTTTAGAGGGTCATGCAGTGCTCATGCTCCACATGGACTCCTCCACAATGGAGACCATGGCCGCAGACCTTCATGGATCTCCACCGGATCCTCCCATCATCTGCCCCCTAATGGATGACTCCAGAGGCTCACCATCTGCCTTCGGCCCAGCTTCATCCTGGTCCCCAGCAGTCCTCTGACTGCCCTGGGCAACCTCTGCCTCCACCTGTACCTCAAACGAGTGTGGAGTGCCCTCACCAATGTGCACTGACATTCTAGCTGTTGATCTAATACCTGCCAAGGTGCTGGTATCTGCGCTGGTGCCTGGTTCAGAGAGTGGATGTGACATTGGCGCAAATGAAGCCTGGTGGTCCACCGGCATCAGGCTTGGCCCTTCGGGGCTCAGGGAGCGAGTGCGTGCTGGCAAATCTAAAAGGGAGAACAAGGACATGTCATTAATTAAAGTTATCACACTGTCACTGTGCATGCCAGGTGCCCTGGTGAGACAACTCCAGATTTGATGCTCCCATCAATGAAGAGACTACACCAGGATGGTTGCACAATCTGAAGCTCTCACCTTTGTGCGCTGCACCCTTACCTTCGTCTGACACTCCCACCTCTCCATGCCTGGTTGCACCTTTGTGACCTGAAAATGCATTGAGTGTGGTGGGTGGGGGGGCAGGGTTGGTGGTGGGGGTGCGGTAGGGGGGCAGAGGGTGTGGTAATATTTTTAATTTATTCATTCATGGGATGTGGGCGCCACTGGCAAGGCCAGGGTTGTCGTCAATATTGGCTGTTCCTCAATTTGAAGATGACATCGATTTAGGGAGTTTCTGCTATGGGTTTTCATGTAACAGAACAGGCTGATTCTCAAGGCCCAGGCCTTTGGGAACATAGGGCAGGTTGTCCCACAAGGTAGTGGGTTCCGGAGTGCAGAATTCACTTCTTTTTCTTTTTTTCTCTGCCACCGCTGTGCCTCAACATTAAGGTGTTTGGATTAGGGGGAGGCAGTGGTAAAGTGTTATTGTCACTGGCTAGTATTTCAGAGAACTAGAGTAATGTTCTGGGGACCTGGGTTCAAATCCCACCATAGCAGATGGTAGAATTTGAATTCAATAAAAAATCTGGAATTGAAAGTTTGATGATGACAATGAAACCATTGCTGATTGTTATAAAAACCCATCTGGTTCACTAATGTCCTTTAGGGGAGGGCAATCCTTACCTGGTCTGGCCTACATGTGACTCCAGACTCACAGCAATGTGGTTGACACTTAAATGCCCTCTGAACAAGGGCAAATAGGGATGGCAATGAATGCTGGCCTTGCCAGTGACACCCACATTGCATGAATGAATTCAAAGCTTGATGGATAAGTTGTCACTATTTTGAACAATTGGTAGCAAGTATCTATTGCCCTAATTGTCCTTCAGAAGGTGGAAGTGCTGCAGTCTGTGTGGTTTAGGTACACCCAGGTACTGTTAGGTGGGAAATTCCTGGATTTTGACTCAGTGGTGATGAATGGTAACGTGCTTCCACGTCAGGATAGTGTGCAACTTGAAAGAAAATTTGCAGGCGGTGGTGTTCCCATGCACCTGTTGCCCTTGTTCTTCTCTGGGAGGAACTCCTGCAGCGATGTCTTGGGACTAAGATGCTGGGTCTCCAAAAACCACAAACATCTTGCTTTGTGTTCTGTAGGAGTCCACCCAGTGGAGAGTTTTCCCCCTCATTCCCATTGACCTCAATTTTTCCAGGGCTCTTTGATGCCACACACAGTCAAATGCTGCCTTGATGTCAAGTTAACAAAGTAAGAGTGCATGCCTGAAGCCAGAAACTCTAGCTTTGACTCAGATTTATCTTGGGTTTAGTTCCAGAGGCAGCTTGCAAGTTTGGAGGATGCTGTCAAAGAAACATTGACGAATTGATGCAGAGCATCTTGTAGATGGCACACACTTTTGGCAAGGTGCACTAGTAGTGGAGGGATTTAAAGTGATGGGTGGGGTACCAATGTAGGCAGGTTGCTTTGTCCTGGACAGTGTCAAACTTCTTGAATGATGTTGGAGTTGCACTCATCCAGGCAAGTGGAGGGTATTCCTTCACACTCCTGACTTGTGCTTTATAGATGGTAGAAAGGCTTTGGGAAGTCAAGAGGTGGGTTACACACCACAGAATACCCAGCCTCTGATCAGCTGTTGTAGCTACTGTATTTAAGTGATAGGTCCAATTAGGTTTCTGGCCAATGGTAACCGCCAAGGTGTTAATGGTGAGGAATTTGGCGATGATAATGTCGTTAAATGTCAAGGGGAGATGATCATTGCTTGTGTGACGTCTTGCTGCATATGAGGAGTATCTGAGGAGTCACAACATTGTGCAATCGTCAGTGAAAATCCCCTCTTCTGACTTTATGGTGGAAGAAAGGTCATTGATGAAGCAGCTGAAGATGTTGGGCCTGAGACAAAACCTTGAGGAACTCCTGCAGCGATGTCTTGGGACTAAGATGCTGGGTCTCCAAAAACCACAAACATCTTGCTTTGTGTTCTGTAGGAGTCCACCCAGTGGAGAGTTTTCCCCCTCACTCCCATTGACCTCAATTTTTCCAGGGCTCTTTGATGCCACACACAGTCAAATGCTGCCTTGATGTCAAGTTAACAGAGTAAGAGTGCATGCCTGAAGTCAGAAGCTCTAGCTTTGACTCAGATTTATCTTGGGTTTGGTTCCAGAGGCAGCTGGCAAGTTTGAAGACAACTGATTGATTCAGTGGCTCTCAGCTAGGTGTGGGAGAGGATAGTGGATTGGAAGGGCTGGGGAGACTAGCCAATCCGGCAGTGGCCCGCAGTACTGCTGTCAAGCCGAGAGAAGCACTGCTTCCCTAACTCCACACAAAAGTGATGTCCTCCTTTACGGTGGCCAAATGCTCAGTCTTGACAAATTGCCAGGAAAAATAGGTGTCAGGCCACTCATTAGCTCATGGAAGGGGCCTAAAGCCTGTTTTTGGTGGCCACTAGGGTTGCCTGAATATCAACTGATCCAATTGGGCAAGATATACATTTGAGATGTAGGAGACAGCAGGGTGATATTTTGCACCAATTCTCCGCCCAAAAAAATGGACATGGTGGCATCCATGTTCTCCTCATGAGGTATTCCTTAGAAAATTAATTTCAAGTGCATCCTGATTGTAGCTGCTAGAATTTGGTGCAGCAGTGCCACTATAGCCATCATTTCAATTTATTTAAATAAGCTCTATGGGACCATAGCACCGAGTCCCAAATGCGCTCAGGATTCAAGTATACCAACCTTGGGGTGGAAAACCAGCAGAAATAGCTGCTGTCCTAATTTTCAACCCAGTACATTGAGTTCCCTCAGTTTAAGAATCTAGAAATGGCAAAATTCATCGAATTGTAGAATGGTTAAAAAGGAGGCCATTTGACCCATCATGCCTAAACTGGTTATTTGCAACAGCAACTCAGCTAGTCCCATTCCCCCACCATTTCCCTGTGGTCCTGCAATTATTTTTTCTTCAGGTATTTATCCAATTTTGAAAGCCCCCGTTTGTAGCTGCCTCCACCACACACTCAGGTAGCGCTGTTCAGATCCCAGCCATTCATCTCACCTTTGCTTCTTTTGCCAATCACCTTAAATCTGTATTCTCTGGTTCTCAACCCTTCTGCCTATGGGAGCAGTTTCTCTCTTTCTACTCTGTCTAAACCCCACATCGTTTTCAACACCTCTATCAAATCTCCACTCAACCTTCTTTAAGGTGAACAGCCCCATCTTCTCCAATGTGTCTATGTAACTGAAGTCCCTCGTTCCTGAAACCATTCTTGTAAAGCTTTACTGCACCCGCTCTAATGCCTTCACATCCTTCCCAAAGTGTGATGCCCAAAATTAGATACAATACTCCAGTTGAGGCCGAAGCAGTGTCTTATAGAAAAAGTGCAGAGGAGATTCACCAGAATGTTGCCTGGGAGGAGAGGTTGGATAGACATGGGTTGTTTTCATTGGAGCAGAGAAGACTGAGGGGGTGACCTGATCGAGATGTACAAGATTATGAGGGGAATGGACAGGGTGGATAGGGAGCAGCTGTTCCCCTTAGTTGAAGGGTCAGTCACGAGGGGGCATAAGTTCAAGGTGAGGGGCAGGAGGTTTAGGGGGGATGTGAGGAAAAACTTTTTTACCCAGAGGGCGGTGATGGTCTGGAATTCACTGCCTGGGAGGGTGGTGGAGGCGGGTTGCCTCACATCCTTTAAAAAGTACCTGGATGAGCACTTGGCACGTCATAACATTCAAGGCTATGGGCCAAGTGCTGGTAAATGGGATTAGGTAGGTACATCATGTGTTTTTCACGTGTCGGTGCAGACTCGATGGGCCGAAGGGCCTCTTCTGCACTATGTGATTCTGTGATTCTATGATTCTGTGATTCAAGGCTAATACCTTTTTCTTTCCGATCTTTTCCTTCACTGGTATCCATTTCCATGACAGTTGAGGTACTTCCCAGTTCCTGGCTGATTCAGCAAACACATATACCTGGATGTACCTGGATCTGCTCATGGGTTTCCCACAGTACGTTGCCTGAGTTTAAGAAGAATGGAACATCAAATCTGTGCACCAATCCTCAATGACATTGCACCTTGCTGCTTCAGCCAAATATTGTAATACAAGAGGCAGAACCGCCTGAGAGTTAAGTAGCGCGTGATGATTTCGGGCAAGCATCCCGATGTCATCGCACACTTGCACGATATTTCAGATGGCGGGCATGGGCTAAACTCAAAAGCGCGCTTGCCAACAATTAAATTAAGCCCATTAACGGCGCAATTAGTGGAGATTTTTCATTGCCCGTCCAATGTTACGGTTGGCAGGTGGTGAATCGGCCAGGCGGCCTTTACATTTTTCAGGAAACCTCATCCAAGGGCGGGATGAGGTTTCCGTTATTAAATTTTTTAAAAATTAAGATGTATGGACAGAATTTTCAACGTGCCTATGTTCAGTTGACTGATTCTGATTGGTGGGCATTTTTTGGAGGATTTTAAAAACCTTTTTTAATGCTTTTAAATTCTTCAGCTCCCTGAGGCCGCTCTCTTCCTTCAAGGAGCTTTCCTTCCTCGCTCCCCCAAGCCCCCGCCCTCCTCCCGCCCCCACCCCCGCAGCACTGAGCTTCTCATCTTCACGCTGGCCGGCCGTTAATTGGCCAGCCAACGTGAAATCACGGCCGGGGGCCGATTGCAGTCGGGGGGGGCGGCTCCTGAGCCCGCCGATCGCGGGCGCCCGCTGAACTAAAAATCCTGCCTGCTGTTCCGGCAGGGCAGCTTGCTATTGGCCAATAAGTTGATATGATAGTGTGCAGGAAACAAGAGGAGGTAACTCATTTATATTAATTTTAAGGTAATTGGCAAAACAGCTGGGGGGAAGATGAGGAGATATCCAGCAAGTTGTTATGATGAATGCCTGAAAGGGTGGCGGAAACAGATTTAATAGTTATTCTCAGCAGGGAAGTGGAACTTAAGAGGAAAGATTTTCAGGGCTATGGGCAAAGAGTAGGGAAGTGAGACTAAGTCACTAGCTCTCTCAAAAAGCCAGCACAGTCACGATGGTTCAAATCTGCCTCCTTCTGTGCTGTATGATCTATGATTCTAAGTTATTTTAATCTTCTGCAAGCAAACAACATCTTCCTGCAGCAGAAATAATTAGGTATGTTATTGCATTTGATTGCTGCAGGGGCATGTAGCATTTTATAACAATGAGTCACCTGTTTTCTTCGTCTGTATTAACTTGACTTTGTTTTATTCAGACATTTCCATCTAAACCAGGGGGTAATGATAGGATTTACTCCGAGTGAGTCAGGCTCTGAGTGAGGTTTTGACAATCCTTATTGCGCATAGACAGACATCAGAAGATAATAAGCTCTGTGTCAGGAGGCAATGATTAGATCTTACAAAAGAGATTGATGGTGTCGCAAAGTTTGGCGCTGAGAAACACAGAAACAGGAATAGGCCATTCAAATTCGATCATGTTTGATCTGTATCTCAGCTCCATTTACTCACCTTTGTTCCACACCTTTTGCTAATCTTAACTAACAAAACCCTTTTTGAGTTCTGACCCGAAAAGTCAACTCTGTTTCTTTCTCCACAGATGCTGCCTGACCTGCTGAATATTTCTCCAATTTTCTGTTCTGAAAGAAGACCTATCATTCTCAGCATTGAAAATTTCAATTGACTTCACATCCAAGCCTTTTTGTGGGAGGAGCTTCGTATTTCTACCAGCCTGTGTAATAAAAAGTGCTTCTTGATCTCATTCCTAAAAAGTCTGGCCTGAACTTTATGCCCTCGTCTTCTGAAAACGCCAGCAAAGGAAATAGTTTCTCACATATCGAAACCAGCAAAGTCCGTAATAATTTTAAAGATCTTGATTATACCTCCTCGGAACCTTCTGTACTCAGAAAACAGGCCATGTTTATGCAGCCTCTCCCCGTAATTGAGCCTTTAAGGCCTGGTATTATTCTGGTGGATCTGCCCTGCACCCCTTTCAAGGCTGATAAACCTGTCCTGACGTTCAGTAACCAAAGTCAAAGGCAGTACAGCAGATGATCTGGCCAACTGCAACATCACTTCCTTGCTTTTGAATTCCGATTGCTTTGAGATAAAGGCCATGAGACATTTTTGATTACTTCCTGTACCTGTTGCACTGGGTTTTAGTGGGTTGTTCAGCCCATCAATCCCATTCCTTTGAAACATCATGAAAAAGTTGCTCTTGTGGACTCGACAAAAATCTACCCAATCTGTGAAATCTGTCACCTTCTTGGTGCTTTGATCTCTGTCTATGCTTCAGGCTTTGACATGAACACTTGGGGGTGATTTTCAGCAGTACACATGTGCTAAAGAACCTCCACCATGACCAAGATGGAGTGTTAAAGCTGAAATGCTGGTTTCACCCATGTTTAGTGCAAGATGCCATCTTGGTCAAGAAGTTGAAGGCTGCACTATGGGATGGCTGCTCAGAGGCTCCTTAAGGAAAACCACTTCAAATGCCCACCAGTGTTTATTAAGGAGGCTACATGGCATTTTGGTAGCTAGCACTTGTCCTAATGCCCTCTCCTAACTGTTACCAGTTGTTTGTGAGTAAACAAGGGCCGGAATCCTCTGCTCCCATTGGTGGCAGCTGCTGTGGTGAGAAGACCAAAAATCGGTTTTACGCCATCCTGAAACCAGTTTGCGATCGTCCGCTCCGTCCATCAATGGTGTCCATGTTTCACACCATCCAATGTTGGGAACTTAACGTTAATGCATTTGCATCTCATCACTGTGGCCACGCGCTGGAATCAACCCCCCATTTCAAATGTATCTCCCACGTCAGTGTGACTTCAGAACGGTGTGATTTACGACTGCCTTTAAAAAGCTGAACTTCGAGGGGGACTTGGAGGTCAGTGCACACAACCTTGTGCAGCACCCATGAGGACTGCCCATAAAGTCCACAATAATAACAAGGAAGAAGCACGATACATTCGGGTTGGGGGGTGGGGCGGGGGGGGGGGGGGGGGGGGGGGGGGCGTTGGTGGTGGGGGTGTAGGGGGGGAGGAGTTGGTGGTTGCACAGGCAGGTTACTTTTTCCTGGCTGGCTTTCAGTGCGGAGCTGGGGCAAGGACTGCAGTGCAGGTGGGAATTGGGGGGGGGAGGAGGTGGGGGGGAGTGTGGGCAAGACAGCACAGGCCGATGGAAGTACACAAGCACACGCTGGCGGGGTTGGGGGTGGGCGTGGTGTGAGGAGGACAGAATTGGTCAGTCACTTGGAAAAGCAGCTCATAAGTGAGAATCTTCCTCAGCTGAGACCATTCAGCCACAGCTCCATTGACACGCTGGGAGACGGGCCTCTGAAGCTTTTCTGCCCACTCAGGCAATGCAGAAGCATGAATGTGTCACCAAATGCTCCGGAACCTTATACCCCTCGGGCACAGACTGCGAATTAACGTGGATTTTAGGGGGCAACAGAGCAATTGGACGACTGGGCAAGTTGTAGAATCTCCTTGTGAAAGGTGGCCATGGCGCAGTCACTGGTGGAGGTGCTCACAGCCCCTTGCAATGTCTATATGTGGACCAGCATCCATCATGGTTCAAGCTAACAGTGCAGCCTTGCAGCGCAGGTTAGGAGAATGCCTGCGCCTCAGCTGCTGCCAATTGGTCAAGTGGCATGGGGCGATGGTGCGTTGGGTTTTGGACAGCCATGAAGCGCACTACATAACCCTCTGTAGCATACATGAAGGAGCCTTGAGACTTAACCAAGAGAGGCTCTTAGGACACTTATGCTAATCCACACATCTATCTCTTTGATCCTGCAGGAGGAGAGCAGCAGGATCATGGACCCTGGTGATTTAGCACTATGCCTCATGGCTCACAGGAAACAGAGAAGAAGGAGAAGTGTGTAACAGAGGCATCTGGTTCACCAATGGGAGGGGCACGTCCCTCAAGATGAAGGTGTGGCAAGGCCTGCTGCACACACAGCTGAAGATCCACAGCGAGACATTGCTGTAGGTGCCTCACTAGAACCAGGGTCTATAGATGGCACTTGTCATTCCTGTAGATGACTGAGAACCAGTGTCGCCAAAGATTACACATCTCTAGGGACCTGGTCGGTCACACATGCCACCTGCTGCAGGATTTGGTGCCACCGGGACATGGAGGACATCCACTGCCAGTGTCCATGAAAGTGACCACGGCTCTCAATTTTTATGCCAGTGGCTCCTTCCAGGGCTCCACAAGTGGCCTGTGTGGGATCTCACAACACTCCATCCAAAAGTATATCCAGAGGGTCACAGATGCCATCATCACAAAGGCACAGAACTTTGTGCATTTCGACCGGGATCAGGCAAGCAAGAAATCAAGAGCACTGGGATTTGCACAGATCTCTGGTTCTCCACAGGTGCAGGGCGCCGTCGACTGCACTCATGTGGCGCTTAGATCTCCGTGGCAACAAGCAGTCAACTACATCAACCACAAGGGCTTCCACTCACTGAATGTTCAACTGGTCTGCGACCACCACAAACACATCCTGCAGGTCTGCGAACGATTCCCAGCGAGCATCCACAACTCCTATATCCTTAGCAGGTCTCAGATCTCTGACAGCTTCCAGGGTCCACAGAGGCTGCAAGGTTGACTCCTCAGGGACAAGGTCTACCCACAGAGGATGTGGCTGATGGCACCTGTGTGGCGGCCTCAGACTGCGGCAGAGCAATGGTATAACGTGGCTCATGCCACAACCCAAACATTGGTGGAGCAAATGATAGGCATCTTGAAAATGAGGTTCTGGTGCCTCCACTGGTCCAGTGGAGCACTGCAGTACAGTCCCCAGAGGATGTCACACATCATCGTAGCTTGCAGTGTGCTACACAAACTGGCGCTGCAACAGTGGGGAGGACCTGGCTGAGGAGGAGATGGAAGAGCGGCACATCTCCTCTGACGAGGAGGACGTTGAAGATGATGAGGGTGATGGGGTCGTCAAAGGCGAGGATGCTAACGATGAGGCCATTGCACTGGCCAGATGAGGCAGGCACGTCCAGGAGGCCCTTATAGCGGCAAGATTCATGGAAGATGATGAGGAGATGCAGTGAGGACAGTCCTGACATCCTCACCTTGCATCCGTTAACGTTTGATTCCTGTGTGGCTGATGGCAGCACACATACCCTCAGTGATCATGCTCATGTCATGGAGACGAAGCAGAGGCCCTAATAGTCGCTAGCTTCCAGGAGGATGATGATGACATGCAGTGAAGACACTCCATAGATCTTCGTATTGCCCCTGTTGACGTCTGACTCCTGTCTGGCTAAGGGCAGCTTGCTTGCCCCTGTGATCAATGTCATATCATGGAGATGCTATGAGACGCCAAATCATTCAAAAAAAGCATCCCAGAAATTGCAAGTACTTCAACTCTAATTAAACACAAAAGCAACAGTCCAACATGAGGTTACTTTCCAAACATTTTCGCAAAGCACAATTCCTGGAGTTTTAAATGGTGAGGTCGGTGACGATGTGCAAGAATCAGATTTAGATGTTCGGCATCAGTTCAAAACAAAGTAGATTCGGACAGGTTAGTTTTCTCAGTAAAATGCAAACAGCTGCCACCTTAGCTGAAACTTTACAAGCACCTGATCCTTTTGCAGCCTTCGGCGCCTGTCCCCTTCAGGAGCACACCGTCACCGGACACAGATGCTGAAGGGATGGGGGCCAGCCCCACCTCAAAGGTGCTGAGAGCACACAGAGAAAATGATGGAACTCTGTGACACCTGCCCACGACATTCTGGCAGCAATGACTAGCACCATCAAGGTGCAGGCACCAGTAATCTGCCCAGTGAGTGTGAGGCTGGGCCATCAGTTTGGTCAGAAGGTTACACACTGCACAGGGAAGAGGCCCTGGACGGAGACACCTGCCTTTATCTTGTGCAAGAACCAAGGTTTCACATCTGAGTGACATGGACACTGCTCATCAGCACAAGGAGCCATAGGCAGGGAGACATTCTTGAGAGTTTCTTTACAATAGTGAACATTTTGTACAAGTGATTAACACCCATGCCCAGGCTGTGCAATTACATCTTCTTAATCTTCCTAACCCTGCCTCTACGTCTTGGTGCTCCCCCAACATCCACAGTGGAGGCAGAGTCAGCTACACCCTGTTGTCTGTGATGATGTTGGATGAAGTCCTTTGGAGTTCTGAGACCTGGAGGGGCCCCAGCCTGCTTTGGGTATCCTGCTGTGGGCCAGGTGCACCCTCCTCGGCCTGTGGAGCTGGAGATGATGGGGTCACAGGAAGAAGAGATTTGGACTGGCTGGACATTCCCGGAGTCACCTGGGTGGACAGCCCCAGGGTGCCAAGCTGCTGATTGCCCTCCCTATGGGTGCCCAAGGGCCCCTGGCTGACTCCTTGAGGTGAAGGAGAAGCTGGAGTGAGATTGTGCTGCCCCGCACCCCTGTCATGTTGACACTGTTGGATCCAACTATGGCGTCAGTGATGGAGTTCAACCCACGCAGCATTGCAGGACTGGACCAAGGTCTCCATGGTGCCTCCATCCTGCCAGCTGATCTCGCTGCATCAGCATGCCGACGCTATCACCTCAGACTGAAGGCAGATGGACTCCTCCTTTGTCCCTTGCAATCTGAGGAGTGCACCAGACATCCCTTCCTGATGTTCCCATGAGTGTCTTTGCAGCTCCACCAACTGATTGAGGACTGAGTCCAGGGGCTCATCATCTGACTCAGACTCAGCAGATTCCTTGCCTCCAGCAGTCCTCTGAGTGCCGGTGACCAAGGAGGTCCCTGCATCTGCCTGCTGTGGAACGGATTGTGTGCTGTACTCACCAGATTGTGATTCCGAGGCTGCTCTACATCTAGGCCCCACCAAGGTGTGTGTCACTGCACTGGTGGAGGGTGTGGGTGAGCGCCGTGATGGGTCTTCAACGGTGCTGCCCTCAGGGTCTTCATCTGAGATGCTCTCGCCACTGGAGGTGGAGTCAAGGTTGCCTGATTGTGATGTAGCAGATGTGCCTATGAGAGAAAGCGGAGATTATTAGTGATTGGCAACCGTGTTACACACGGAACAGTGGACTCAGAGTACTACTGACAGAAGGATGATGTGGCACAGCATCCACATGTGGGTGCTTGCCGCTGACCTCACTGTTGTCACAGGAACGGTCCACATCCTCTCCAGCTAGCTCCAATGTGCGACTCTCGAAGGGAGTGTGGACCTTGATGCCCAGCACTCCATCCCCGGTCTGGGACCTATCCGTTTTATTGTGCATGATCTTGTCCTGCATAAAGGCAGATGGACAAAGTGTGAGTAAGGCACATGCCAGACCAAATGAGAAGGATGCCAGGCGTGCGCATGCGCTCAGTGGAGCCATGGATGATGTTAGGAAGCAATCTCCAGAGGAGATGAGGCCAGATTGAGATGTGAGGGTGTGTGCAGGAGAGTGAGTGGTGATGTCCCTTGAGCTGGCAGTGAGCGAGATGTCAGTGAATGTGTGATGGGCTTGTGAGTTGAGAGTGATGAAGTAGTTGACTCACCCTGGCGGCACAGATGAGATCATTCATCATCTTTCCGCACTGGATGGCCGACCTCTTGTGTGCAGCGTTGGCACTGACCACCTCTGCCACCACCTCTCAAGCCGGAGTGGCGAGGCTGATGGGCCTCCTGCAGCCAGAGTGGGGGTAGAGGACATTGCAACGAGCCTCCATGGTGTCCAAAGGGCGTCCCAGGGATGTGTCACTGAATCAGGGGGGACCAAGTCTTCACCGGAGCAGTTCTGGGCTGCAAGCATTGAGAAGTGCGCATGCCTGCAGTTTAGATATGGCGCCCAGAGTGACAAAGCGACAAGGTAATGGCTTGGCAGGCAAATCGGAGGCCGGCTCCTAGTGATCTGGTGTGTTTCCCGTGACTGCATAATTTATGAGGTGGGAAGGGGATGATCCAGCGCAAAAATCCTGTCATTGTGGCTGGCGGGTAAAACACTGTTTCTCACGCCTGCTACTGCATTGAGTGCAAATCTGGGGTGAATCTGCCCAAGGTGTTGATGCACTGCTTAAAGGGATACTCACTATTTCATGCTCTTTGTTGCTGGAGCTGTGAAGAGGATCTCTGAAACACAGAGAGGGACTTTCTGGGGCATTACCAATACTCTAGCAACATTTATTACACAAATCCTCTGAGGATTGTACCTAAAAAGAATAAGTGCTGTGCTACTCCATCTTTTAGGAGTTACTGGGAGAAAAGGAGTGCTTGATCATGAGCATTTGCCCAGGGACAACGTTGATTTTGTGGAGGAGTAGGAGGAGGATATGAGGCCAGGTGGAGCAGAACAGAGGGTCAGGAGGGTGAGGTGGTGTCTTTCCCCACGGCAGCTCCAGGATATCTCTCCTCCTCTGGATCTCTTCCACCAGGACTTCCAGTGCTATGTCTGAGAACCTGTGCACCCTCTGAGTCATTGTGCAACATGATGCTGTGTGCCAGTCAGAGCACTCCACACCCATGTGGAGTGGGTGCGAGGAGCCCACAAATACTGCTCCACAAAAATTGCGGCTAATCAGCGTTCGAGTGCTTGACCTGCAAGTGTCTCTTTAGCACCTACAGGCATGTTCAAGTTATGACAATCAGCAATATGACCAAAACTGTGCACTAAATTCAGACTGTCAAACTGGCGTGTCTTATGAGCACTGCACCTGTTTGACACCTGTTTGTACTCTTTGCCCAAAGAACACCCTTGAGGTCTTCATAATGAATATTTACTGATGGTCTTGGTTCTGCAGCTCCAAGTCCCATCTATATATCAGAGTTCAATTGTCAATAATCAATAAATATTTGACAATGGCCACTTCAGAAACAAGATTTAACTATTCAAGGCCCAATATACAATTTCACATTAAATCCCAAATAAACATTCTGCAAAAAACAAAAGTGCTGATTTGGTCTGATCCAATCAAATTGTGCTTGGTTTGCATTTCCCCTCATTACTCATGTAAAACACAGAAACAGTTAAATCAGCCTGACTGATCCATTGCTGGTGTACTGCTCCACATGACCCTACTCTCACTCCTCTTCATCTAACTATATCTGAATAACCTTGTATTCCTTTCTCCGTTACATATTTATCTAGTTTCCAGCATCTATGCTATTTACCGCAACTGCTCCTTGTGGTAGTGAGTTTAACCTATGAACCACTCTCTGTGTAAAGAAGTTTCTCTTGAAATCAGTATTAGATTTATTAGTGACTATCTTATATTTATATCGCCTAGTTTTGGGCTCCCCACAAATAGAATTATCTACTCTATGTTGAACCTGTGAACCCTTAATTGGAAAGATCTCTATCAGGTCGTTGCTCAGCCTCCTTCTTTCTAGAGAAAAACCACCCCAGCCAGTTCAACCTTGCCTAAATGATTTAATTTTTCACCGCTGGTATCATCCCTGTAAATCATTTTTGCATCTTCTCCACTGTTGCTACATGCTTTCCTATGACAGAGGCCAGAGCTGTGCACAGTATTCTATTTTCTTCTCACTGTGGAGGTTTGGGTTTGAGTCACCTTGGAAATCCCCCACAATCTATGTAAAGAAGCATGCTTAATCTGCGCTCCCAGGCTGCTGACTGGAATGCCCCATTAGGGAAAATACAGATGTCATCATATCATATGAATGTATGATTTTGTTGACTAAGTTGTTGTAGAATATTTCTGTTAGAAGGAGCACTAAAGCCAAGAGCTGTCCTCCCCAACAGAGTTGTTGACTACAGGACCTCATGAAGCAGGTTAAAAAAGTACATATGGATACGAACAAAGGAGCTAGAGGATGAGTAGGCCGTTCGGCCCCTTGAGCCTACCCTGCCATTTGATAAGAGCATGGCTGATCTGATTGTAGCCTGAGCCCTACTTTCTTGTCTACCCCCTATAATCCTTGACACTATTGCCAATCAAGAATCTAACTAACTCAACCTTAAAAATATTCAATGACCCTGCCTCCACCTGCACTGGCCCCTTGGGGAAGAAAATTCCACAGACTAACGATTCTCTGAGAGAACAAGATTCTCTTCATCTTTATCTTAAGTGGGAGACCTCTTATTTTTAAACAGTATTGTCAGTCTCTCCCATAAGGGGAATCATCTTCTCAGCATCCACTCTGTCACGTCCACTCAGAATCTTGTATGTTTCACCTCTCATTCTTCTAAACTCCACTGGATACAGACCCAACCTGTCCAACCTTCAGTCATAAGATAACCCCTTCATCCCACAAATTAGTCAAGTGATCCTTCTCTGAAAACTAACTTGTAAACTAAAGGGGGAATTAATAGGTCCATCGTTGTAGTAGAGGGTTAACAAATATTTTGCAAAACTACATTTAATAATACCATCTCCTTGCCTTGTGCCATCATCTCTTTTGTGTTTTAATCTCTCTTGCCTTCCACCCCATCACAGGCGCTCTCTCTTGTCCTCTTCTTCCCTCTCTCCTTTCCCTGTCCCTGTACTTAAAATCTTTAACCATCTCTTTTTTCAGTCCTGCTGATAGGTCAACGACTTGAAATCTGAACTCTGTCTCCACTAACCCTGAGTATTTGCAGCATTTACTATTTTTATTTTACATTTCCAGCATCTGCAGTATTTTGCTTTTATATGTTTAACATTAGTTTCCAATGAGATTCTGACCACAATTGCTGTTCTTTTCCATATTTTTTTAAAAAGAGTGTTTTCCATTCTTTGAGCCCGTTATGGAATATTTATAATGTTAGAGCACTCTGTGTTACATCTAGACAAGAGTTACTGCATAGGTCTAGCTCCAAGGTACCTTGACCAAATCACCATTCTAATGTGGCTTCTCTCCCATCACGACAGTCGATATGGAGCAAGACTTCCATCACATACGAGCAGCTACATGCAGTCTCAAAACTCGAAAATGCTTTCTCTAGCAGATTGCACTTGAGTGATATTGTCATACAATGGACTGAACACACTAGAAAACCATGTCAAAATTAGGTAAAGAGTGGAGTTCAAAAAAGTATTAAATATACAAATGATCTGAGAAGTTTAATTCTTATGATGAATGTGGTGGGGCAAAAATGCAGGACCTGACCTATAATTTCCCCACCAGCTTTCTGTGCATATGTCACCTCTTGCCAGAGACCCTGTTAACCCCACACGCAACAGCTTAAACTCGCCCGTGTCACCTCTTGCCCCTAACATTGGCTACAGTGGAGAGGTTTGAATGTCCTTCAAACGCAGTTCAACTTCTGCTGGTCTGCTCTCTGCTTGACGGTAGTCCCATTGGAAAATGGTGGCTCAGATAGGTGAATGAATTTGTGAATTTGAACAAGGAAGATAATGAATACAAATGTGCTTAGACACGAAGAATGCTGAAGTTTGTTTTTAAAATCAGAGCAGAAAAAACGCAAATTCAGGGCAGTGCAGGCCAACATGCTGCATGTGGTGTTTGGAGGAGCAATCCTGCTTTTTTTAGGAGGATGTGGTTGATGAAGGGGAGGGGGTGGTTGGTGATGGGGAGGGGGTGGTTGGTGACAGGGAGGGGGCGGTTGGTGACGGGGAGGGGGTGGTTGGTGACGGGGAGGGGGTGGTTGGTGACGGGGAGGGGGTGGTTGGTGACGGGGAGATGATGGTTGGTGACGGGGAGGGGTGGTTGGTGACGGGGAGGGGGTGGTTGGTGACGGGGTGGGGGTGGTTGGTGACGGGGAGGGGCAGTTGGTGATGGGGAGGGGGTGGTTGGTGACGGGGAGGGGGTGGTTGGTGACGGGGAGGGGGTGGTTGGTGATGGGGAGGGGTTGGTTGGTGACGGGGAGGGGGTGGTTGGTGACGGGGAGGGGGTGGTTGGTGACGGGGAGGGGGTGGTTGGTGACGGGGAGCGGGTGGTTGGTGACGGGGAGGGGGTGGTTGGTGAAGGGGAGGGGGTGGTTGATGAAGGGGAGGGGGTGGTTGGTGACGGAGAAGGGGTGGTTGATGATGGGGAGGGGGTGGTTGGTGACGGGGAGGGGGTGGTTGATGAAGGGGAGGGGGTGGTTGGTGACGGGGAGGGGGTGGTTGGTGACGGGGAGGGGGCGGTTGGTGACGGGGAGGGGGCGGTTGGTGACGGGGAGGGGGTGGTTGGTGACGGGGAGGGGGTGATTAGTGACAGTGAGGGGGTTTTTGGTGACGGGGAGGGGGTGGTTGATGATGGGGAGGGGGTGGTTGGTGACGGGGAGGGGGCGGTTGATGAAGGGGAGGGGGTGGTTGGGGGACGGGGTGGTTGATGAAGGGGAGGGGGTGGTTGGTGACGGGGACGGGGTGGTTGATGAAGGGGAGGGGGTGGTTGATGAAGGGGAGGGGGCGGTTGATGATGGGGAGGGGGTGTTTGGTGACGGGGAGGGGATGGTTGGTGACGGGGAGGGGGTGATTGGTGACGGGGAGGGGATGGTTGATGAAGGGGAGGGGGTGGTTGGTGACGGGGAGGGGGTGGTTGATGAAGGGGAGGGGGCGGTTGATGATGGGGAGGGGGTGGTTGGTGACGGGGAGGGGGTGGTTGATGAAGGGGAGGGGGCGGTTGATGATGGGGAGGGGGTGGTTGGTGACGGGAAGGGGGTGATTAGTGACAGTGAGGGGGCGGTTGGTGACGGGGAGGGGGTGGTTGATGATGGGGAGGGGGTGGTTGGTGACGGGGAGGGGGTGGTTGGTGACGGGGAGGGGGTGATTGGTGACGGGGAGGGGATGGTTGATGAAGGGGAGGGGGTGGTTGGTGACGGGGAGGGGGTGGTTGATGAAGGGGAGGGGGTGGTTGATGAAGGGGAGGGGGCGGTTGATGATGGGGAGGGGGTGGTTGGTGACGGGGAGGGGGTGGTTGGTGACGGGGAGGGGGTGGTTGGTGACGGGGAGGGGGTGGTTGGTGACGGGGAGGGGGTGATTGGTGACGGGGAGGGGATGGTTGATGAAGGGGAGGGGGTGGTTGGTGACGGGGAGGGGGTGGTTGATGAAGGGGAGGGGGTGGTTGGTGACGGGGAGAGGGTGGTTGGTGACGGGGAGAGGGTGGCTGATGATGGGGAGTGGTTGGTTGATGATGGGGAGTGGTTGGTTCATGCTGGGGAGGGGGTGGTTGATGATGGGGAGGGGGTGGTTGATGATGGGGAGTGGGTGGTTGATGATGGGGAGGGGGTGGTTGATGACAGGAAAGGGTTGGTTGATGACGGGTCGGTGGTGGTTACTGATGATACTTTGCCAACCCAAGGCCTCAGATTGAGGATGGACCCAGCCCAAGGAAAGGAGCCCTGTGGTGGGTGTATTAGGGAAGGGCAGTCGGCAGCAATGGTAGTGGGGGTGGATTTCAGCAGACCCCTCCCATCCTTGCCAATGCCTGGTCCCTCAATCGTGCACTTTGAGTGCTTTTGAATGCATGACCTCCCTCCCCCAGTCAAAGAACCCATAAACAAATACTCTAGGGTTTGCTTGTCATGCTCCCCACATGGTGAGCCCCTACTACCCCCTGTCTATCACTCGGTTACTACCAGCAGTGGCAGGGTGAGGCATTTAATTGGCATTAATTGACAGCAAGATGGGAAGGCCTCCATGGGCCTTGCCACCATGGGCTTAGTTAGAGTGGAGGCAGGAAGGTGGTGGGGTCACCACCTGACACCCCTCCCGCCTGATAAATACACCCCTATCACAAATCTCGAAACAGTGGAGGACAGAAGTACCTGCCCCCATCAGTGATGGAAAGTAAGATTAAGGCAGGTGTCAAACAAGTGGCCAGTTTAGTATGACTACGAAAGAGAAATCTCGACACACTCACCCGACATCATCGCACATCATTTTGCGCTCATTCGGGTCAGACGCGCACCCATCTGATGAGCGAAAATTTCTGGTCTGTGTGTGGGGTGTGACTGTGTTGGGAGTGACTGTGTGTAGAGTTTGACTGTGGGGATGTGACTGTGTGTGGGGTTTGACTGTGTGGAACGTGACTGTGTGTGAGGTGTGACGGTGTGACTGTATGGGTTTTGACTGTGAGGGGTGTGACTGTGTGTGAGGTGTGATTGTGTGGGGTGTGACTTTTTTGGGAGTGACTGTGTGTGTGAGACAGTGTGGGGTGTGACTGTGTGTGGGGTTTGACTGTGTGGAATGTGACTGTGTGTGAGGTGTGACTGTGTGGAAAGTGACTGTGCGTGAGGTGTGACTGTGGAATGTGACTGTGTGTGAGGTGTGACTGTATGGAATGTGACTGTGTGTGAGGTGTGACTTTGTGGAATGTGACCGTGTGTGAGGTGTGACTGTGTGGGGTGTGACTTTGTTGGGATTGACTGTGTGTGTGTGTGTGTGTGTGTGTGTGTGGGGGGGGGACTGTGTGGGGTGTGACTGTGCATGGGGTTTGACTGTGAGGGGTGTGACTGTGTGTGAGGTGTGATTGTGTGGGGTGTGACTTTGTTTGGAGTGACTGTGTGTGTGAGAGACAGTGTGGGATGTGACTGTGTGTGGGAAATGATTGTGTTTGTGTGTGACTGTGTGTGGGGTGTGACTGTCTGTGGGGTTAACTGTGTGGAGCTGACTGTGTGGGGTGTGGCTGTGTGGGGTGTGACTGTGTGGGATGTGACTGTGTGCGGGGTGTGACTGCATGGGGCGGGATTGTGTGTGGGCTGTTACTGCGTGGGGCATGACTGTGTGTGGGGTGTGACTGTGGGGTGTGACTGTGTGGGGTGTGGCTGTGTGGGGTGTGGCTGTGCGGGGTGTGACTGTGTGGGATGTGACTGTGTTTCAGGTGTGACTGTGTGTGTGTGTGACTGTGTGGGGGGTGTGACTGTGTATGTGTGACTGTGTGGGGTGTGACAGTGTGTGTGTAACTGTCTGTAGGGTGTGATTGTGTATGGGGTGTGGCTGTGTGTAGGGTGTGACTGTGTGGGGTGTAACTGTGCGTGGGGTATGACTGTGTGTGGGGTGTGACTGTGTGTGGGGTGTGACTGTGTGTGGGGTGTGATTGTGTGTGGGGTATGACTGTGTGTGGGGTGTGACTGTGTGGGGTGTGACTGTGTGTGGGGTGTGACTGTGTGTGGGGTGTGACTGTGTGGGGTGTGTTTGTTTCTGTGGGCGGAATTCTCCCATGCCCCTGTCAGCAGGATCAATACCAGGCAGGCAGGAAGAATTCAATGAGAGGTCCAAATATGGGTCACTGCTGACCATGAATCCCACTGGAAGCCAATGTGAAACCGATTTGCATCTTGCTAATGGGATGCAGATGATGGTCTGACTGGAATCTTCCCCCCACGCCTGACTCTCTGCGATGGCAGCGGGAAAACACGCAGTTCCGGAACACGTCTGGGCTAACGTGGCGTGCAAACGTTGGGGATTGCCTTAGGGCTTGGTCAACTGGTGAACGTCAGACAAGAAGATGGAGGCCTCCAGCTACTAGACCCTGGAGCACAGGGTAGGTGGAGCTTCATCCATTTGGCTCCTCTGCAAAACTGCTTCCAGAAGTTGGGAATTCTCCACGTGCCGCAACCTCGCTCAGGTATCAGACCTTCTTCCAAGGATGTCGCCATGGGTTCGGATCCTAGAGCTGCAGGATGGAGGCCAGCAGGAGGTGCTATCGAGCAGCGATGGAGTGTTGGTGGATGTTAAAGGAGGCTAAGAGGACTGAAGATGTGGTTGGGGGTGCAGGAAAGAGTTTTGCAGGAGTGTAGCAAGGTGGTAGAGGAGATGGATGGGGAGGTAGGATAAAGATTGTGGTAGTTGCTGGGTGAAAGGGTGGTGGGAGTGTCCAGGTGTGTGGGGGGTGGGGGGCGGAGGGGGGGGCTGTGGGGGGGGTGTGGGGGGGCGGTGGCGTGGTGTGATGACATCCAAGTGTGTGAAGGGTGGGGTTGTGATGTCATCCAGGTGTGTGAAGGGAGCGGGGCATGTCCAGGTGAAGAGGCTCACAGTGAGGTGTCGGTGGAGTCAACCACTGATTCCTGGACAGGAAACTCAGGGTGGGCTTGGTAGGAGGGAATGGCCAAGGATACAGGGGGCAGAGGGAACCAATATGGTGGGAGGGTGAGGGTGCGATGGTGTCACGTGAAGGGGTGGCATGTGTCGGTTGTGGAGACTCGGAGGTAGACACGGAACTATGGGTTTGGCAGGAGGGAGTCAGGCTGATTGATGTGGACAGGAGTGACATTTTTGAGTAAAATGGGGGCGTGAACATTCACCTGGACATTTTCAAAGGAAAAGAGTTCAGGTTGGAGGATGATAATGGGGAGGTTGAAGGTAATGTCGGGGGTGGGGGTCAGGGGTCGGGGGTCAATGGTGATGGGGGAAAGAGCTTGGGTGCTTGGGGAAGGTGAAATGGTAACGGAGCAAAGAAAAAGGCTGACAATAACCATACTGGTCAATTTGAAAGTAAACAGAGCGTCATGTTGGATGGACCGAGATGCTGTATGGGGGGTTGGGTCAGTAGGAGGGAGGAGATGCAGGGCACCTCAACTGGACAACCAAAAGAGAATCCCAGCGGGTAATATTTTGCATGCTAGGGACCTGGGACATGGGTCTGACCAGTGAAGGCTCAGTGTGTGCGGGAGGCTGCTTGCTCATGGCTCGCAAAGGCCCTGCCACACACCCTTCTCCCTGCAGATGTGCTCGAGTGAGGTTTGTGGGAGGTCGGGAGGGGTGGGGGGGGGGGAGTCAGTCACTAAGCCTTAGGACCACACTGAAATAAGACAGTAGACATTTAGCAGTGAAGGTGATTATATTTACAGAAGGTTGAACTCATGTGTTCACCGGTGCGACCAGTTGCGATCGAAATGTCTTTATTTTCCATGGCCTAATGCTTCTTCTATGTGCTCCCTTGACATCCGCAGCAGGGGTGGAGACAGCCTGCTGGCCCATTGGCACTGTTGCCTCTGATGATTTTGGCAGCTGTCCTCTAGAAAGCCGAGGCCTGGAGGGCACTGGCTTCCTTTGGCTCTCCCCTTATGGCCAGCTGCTCCCTTTGCCATGACAGAGGACAAGATTGAAGGGGTCAGAAGCAAAATGGATTCAGAGAGAGCGGACAACCTCTGAGGTTCCTGAGTGGATGACCCAGGGGTGTCCAGCTCCCACTCCTCCGCCCTGGGGTGCCTAAGGGCCCCGGTCCGACTCCTTGAGGGGAAGGAGCACTTGGAGGGCCGTTGAGGTGCCCCATTTCCTCTCGTGCACTAGTGCAAAAGCTCACCCATAGCTACAGCGATGGGTTGCAGGTCTGTGCTCATCTCCGGCAGAAACTGGGCATTCTTCTGGACCAGGTTCTCCATAGAATCCACCACCCTCCCCATGGAGACCTCCAGAAATGCACATGCCAGCACCACTTCATCAGGGACCAGGTGAACAAACTCCTCCAACCCACATGCCATTCTGTTGAGGGCTTCCAACAGCATTGTGTGACGTTCCCCCGCCTCTTGCTGACTCTCCACCATGAGTTGGAAGGCCAAATCCAGAGGCTCATCATCGGACTCGGATGTCGCAGATGCCTCATCCCCAGCAATCCTACGAATGCAGGAAAACTCAGCTGAACATGCCTCCACCTGCTGCAGACACATGTTTGTCCACCAGATTGTGAGACCCTTCCTAAGCAACAAGTAATAATCACCGAGGTATGTGTCCCTGGGTTGGTGGAGGGTGCAGGTGTCTGTTGTGATGCGTCTACAGGTGAGCATCTCTCCTCTTCCCCCCTCTCGTCCCTCTTCTCTAGGCTAAGACCATAAGGCCGTAAGATGTAGGAGCAGATATAAGCAATTCGGCCCATCGACTCTGCTCCGCCATGGCTGATCTGATAATCGTCAACTCCACTTTCCTGCCTTGTCCCCATATACCTTGATTCCCTTACTGATTAAAAATCTGTCTATCTCAGCCATGAATATGCTTAACAGCCCTCTACGGTAAAGAATTCCACAGATTGATTACCCTCTGAGAGAAGAAATTCCTCCTCATCTCTATTTTAAATGGGCACCCCATTACTCTGAGATTATGTCCTCTGGTCCTAGACTCTTCCAGAAGGGGAACAACCTCTCGGCATCTACCCTGTCAAGTCCCCTAAGAATCTTGTATTTTTGAATAAGGTCACCTCATTCTTCTAAATTCCAGGCCATCCTACTCAGCCTATCCTCATAATAAAATCTCTGCATACCTGCGATTAACCTAGTGAACCTTCTCTGGACTGCCTCCAATACCAGTATATCTTTCCTTAGATAAGGGGACCAAAATTGTTCACAGTATTCTAGGTGTGGTCTAACTAGTGCCTTGTATAGTTTTAGCAAGACTTCCCAGTTTTTGTACTCCATTCCCATTGAAATGAAGGCCAACATTCAATTTGCTTTCCCTGTTAACTGTTGAACTTGTATGTTAGCTTTTTGGGATTCATGCACAAGGACTCTCACATCCTTCTGTCCTGTAGCCTTCTGCAGTCTTTCTTTATTTAAATAATATTAATCTCCTCTATTCTTCCTGCCAAAGTGCATAACCTCACATTTTCCCACATTATATTCCATCTGCCAAGTCTTTGCCCACTCACTTAACCTGTCTATATCCCTCCGTAGACTCCTTGTGTCACCCTCACCACTTGCCTTCCCACCTATTTTTATGTCATCCGCAAACTTGGCAATAGTATATTCACTTCCCTTATCTAAGTCATTAATATATATTGTAAATAATTGAGGCCCCAGCACTGGTCCCTATGGCACTCCACTAGTTACAGGTTGCCATCTCGAAAATGCCCATCTTATCCCAATTCTCTGTTTTCTATTAGTTAGCCAATCCTCTATTCATGCTAATATGCTACCCCCAACAGCATGGACTCTTATCTTATTAAGTAGCCTTATGTGATTTACCTTATCAAACATCTTTTGGAAATCCAAATATATTACGTCTACTTTTATCTATCTTTCTTGTTACTTCCTCAAAATATTCTCCTAAATTTGTTAGGTACGATTTTCCCTTCATGAAGCCATGCTGACTATGCCTAATTAGATTATGTATTTCTAAATGCTCTGCAATTACATCCTTTATAATAGACTCGACCATTTTCCCAATGACTGATGTTCAGCTAACTGGGCTATATTTACCAGTTTTATGTCTCCCTTCCTTTTTGAATAAGGGTGTCACATGGACAGTTCTCCAATCCTCTGGGACTTCTCGAGAATCTAAGGATTCTTGGAAGATTACTCCCAGTGCATCCACTATCTGTGTAGTTATTTCCCTTAATACCCTAGGATGCAACCCATCAGGTCCAGGGGACTTATTGGCCTTTAGCCCCCATTAGTTTCCCCAGTACCTTTTCTCTAGTGATAGTTATTGTATTTATTTCCTCCCCCAATTTTTGCCCCTTGATTATTTAGTGTTTTGGAATGCTATTAGTGTCTTCTACCATGAAGACTGAAGCAAAGTATTTATTCAACTCTTCTGCCATCTTCTGGTTCCCCATTATTATTTTCCCAGCTTCATCCTCCAAGGGACATTTGTTCATTTTGGCCTCTTTCCTCCTTTTAATATATTTAAAGTAGCACTTACTGTCCATTTTTATATTACTTGCTAGTTTACCCTCAAAGTTGAATTACTCCCTCTTTATTATATTTTTGGTCATCTTTTGTTGGTTTTTAAAACTTTCCCAATCCTCTGGTTCATTGTTAATCTTTGCCACATTGTTCGTTTGTTCTCTCAATTTCATACTGTCCTTAACTTCCTTGGTTAGCCATGGTTGATTTATCCATTTTCTTGAATCCTTCTTCCTCACTGGGATATATCTTTGTTGAGGGTCATGAACTATTTTCTTAAACGTCTGCTATTATTCATCAACCATCTTTGCTGCAAAACTGCTTTCCCAGCCCACCCCAGCCAAGTCTGCCCTCTTTCCATTGTAATTACCCTTATTTAAGTTTAACACAGTTGTTTCTGACCCAAGTTTCTCACACTCAAACTGAATGCTAAATTCTGCCATATTATGGTCACTGTTTCCTAGAGATCATTTATTAAACCTGTCTCATTACATATAACCAGATCCAAAACACCTGATCCCTGGTTGGATTCATAACATATTGTTCTCAGAAACTGTCCCCAATACACTTTATGAACTCTTGATCATGTCTACCTCTGCCAATTTGATTTTCCCAATCTACATGAAGATTAAAGTCACCCATGGTTAATGTACTGCCTTTTTTACATGCCATCATTATCTCCTGATTTATTCTCTGTCCTACAGTATAGCTGCTGTTAGGGGCCTATAGACTACTCCCACCAGTGTCTTCTTCCCCTTGTTATTTCTTACCTCTACCCATACGGATTATACATCTTCCAATCCAAAATCATTTCTTGCTATCTCACTTATTACATCTCGTACTAACGAAGCTACCCCATCACCCTTTCCTTCCGGCTGTCCTTTTGAAAACTCACATACCCCTGAATATTTAGTCCCCAGCTTTGATCTCCTTGTAACCACGTCTCCGTAATGGCTGTAAGATCATACACATTAACCTCAATTTGTGCCGCTAATTCATTTATTTTGTTCTACATGCATTTAAGCAAAGAGCCATTGGTTTTTCCTTTTTACCATTTTCTTTCCTTTTGACCCTTTTTGCTGCTTTTTTTAAATGTTTGTGCGTTCTGTCCCTTCCTGTCACGCTCTGGGTATCATTACCTAAATAGCTGTCCTGCAAGGCTGCCATGTCCTTTTGCTTTGTAAGCCTATGTATCTCCTTTCGAGAACCCTCCCCCCCCCATCTATTTAGTTTAAAGCCCTCTCTACAGCCCTAGCTATTCGGTTTACCAGAACACTGGTCCCAGCATGGTTCAAGCGAAGCCCATCCTACAAGAACAGCTCCCTTCTACCCCAGTACCAGTATCAGTGCCCCATGACCTGAAACTCATTCCCCCCCAGACCATTCTCTGAGCCATGCACTTAACTCCTTGACTTTATTTACCCTATGCCAATTTGCCCATGACTCAGGTAGCAATCCCGAGATTATTACCTTGGAGGTTCTGCTTTTTAATTTATCTGCTAACTGTTCAAATTGTTTCAGCAGAACCTCTTTCTAATCCTATCAATGTGATTGATACCAACGTGGATGACAACAACTGGATCCCTTCCCTCCCACTCCAAGTTCCTCTCCAGCCCTGAGGAGATGTCCTTAACCCTGGTGACAGGCAGGCAACACAGCCTTTGGGACTCATGCTCATGGCTGCAGAGAACAATATCTATCCCCTTAATGATACTGTCCCCTACCACTACTACGTTCCTATTTCCTCCCCCCACTTGAATGGCTCCCTGTATCATGGTACCATGGTTAGTTCGCTCATCCACCCTGCAGTCCCTGCTCTCATCCACACAGCTTGCAGGAGCTTTGTAACTGTTGAACAGTTGCAGAGGCTGAGGCTCCTTGAACACTACCCCCTGGGACCCCACACCTGTTTCACTTGCAGTCACACTATCTTGTCCCTGATCACAGACCAAATTTGAATGACCTAATCTGAGGGGTGTCACCGTCTCCTGGAGTAAAGTGTCCAGGTAACTTTCCCCCTCCATGATGTGCTCTTTAACTTGGATCCGGAGTTCCTTGAGCTGCAAACACCCGGTACAGATGTGTTCACTCTTGATCACCTTTGTGTCCAGCAATACCAACGTGCTGCAGCAGCAACACATCATCCATCCTGCCATCGCTATCATATTTTATTCAATTTATTAATTAATTACTCTAGTGTCCCCACTCTTTAGACTTTATTAGAATTATATTTTATACACACCAGTATACCTAACAAGCTATTTTTAAGAAAAAAAGACTAGAGATCTAAACACAAGCTAAAGATCTTACTTTAAAGACTAGAAATATTCACCAATCCTATTCACCAATCAGCTTCTCTCTGCGCTCTTTTCTCTCTCGTGTCTTCTCTCACACTCTCTCGCTGTAAGTGACCACGTTATTTCTCTCACACTCTCACACTGTAAATGACCTCGCTGTTTCTTTCACACTCTCACCCTGTAAATGACCTCACTGTTTCTCTCACACTCTCACCCTGTAAATGACCTCATTGTTTCTCTCACACTCTCACCCTGTAAATGACCTCACTGTTTCTCTCACACTCTCACCCTGTAAATGACCTCACTGTTTCTCTCACACTCTCACCCTGTAAATGACCTCACTGTTTCTCTCACACTCTCACCCTGTAAATGACCTCACTGTTTCTCTCACACTCTCACCCTGTAAATGACCTCACTGTTTCTCTCACACTATCACCCTGTAAATGACCTCACTGTTTCTCTCACACTCTCACCCTGTAAATGACCTCGCTGTTTCTCTCACACTCTCACCCTGTAAATGACCTCGCTGTTTCTCTCACACTCTCACCCTGTAAATGGCCCCACTGTCTGCCAGACAGTCCTCACCCTCAGGCCTTGGCCTCTTCCTCGAAGCACCTGTATGTGAGAGAGGAGAATGCAAGTGACAGTGTGTGTGGCCTCCAACATGGAGGCACATTTGACCCTCAAGTTTTCATACCACGGGTGGATCCTTACTGAGTGGACACCCAAGTCCAAGCTCCCCATCACCAACAGTCAGTCCCGCTGTACACCTGCCCTCTCTTCAAACTCTGCGAAAGCCCTCAGATACGGGCCCCGTCATGTCTTCTCCCATTCTCGCCGGCTGTGCCTCATCTTCTCCTGCAAGACAGCAAAAATGATGGGCTTGAGAGGAGTTGCATGTTGCAGCCCTTTGAACTTTGCAATTTGGTTCAATTCTCATACCTCCACTCTTAGGATAGCCCACTCTCGTGTGGCAGGGCACAACTGGGCTGCAGGTTGTCCCAGAAGAGTTGTGGGCCAGCTCCCTCCAAAGCACTGAGCCCACCCACGTGCAAGGAGGAGGCTCAGGCAGACACCTGATTTGCGATGGTTGCTGGTGCCCTCTGCGCCTAAGCCCAATTTCCCCACACCTTCACCCCCCAATCCTTCCATTTATCGATCTCTGTATGTGGAAGGGTGAAGGAGGCACAGTGGTCACCCAGCCGCTGAGTGAATGCGTTGCAGAGGGGCTATGAGGCATGACTATGCCATTGCCACTGAGGCCCATGTGCCCTGACATACTGGTCTCATTGTGATTTATGCGACCAGCTGCGGAGTTACTTACTCTAGCAGCGTGAATGAGGTCGTTCTTCCTCTTGCGGCATTGTATTGCTCCTCCGGACAGCCTGGGAACTGACGGCATCACTGCATGCCCCATGCAGGGTTGGTTTCCCTGCTCGGCCTCCTTCTCCCATCAGCTGGGTACAGTACATTCCTCCAGACCTGGACATGCAGGGAGGTGCCACTAAAGTTCTGCACTGGACCTTCACCTCCCCTTTCAGACATCTCCGTAGATTGCATCGACAGTGAGGATATCCGGGCACCTGTTAAACATGGTCCGGGTGTGCGCCATCCAGCTCACACCACCATTGAAAATGTCGTGAACTCCCCGGCTGCATAATTAATGAAGTCAGGGACGGAAGAGATCACAGGATTTCCCATCAGCCTCAGCAGGGAACACTCCCTGTCCTCCTACCCATCACAGCATTTAGTCCCAGCTGGGAGAATTCCGTCATATATGTGTGTGTGTGTGAGTGTGTATGAGTGTGTGTGACACTCTTTGCGTGTGTGAGTGTGCGTGAGACCCTGTGTGTGTCTGTGTGTGAGACTCTTTGTGTATGTGTGTGTGCGTCTGTGAGACTCTGCGTGTGTGTGTGCATATGAGCGTGTGTGAGACCCTGGGTGTGTGTGTGTGTGTGTGTGTGTGTGAATGTGAGTGTGTGTGAGACTCTGTATGTATCTGTGTGTGTGTGTGTGAATGTGAGTGTGTGTGAGACTCTGTGTGTGTGTGTGTGTGTGTGTGAGTAAGGGCATGGTGGTGAATTTCCCTTGTGGACAATGTGTAAATTTAATCTTTTTAAGTAGCTTCTGATTTTGACACAGGCAACATGTACAACATGTAACGCCAGTGCCCTGACCTCATTCCCGAGGTCAGGCTCTTTACATTATTTGAATATATTTCTTGTGCAGAGTCACCTGTTCGATACATTATTAGCTCATACTGCCTTGCTGGCCAGGAATAAGCCAAAGTCGCAACAGCTGAGGCTGATCACTGGCAGAGTCATGGCCATATTGCAAATTGGCTGTGGATGTCCTCACTGCGGACAGACAAGTTCTGCAAGTGGCTCCTGGCTGACAACCTGGAACAGTTGTCCTCAGTCAATGGCAGATAGTTGTGTCATGATCTGTCCATATGATTTAATTCATGCTGATCATCCTGCCATAGCTCATTCATTGAGGAAATAACCTGGGCTAATAAATATTGGGCCAGATTTTGTCATTAGTTGGACTTGCCCAGGCAGCCTAGAGCTTGAAACATTTTTGATTGCTAAATTTCTGAAAGTACGAACTTTCGTAGCAGCTAGAACCCAACTGAACAGAATAACTAACAATATATCTCCTTAGCTTTTCTGATAGAAGATCATCGACTTGAAAAGTTAACACTATTTCCTTCTCCACTGATGCTGTTAGGCTTGCTGAATATTTGCAGTATTTTCTGTTTTTATCTTCTGAAATCCGATTGAGAGAAGATGAAAAAGAAAGATTTGCATTTATTTAGCGCTTCTTGCCACCACTGGACATCGCAAAACAAATTTTTTTTTAGTCTTCATGAGATGTGGATGTCACAGGCTAGGCCAGCACTTATTACCCATCCCTAATTATCCTTGTTCAGAGTCACATGTAGGCCAGACAAGGTGAGGATGGCTGATTTCCTTCCCTAAAGGACATTAGTGAATCAGATGGGTTTTTACAACAGTCAGCAATGGTTTCATGGTCATCATCAGACTTTTAATTCCAGATTTTTACTGGATTCAAATTTCAGCATCTGCCATGAACTCGGGTCCCCAGAGCATTACCCTGGGTCTCTGGAATACTTGTCCAGTGACAGTACCACTATGCCACCACCAATGAGTTTGCTTTTGAAACGTAGTCACTGTTGTAATGTATAGTGGCAGCTAACTTGGGCTCAGCAATCTCCAACAAACAGCAATGTGATAATGACCAGATAATCTGTTTTTGTGATGTTGTTTGAGGGGAAAATATTGGCCAGGACACTGGGGATAACTCCCCTTGCTCTTCTCCAAGATAGTGCCATGGGATCTTTTACATCCACCTGAGCCAGCAGGTGGGGCCTTGGTTCAATGTCTCAACTGAAAAACAGCACCTCTGACAATGCAGTACTCCCTCAGTACTGCACTGGAGTCTTAGCCTTAATTTTTATGCTCAAGTCTTAGAACGGGGATTGAACTCTGAACTTTGAGGTAAGGATGCTACCAAATGACTCACATCAAAGATTGGGAGACCGCCAGCGCGAAGACTGTACAGTCTTTGTTTTGGCATAATGTTGAAAAACAAAGCACATATTTAAAACTGAGTACAAATAGTGGAGGATGGGATTGTACATATAAAAATCCCTGAACTTCTAGCTACCCATTGTTGAAAAGCTAAATCCTTCAAAACATGTTCAGAACATGATTTTTGCTGCTGCTGAACGGTCATGTCATTGTTTGTGCTAATACAGGAAATTTATTCCTCTCAGAAATATACAGGTTATTCTTCAGCATTCGTTGTTCAGGCAAATTCTTGGGCAGAGTTTACATCCCGCGGGAGGGCAGGTGCCCGGCCCAAGCGGGCATAAAATCGCACGAGATGACACCGTGCGAGCTGTATTAGTCATCGCACACTCATGCGATATTTCACTCGGTGGGCGCACTCTGCAGTTGGAAGCGAGCCCGCCGATAATTAATCGGGCAATTAAGTGGGCGATTAATCGGGCAATTAAGTGGGCGATTAATCGGGCAATTAAGCCCAAATGGTGCACTTGTCTGCGATTTTTCGTGGCCTGTCCAACCTTACAGTTAGCGGATGAGCGAACCAGCCAGGCTACTTTTACATGTTCGATGAAACCTCACCCAACGGCGGGATGAAATTGCCGTTAGGAATTAAAATAAATAGAAATATCTGTGGGGACAGCATTTTTATGAGGTATGCTTTCGGGGGCTTGATTGCTCTGCGTGGACCTTTTTTTTGTTGCAGCTTTTTTTGTGCTTTATTTTATTATTTGCAGGTCTGCAGCTCCCTGAGGCTCTCTTGAAGCGCTCACCAGCACCCGCGGTGATGTCATCGCCCGCCCACTTCCCGCCCCCCACCCCAGCAGCGCTGAGCTTTTCAGCGCGCTAATGGCCAGCCGGCGTGAGCTCGTGTTCGGGGGCCAATCGCGGTTGGGGGCTCGTTTCCCAACCGCTCCTGGGCTCGCCGATTGAGTGCGCCAGATGAGGGAAAAATTCAGGCCTTAAAGATGTTTATTCTCAGGTTTATTCTCAAAATTCCTGAGACAATTGCTATCAATTATTTAAGGTACAGACAGGTTGAAATAGAGAGGGAAAGAAAGATTGAATTAAAAGAGAAAAAAAGCGATAGAAAAGAAAAATTAGAATTTTTTATGTTCGACATTTTTAAAATCTCCAACTGCAATAATACCGGAAGGAATAAGACCCTATATTTGTCATAGTGAATTATTAGTGCTGCAGAGGTTGACAAGCAGTAATTAACGTTTATCACATCATTAAAATGATACTTTGACTGAATGGACAAGGCCTAATTTGCTGTGATGAGGTAACTGATATCTAGCACTCTAATATAGCAACTTCACACCATTCAGTGCATTTCACTGATGAGCCAGACCATAAGATGCCATTCTTACAAAGCTAATGGTGCAGCAACGTTGGGATATTTGCATTTACCCTTACATCTACCCTTCACCTGATGCTGCTCTACCAATTATACATAAATAATAGTGAGTGCCATTAGCCTGACTGTTACTTTAACATAAAAATTTGTCCCATGTACTTGAGGCACTTGAGAACCAATTTTACCTGAAAGGCGATCTCGGCCCCACACCCACAAAAATATTATTAATGATAACATTAGAAATTTGGGGAAAACACCTAAAAAAAACACTATTCTGAAAAGGTAATGTAAACATTACAATAAGAACATAATAGGCCTGTTCACCATTAAGAGATCAATTGTTAATGGAACTTTCCCTGATCCCAATTCAAATGACCACTAGATGGAAAAAAGCAAATCAAGGACTCATCCTGCAGAACTGTGCTAAGAGTCTGCTTCTATATTTGTGCATCAAATTTATTAGAGCTTAATAAGGCTAAGACATGAATGGGGTGAAAACACTCCAGCACACAAAATGCAGTTCACAGCTCCCTGAGCTCTGTGATCCACCTGTACCCCAGCACAAAGCGTCAGGGAATCGGCCCCTACTGCACCCGGAGGACATTGACCCCCATTTACTTCGCAGAATGAGACACATCAAATAAGCTACATTTTTAAACAAGGAATGACTCTATTCCAGATGAGCAAGACTTGACAGGTCTGATATACTCCATGAAAGTTGATAAAGTTTTTTAAAGATGCGGTGTGCTTAACTGAGAGGTGAAGCACCTTTATTCACAAATATATCTCAGCCTTGTCATGGGGTAGAGGAACAAAGCACATATTGTAAAACCGAGGACACTTAGTGGAGGATGGGACTGTAAATATAAAAATCCCTGAACTTCTGAATATCCATTATTGAAAAGTTAAATCCTTCGAAACATGTTTGGAACATGATTTTTGCTGCTGGATGGTCATGTCTTGGTTTGCACTGTGACAAAAAATTTATTCATTTCAAAAATATGCACAGATTATTTTTTCAGTGTTCACTGCTTCAGCAAATCATTTTCCCTTAAAGACGTTTGTTCTTAAGTAATACTTGGAAGATTCCTGAGGTTAATACCTGTTAACCATTCAACTTTTCACCACCTCTTTCTTTTTCATGACTCGGCCTAACCACCTTGACTTTCTATCTTCTGAGAAATAGGATTAGTGTTCAGGAAACACAAGGAGCTGTGTGAGTGCAGAAGCCTTAGTCACAGAGATGGTTTGATAAGAGGGTTCCCAGGGATGTGCTGTGCCTATCTCTGCCTCGGCACCACCACTTCCCTTCCTGTTTCAAAACGTTCACAGGCAATCTTTACATCTGTCTGAAAAAGATATGTGCTCATGTGTCTTGACATAGACTTGACTCAGACGCTGCCGATTCCTTCCTCATATTGTCCAACATCTGGATGCTGACATAAATTAAGAATTCATTTGAAGATTCAGTTGAGAACGAAAGCACAAGAGTTCACCTCAAGGCATGAAGCTAACAACGCTCTTTTCTGATCAGGCTTACACATGTCTTTGAGTCTCTGTGTGCTCTTTTCTCCTTGGGATTCTTGTTCCTTTATAACGTTGCTCTGAAGGGCATTAACCATTATTTGCAGATAACAATTCAATGGTCTAGAAAAAAATAAAATGAAGGCTTGTATTTACATAGTGTGTTGCACAACCTCAGGGTGTCCCAAAGAACTTTACAGGGACTGAAGGAATTTTGACTATAGTCATTGTTGTAATGTAGGAAATTCAGAAGTCAATTTTGTGCACAGCAAGCTCCCACCACATCAATGTGATAATGACCAGGATATCTGTTTTGTGATGTTGATTTGGGGGATAAATATTAGCCAGGACACTGGGAAGAACTCTAAGATAAAAGCAAAATACTGCAGATGCTGGAAATCTGAAACAAAAGCAAAAATTGCTGGAAAAACTCATCAGGTCTCCCCTGCTCTTCTTGGATTTAGTGCCTAATGGGAAAAGGCACCAAGCAATCCTGCACTGACCCCTGGAGCCAAGTAAAGCTGAGGTTCAATTTTATAAAACTGTGCTGATTTAGCTTATGACAGCCTGGGGCAAGCAGTAAAGGGTGATAAACACAGCCTTAATGCTAGTCAAGAAAAATGAATCAGATTGCTACTCTGGAATTGGCAGTCAGTGAAAGAAAGACTTAGGGTACCTTTCACAATCTCAGGAGGCCCCAAAACCATGAAGTTCTTTTGAAGCGTGCTCACTGTTGTAACGGGCAGGGGGGGGCGGGGGGGGGGGGGGGGAGCAACAGCCAATTTATGCACAGCAAGCTCCCACAAACAGCAATGAAATAAATAACTAGATAATCTGTCTTCAGATGTTGACTGAGGGATAAATATTGGTTAGGACACTGGGAAAACTCTCCTGCTTTTCAGATAGTGGCATGAGATTTTTTACATCTACCTGAGAGGACAGATGGGGCTCACAGTTTAATATCTTCTCCATGAAAAAATCAACTTCAACACAGCAGCTGTATTAAGGGTCAGCCTAGCATAATGTGCGCAAACATCTGGAGCGGGACTTAAACCCAGAGCGTTCTGACTGAGAGGCAAAAATGCTATCACTGAACCAGGGCTGACACAAGCTCTGCAGAAAGTAAACACCCCAGTGAGGACATAATTGAGCTTGACTGTGGGCTGTGCTAACTTGCATGATCAAACAGATCATTGCTTCTCGCAGTCAAGTTTGAGTATTTAATAGAGTCTCTGGCACCTGTACTCTGCTTAAATTAGTACCTTTAGTAGAAGAAGGGAGAAATTAGAGGAAAATAAAAGTATTATTTCTATTTGTTAGGTTGGAACAATTTACCTGATTTGCCAGATAATTTAGAAATTTATTCTCAATTTTTCTAATTCCACTGATATCTGTGGCCTGGAATTTTCTGAATACATGTAATGCTGCAACTATGGTGTGTGCCATTGAAATTCCAGGAAGTTATGGCATTGGTGACTTATGCCATACAAAAGAATTCTTCATCAATTCCAACATTTCGTAAATATCTTTCTCCAGACCAATTAAAAGTTAATTAACATGTCCTACTTTCAAAACATTGAATTTCTTCAATTCATATTTCTCAACACTTGTACGGAGACTGATTAAGAAAGGCTCACACGCCTCCAGTCAGAAGTTACTGTCGGAAAAAATATGCAGACGAATGAATATGGAAAAATATTTAACCTCAATGTTAAAATTCTCATTCTTTTCAAATCTCCCCTTGGCCTCAACTTCCCTATCGCTGTGACCTCCCCTCAGTCCCATAAACACGCAGAATCTCTGTGTTGGTCTAATTCCAGTCTCTTGTGCATCCCTGATTTTAATCATTATGTCATTGGTGGTCATGTTTTCAGTCATATAGGTCCTAAGCTGGAATTCCTTCCCTTTACCTCTCCACCTCTCTAATCTCTCTGTCTCTCTTCCTTAAAGCGTATCCCCTTGACCAAGCATATCACTCTATATATAGATATGCTTGTGCTGCTCTGCTTATAACTGGCCCTGTTCTACATTACTGTTTGTGTTTCTGGATAACACCTCCACCTTTGACATGCAAGATAAATCAAGGATAGAAAAATAAATGTTTCTGCAAAATAAAAACAGAATTACCTGGAAAACCTCAGCAGGTCTGGCAGCATTGGCAGAGAAGAAAAGAGTTGACGTTTCGAGTCCTCATGACCCTTTCTGCACCTATTTATCATTTTTGGCTTTGGGTCGATTTATTTTCATGTACTCCTCTGAAATGATCCCATTGCCAGTTTATAGTTTGTGATTACAGATGAGAGTTTACCTAATAAGATAATTGTTTAATTTACTATATAGGTTACCCTGCTGTCCAAGTAGAATTCACCAATGTCGGTAGTTAGTGTGTTGCATTATAGGAAAGATGAGGCAAATTTATTGTTGCACAGATGTTCAAAGAACTGTCACCATTTTATATTTCCCAAGTGGTTTAACAGTGGACTGCAACACAGTACATTATGATTCCATGGAATATTCTAGTTGTAGTGGTCTAAACATGATGATTTATATCAAGGGTTTCTGAGGAAGTGTGTAGTGAACAAAAGGGAACTTAAAACCATTAAAAAAATATATTTATATCTAACCGGTTTCCAGATATTATAAATTAAATGCCTCATTTTTTTAAAAAAATGAACATAAAAGGGATAATTGGGCAAGAGTGTAAAACATTTGATATCAATTCGGCCGCCAGCTACACACCTCTCTGATTCTTACTTCTTTGAAATAAACGTGCCTCCCACCATATCAGACCTTTGGGTACCTAGCTAATGAAGCAGCATTAGATTCCTGGACCAGTTTCTCCTTCCCTTTCAGATCCCCCACATCCCATAGCATCCACCATGCAGGAGAGATTTTATAACAATGTGGCCCGAACATATGAAGCTTCACAACAAGATGGTGAATTCATTGCATATACTCTTAAAGAGTCAGTTCAGAATTGGCACTGACAGCATTGTCGGTTCCCACTGCAAGAAGTGAAGTTCCTCCAGGATGACTAAAGTAACCGGGGCACCTATGGAGGGAAAGAGAACTAGCCTGACAAGTCTCCATGGAATAAATATTTGACAATATTTTTGACTGGTAATCGTGTTCCCATTTCTTTTTTCAGATAAATGTTGAGGTATTTTGAATGGAATGTACTCTTTATTGGCCTCTCCTTTCATGGGCCAGAACTTGCTGTCAAAATAATGGCGAGGCTAATGGCGCTCACTGATAATTGTACGCAAATGGTACAGCAACTTCAGGAATTTGCACATTTAACCACAAATCTCTAGATGTTGTTCTCTAAGTTAACGCCACTCCACCTTTAGCTTGGACAAAACAACATCTCCTTGCTTGGCTCACCACTGAAATGCATTGAATGTTGTAATGTCTTGCCATTTCAAATGCTGGTAATCTTTTCATAATCTGATGTGTTAATTATGGCCAGTCAACATTTCTCTCACTGAAAATTACAAGTGTGGAGGCCCATTCCTTCAGAGATGAATTGATGGAGATTGTAAAAATGTCAAATTTAAACATTTTAATTCCTTTTACTTTTCACCTTGGTCTCTTTATTCCCTTTTAACCTAATCTTCTTTCTCTTTCTAATTCTCTTTCTGTACCTGATTTGACATTGAACTCATCAGCTCTATATTACACAAGTCTCAGTCCTTACGTATGTTACTTTCAATATCCTTCAATCTGACTGGTGAAGGAGATACACAATTACTTGCCTTGTTCACTCAGTTTCCAGATGCCATTTTCCCTTGCTGTAACATTATCAACTTTCTGTTACTTGCTGTGCAAAGAATTTAAAAACTTAAATGTACAAAGGCAAGTCTAACAAATGGCACACACTGTTAGATGCCCTGGCAAATTACAACCCAAAATATGTCTATTGCTGCGTTGGCTGCTAAATCTGTATCAAATTTGTGTTTAGTTAAACTGAAAATGTGAACATCGAACTGATATTAACCAGTGAACAGACGCATTTGGCATTTCTTTGTTTACTATTCTAACCCATTTAAAATGAACGAGCTAACCTTTAAAGTAAAATAGCAGACAAAGCTGTACCTTTCAGATGAGTTAAGTATTAGTCTGTTATTTTCAGTAACAGTTATTATTTGGCTCTGTTGCTTTAACCAAAGAAACAGAGTGTTACCTAGCGAGGGAGGATGCAGTCCATGTGCCTATAGAACAAGATATGAACTAACCAGATGGAGTGTGTATTGCTACATGTGAAGCTAGATGAATTCTCCACTTCTGATAAGATTGCGACCTCCTGGTCACAACTGCAAAGCAACGGCATGAATAATATTTAACTTGCAGCATTCCCATTACTCCTTAAAAATGAATCATGCAGTGTATTTCCTGTTTACTTTGTTACACTGTCACAAGGGATAGGCAGTTAAATGCTGAGTAGCACCAACATTCTCCACATGAAAAATTAACCCCTTTTGATTCCCCAAATTGATGGCACAGTGAGAGCTTCTGTGTTTTGAGGTTTGGAAGTGACAGACAACTATCGGATTTATCAGAGACTTACTGTTCCAGACCCCTTCGCTTACCCATATTCTTACCTCTCATGCTTCTGGCCATCTCAGCTTTGTGAGAAACAGAGGACATATCAGTTTGTGAGACCCCCAAGAAATCACGTGCCCACCTCCCACCCCAGTTAACAACTGTGCTGTTCCCAGCAGATCAGACACAGGCAATATTGATCATTGTGGTAACTATGGTTTTATCTAATGTGTAGTATACCTTTAAGAAGAATGTTATAATGGAAGATCACATGATAGTGGAGTGGCGCAGGCTAACTCTGTAGTTAGATGGAAGTCAGCAGTCTGCAAGTGAGCAGCAGAAGTATGTAGATAGAGTTTGGTGTAGAAGCACACATGTGTCGTATGTTGTAAAGCACACATGTGTAACTTGTAAATAAACATAATTTTTTTTATTCATCCATGGGATGTGGGCATCGCTAGGCCAGCATTTAGTGTCCCTTATTCAGGGGGCATTTTTTTTCAAAGAGTCACATGCAGGCCAGCAGGTTTCCTTCTCTAAAGGGCATTAGTGAATCAGATGGGTCTTTATGACAATCAGCAATGGTTTCATGGGGAAGAGTTTTCGGGTCAGCGAGTGGGGGCAGGGCCCGCTCACTGACGTGTAAAATGACGTGCGGTGACATTGGGGGGGTGTCCTCATGCCATCACATGTCATTTAGATTGTCAGTTCAGAGGGCACGCAGCCAAGTCGACTGCGCACCCGCTGAACTGTCAAAGGCCTATTAAAGCCGTTAAGAAAGTAATTACAGTTGCTAAGAATGTTGCCCGTCCAACCTTACGGTTGGCGGGCAGGTGAAGAACCCAGGCGGCCTTCACATTTTTCATGAAACCTCATCCACGGGTAGGATGAGCTTTCATGAAGCGTTTATTAATTAAATAAAAAATTTTGAAACTATTCATTGACATGTCCCAGCTCAGGTGACACTGTCACATGAGGGCACATGTCTTAACATATTTTATTTTCTTCATTTAACATTTCAAACCTTAAACTGCATGAAAGGGTGCAGGCCCTGACTCAGGGAATCCCCCCTGTTGCCCACACAGGGAGCACTCAGCACTTCTGGGTGTGCGTCATGCTGGGTGAGCCTTCATTGCCACCTGAAATGACAGTGCAGGCCTGATTGGTTTGTGCCCACCCCGCCAATGGAGGGGAAATTTCTGCCCATGGTTATCATTAGACTTTTAATTCCAGATAATCCCTACCATAGCAGAATTTGAACCCAGGTCTCCAGAGTGTTAGCTGGGATCGCTGGTCTAGTAACAATACCATGACACCATTGCCTCCCCCTAAGGTGCTAAGAAGTGTCTGCAGAACGGCACTATCTAAAGTACCGACTTGGTCACCCTACAGGGATGCAGGGGTGACTCACAAGTCACAACAAGCATATAGATATATGCAGAGAATATTGTGAATATACAGAGACCTTAAGGTTTTCAAATAGCTAATGGCCGATGGGGTGTGTTAAGAGGAATGCCCATCAGTAGCTTGAGGGAGATTAATCTGCTCCTTAAACTGCGGGATCCTAACATTATGGTGCTAAAAGTAGTGGTGGTGGGAAACCACCTGGACAGTATTTCCCTGTGAACAGGATAGCCAGTGTTCTGGAAAATATTCAGTTACCATCCTCAGAGGCTCAAGTGAAATGTATAATCCTGCAGTTACTGAAAGGGCTATACCTTTACAAAAATTTGAATATTCACAGCGATTAGATTATTTGCTTTTGAAGTTGTATCGTTCATTACACTGTTTCGCCTTTAAACCTTTTCAGCGTGTTCATGTTATGAGCATGCCCAGTGCACGATGATGCCAATTTTTTTTTAAAAAACTGTTGATTCGGTCATTTCGGTGCTTGTTTTTTTAAGTTCCTCCCAATAAGTAGCTGATTTTCTTAATGAAAATGGAATTAAGGTACAAAAATGTTAGGGTCTGACAGCAGTAGAGGCCACGATGAACACAATCATCTAGTTCACATTGAGTTAGATGCTCGGATGGTAAAGATTTTGACTGGATTATGCAAGGCCTGAACTTCAAACAGTTTCCTCAGTGAATTGGATGCCGCATGGTCCTATTGCCCATCGGGTCGTCTATTGACTGCACTGACTTCGACCAATATGACACATCAACCAACCCAGCTGCCTTGTGGGTGGTGGTGGGGGGGGGGGGGTGCTACAAGTTTAAGAAGCTAAAACAATGCAGCAACTCTGATAGATTGTTTGTGAAGCATACAGCTTAATGTGGGACTGCACAGCTGGCTCTGCTTTCAGCCTGCACTATGTTAACTGACCTCAGTTTAAAAGGGGCAGCAGGGGGTTTACAATCAGCCTCAGCATCCGTGGACTTGGAGGTTGGGAGGTGAGATTCATTCACAGCTCTTGATTGCTGTTCACTGACACCGTGCTGAAAATCTACCTATGTGGATATTAGGGAAAACCAGGATTGCAGCAGACTGCAATGCCCCAGAGTCAAGTAGCATTCTGGCATTCATACTTAGACTCATTTATGAAGTACTTATGTGAGGTGCTAGTGGAATTGCTCCACAGCAAGAGTCATTGCCCTCAAGAGAGGAGGTGAGATTTTTTTTGTAAAAGCGAAATGACAGTTAAGTCACAGTTCTAATCCATTCAGAACTGAGTCGAAATAAGTGGGTTCTGCATGATTTTATAAGCCAGTTTTCAATACCAGGTGTTATAAAAATGAATAGACAATGCCTTTCCATGTCTCATAGCCAGGATTCTCCCTTGAAAGTTACACAGCACCCATACATATAGGAAAAAGTTCTTAAAAACCAAAGGATGCATTGTACCTTCTCTGGGCTGTTGCTTCAGGAAACCGTATCAGTTGTATAAACACAAATATTACTGTTTAGAGATGTCTTATCAACCCAGCTTTGAAGAGAAAACACAACATTCACTGTCAAAGGTCATGACATGTTTGGATAACATTTCTGTCAAGTGTAATTGTATAGTGCCCCTTGTGCCAATGATTAGAACTCCTAGCAAAACATATTAAAATTGTTTCCTGCCCCCTGACCTGCACAGCGGTCAATTGCTTAAACGTGTCAATGCAGAACAATATAGATATAAAATGATCGGAAGTGTATTGCAGCAAGCTGTTGGTTTAGCCTGCAGAGCCTCAATGTCACTGATACAATATGTCAGCTTTCCAAATGTTCGACATCAAAAGCTTTGATCTGCAGTAACAGATTGCTGGCCTGTTCTCTGTGCCATAATACAAGACGGTAAACTGGGCATGAAAATCTCTGTGCATTCTGTGTCTTCCTCAGGCTTTCGTGTTGTCATCTAACATTGCTAATTATGCACTAGTGACACTTAATTAGTACCTCGACTGACAAAGTTATTCCATTTTTTTTGTTCCAGTAAACAAAAGGCAATGAAATGAGGCCAAACTGTGGACTAAAATATGAAAAGGTTGGAAATGATTAAACTGTCTGAGGAAGTGGCCCTCTGCTTTCACAAAGATTATGTCCAGCAGATGCACAGTGCATTTCAACTTGTCTCTTAACTGCTTCCAACTAAACAATAGCTTAATTTGAGAATTCCATTCCTGTTCATTTTGCCATAGTTTTGTAGAACCTTTGAGCGGGTGTGGATTCAGTTAAGTCCCATACCAAAGACTTGAGCACATAACCTCTGACGACACTCCAGTGCAGTACTGAGGGAGCGCTGCACAATCAGAGATGTCATCTTTTGGGTGAGACCAAGGCTCTGTCTGGAGATGAGGAGAAATGTTTTTACTTAGTAGGATAATACAATTTGATATGCTGGAAAAAGCAGCAGAAGATTCAATAGTCATTTTGTAGAGCGAATTGGGTCTCTACTTAAGAAGGAAAAAATTGTAGGGTTACGGGGTGGAAGAACAAGGTAGTATGACTAGCTGTTTCAAAAAGGCAGCACAGGCCAAATGGCCTCCTCCTGTTTTGTATGATTCCATAATTCTATGCTTTCTAAGCCCTGATTTTGAGTCCAACAAAACTAAAGCTGCATTTGCCTAAAGGCAGGGTGCAACTGGACCACCAGCACAAAACAGATCTCAATCACTTCACTTCACCTTGTGCCATCATCCATTTTACCATTTAACGAATCCTGTCTTCCAATCTAGTATAAACCTCTCCCTATTGCTTTTTCCTGCACCACCATTTTTCCTGGCTTTGCATTTGCTTTAAAATCTGGAGTTTGGAAGAATGAGAGGTGCTCTCATTGAAACATAATAAGTTCCTGATCGGGCTTGACAGGGTGGATGCTGAGAGACTGTTCCCCTCAGCTTGGAAAGGCTAGAACTAGGAGGCATGGCCTTAGGTTAAGGGACGGCCATTTCAAACTGAGGTAAAGTGTCGCCAATTTAAGACAGAGATGAGGAGGAATTTTTTCTCTCAAAGGTTAGTCAATCTGTGGAATTCTTTACCTCAGAGGGCTATAGAGGCCAGATCGTTAAGTATATTCAAGGCTGATATAGACAGCTTTTTAAACAGTAAAAAAATCAAGGGTTATGGGGAAAAGGCAGGAAAGTGAAGTTGAGGATTATCAGATCAGCCATGATCTCATTGAATGGCTGAGCAGACTCGATGGGCCAAATGGAGTACTTCTGCTCCTATGTCTTATGGTCTTATGAAGTATGCACAGCTTGATGCAGCCACACACAAAGATGACCATCAGGATGAGGGCGATGTTGGTCACATTTTTTTCCCCCTTTATCTGGAGGTTTGTACATCGCGTCTCTGCGGACACGATCCATTTCAACCTCCAGATAAAGCGGAAGATGGCTCGGGTGATTGCCACAGCACAGGTGTGAGGAATGGGCCAGACCTGCGCCACATGCAGCAACACCGAGAGTGCCTCACACCTGATGACCAGGTTCATACCCGCAATGGAGAGGGAGTATCGCTCCCGCATGCCCAGTTTTATTTTTAACTGTAGTTACTTGCTCCTTCCAGTTTTTAATG